>NC_074665.1:48649215-49014840 GCF_029448725.1 Salvelinus fontinalis | reverse complement strand
CCTGCACAGCAGTGAAAATCCTACCTCTCCCGCCTGTGGGAGGTTAACCGCTTGGTCCTAAGCAGAAATACAAAAAATAATCACACACAAGTGGGTTTGGAGGCTTTGCTCAATTTACTTCTGTAATGTGCAGTTCAGTCAGATGCCCTTGCAGAATGTACATCTTACCTGTTGTTTTGCTGGAAATTTCTCACAATAGATGCCACTGTTGAGCGTTGCAGATTAGGCTGCACTCTCAGACCAGCCTCTCTCATTGATAGACCATGATTTATTACATGATCAATCATAGTAGCCTGCTGAAGGAGTCAAATACCTAATGGGAGCCAGATGTAGCCAGATGTTGTGACAGAATGCGTGAACGTGCACACACACACACACACACACACACACACACACACACACACACACACACACACACACACACACACACACACACACACACACACACACACACACACACACACACACACACACACACACACACACACACACACACACACACACACACACACACACACAGTGTACACCAGGGATCATCAACTAAATTCAGCTGCGGGCCGATTTGTTCTTGAGCGGATGGTCGGGGGACCGGAACACAATTACAAATCATTTGTAGACTGCAAATTGACTGAAAGAAGCCAAAACAAATACAGTATAATGTTTGACTAAAACATAATTTGACATCCCATCCCCACAGCCCTGTGCTTTGAAAAAGGTTGTGACTAGCTTCAGAGGAGATCGAGAGAACATATTGGATTTCAATCAAGGAATATGAATGGGCACTCTCAGCAGATGAATCCAAATATATCTGATCATTACATGAGAGATAAACTGAGTGGGTGTAGTTGATGATAAAGGAAATATTAGCTAGTCTATTCATGACTCACTAGAGGGTACTTAAACAAGTGTCCACTATAAAAGTGTTTTTACAAAGACGTGGGATTTAAACTAACAACCCTGGGGGTATAAACTATAAACAGTGGACCTCTCTGACCCCTACAGCATTCCATGCCAATCAACATTGTAAATGTAATTGTAATTGACTTAACCTTTTACTGCAGTGGGCTAATTCAGGTTCACACGAGTGTTTCTTGGTAGTCTTAAACAAATCTACATTGAAACAAAGCCAAAGTATACACCTCACATACATGGTTATGGGCTTAAAAAAAAGAAGACACTGGTGTGCTTAGGGTCGATGTCCTGTTGGAAGGTACACCTTCGCTCCAGTCTGAGGTCCTGAGCGCTCTGGAGCAGGTTTTCATCAAGGATCTCTCTTTACTTTGCTCCGTTCATCTTTCCCTCGATCCTGACTAGTCTCCCAATCTCTGCCGCTGAAACATCCCCACAGCATGATGCTGCCACCACCATGCTTCACCATAGGGATGGTGCCAGGTTTCCTCCAGACATGACGTTTGGCATTCAGGTCAAAGAGTTCAATCTTGGTCCATCAGACCAGAGAATCTTGTTTCTCATGGTCAGAGTCTTTAACGTGTCTTCTGGCAAACTCCAAGCGGGCTGTCATGTGCATTTTACTGAGGCGTGGCTTCCGTCTGACCACTCTACCAAAAAGGCCTAATTAGTGGAGTGCTGCAGAGATGGTTGTCCTTCTGGAAGGTTCTCCCATCTCCACAGAGTAACTCTGGAGCTCTGTCAGAGTGACCATCTGGTTCTTGGGTCACCTCCCTGACCAAGGCCCTTTGCCCCCGATTGCTAATTTTGGCCGGGCGGCCAGCTCTAGGAAGAGTCTTGTTGGTTCCAAACTTCTTCCATTTAGGAATGGAAGGGGAAAGGGAGATACCTAGTCTGTTGTACAACTGAATGCATTCAACTGAAATGTGTCTTCCGCATTTAACCCAACCCCTTCGAATCAGAGAGGTGCGGGGGGCTGTCATAATCGACATCCACGTCTTCGGGAATGATGGAGGCCGCTGTGTTCTTGGGTACCTTCAATGCTGCAGAAATGTTTTGGTACCCTTCCCCAGATCTGTGCCTCGACACAATCCTGTCTTGGAGCTCTACAGACAACTGCTTCGACATCATGGTTTGGATTTTGCTCTGACATACACTGTCAACTGTGAGGCCTTTTATAGACAGGTGTGTGTCTTTCCAAATCATGTCCAATCAATTGAATTTACCACAGGTGGACTCCAATCAAGTTGTAGAAACATCTCAAGGATGATCAATGGAAACAGGATGTACCTGAGTTAAATTTCGAGTCTCATAGCAAAGGGTCTGAATACGTATGTAAATAAGGTATTTCTGTTGTTCATTTGTAATAAATTTGCACCCAAAAAATAAAACCTGTTTTTGTTTGTCATTATGGGGTATTGTGTGTAGATTGATGAGGGAAAAAATATATTGAATATATTTTAGAATAAGGCTATAACGTAACAAAATGTGGAAAAAGTCAAGGATTCTGAATACTTTCGGAATGCACTGTATGCCAACTTGCGGTGAGAAGTGTCAACCCAGCATGCTGGACAATGTCACTGTCTCCCAGTGAAGCATTTCTTCTTGAAAGACCAATAATGTCTGGGCTGTCTGTCTGTCTGTGCCCAGGCTGTGCCCAGGCTGCCAGGCTGCATCTTTTCCATTTGGTTGTCCAACTTGTCCCTTCAGTAAGAATAGTCCCTGTTGTTCCCCCTTTGGCTGAATGGACCTCTCTCTATCTTTTCTGTCTATCTAATCCCATTCGTTCTTTCTTTCTTTCTTTCTTTCTTTCTTTTTCTGTCTCTCGTTATGTCTCAAACACATACACACTTACTTGTGTGCACACCTAAGCTTGCACAAACACACACACACACACACACACACATATAGAGGCATCAAACTCTCCAACATCCTGGCAACTCTGGCCCAGTCCGCAAGAATGCATCATCTATTCTGACTGGAGCCCTACTGATCCCAGAATGGCTGGAAACAGCTGTTGAGGAAGTGATCAAAAGAAAGAGAGAGAGAGAGAGGGAGTCTCCACTTCTTTACATCCTCTTTGTTCCCTCAGCCCCTCCAACTCCTCTTATTCACAATTGCCTCTTTCTGAGTGGGAGTTTGGCTGCCAAGGGAGGGCCGTGTAAGGCAATAAGAAGGCTCAGCACTGGCTGTCTCTCGGGTGGTGCATTGATTTCTGAGCGATCGCTGGGCTTCTCCAAACTTAATGGCATTCCAAAATTCTCTAACATCAGTTAAGGGAGATCTTCAGAGGTTCTAAAAATAAAACCTCTGACTACAAATCCCCAGACCAGCCCAGCACTCCACGATTTGAACTTTGAACCCCTACTGGTTTTCTATAGCCTTTGACCTCTCACCCTTAACGGTCATCTACCACTCCTATTGGTTATTGGAGAATTGTGAGCATGTAGCCTCGGTTACTATGTGGTGTGTTCACTCCTTGAGTGTCTGTGCACAGTCGAGATGCCCTCCCAGTGAAGGGCTAGGAAGCCGCACCCTGGCTGATCAGTCGCTGTTTGTTTTGGCCTGAGTTAAGACACAGAGGGGGTCTAGATGAAACAGTACCCTCTGCTTATCTCCATGACATCAGCACCCGGTATATCTCCTCACAACACATCTCTGGACGGGAGTTAGGCCCCACGCTTTCCCATGACAAGACGACTGTTTACACTAGAGCCCTGCACAGGCATGAAATGTAATTTGGACTGTGTTTAATTCAGTGTTCAGTGAGGCCCACACACTTGACTGCGCCTCAATGACGGAGGTAGACAGGAAATAATGACAGGAACCATGACAACGTGTTCAATCTGGAGGTGTCTTTGTGTAGGTTTGGGTCAGTCTAAGTTAGTTAGTCACCCAACCATATTTAAAAAGCTCTTTGACTGCGTTCTGTGCAAGGGAGGAAAATTACAGCACAGTCTTGTGAAAGGATTTCTTTGACATGCACCTCGTTATTTTGTAAGCTTTTGTGAGTTAACACTGACTGTGTGGAGACTAGAGGTGTCATTTCTCTGGGAATGTCTCAGCACAGAGGGGTTAGGGGAATTACTACTCCTCCCCTTTTCCACCTCAACCGCCTACACAAAACTCAGCCAAACTGACTCCATGATAGACCACGATAGGTCAGTGTTTCTCAACGTTTGGTATGTGTATACCATCCGGCCCCAGTCCTTCAGATGGGTCAGCCGACAGCATTTAGTCAATTTCAAAAGGTAGCTACGTTTTAATCTAAGTGGTCCTCTCCGTGAGGAATCAACATAGCTTGGGCCCTAGCACAAAAAAGGTTGACGAACACTGCAGTAGATGACCATCCAAATGAGGGAACACATCTAGTGAGGTTAATAAGCAGTACTCATCGGTGTCAGCCAACAATACCTCTGAGCTTTGCTGTGATAAAGCTGCATAAATACACAATAGACCGAGCCCTCCTTTCCTTTCCTACCCAGTCACATACTGTGTGAAGCATTCCCAAGGGGGTGATTGACATTCTGGAAGCCTCCCCAGAGTCCTCACTGAGTAGGACCAAAAGACATACCATAGATACAGTATTTATGTGTATCTCTAGGCAATATTTTTTTTAATTTATATGTTATACTTAATATATACACAGACAGGAAGTACAGTATGAGGGATGACTTGTTGTAAGGGCTGTTGTCCTCCTCTTCCTCGGATGAGGAGAGGAGAGAAGGATCAGTGGACCAATACGCAGCAGTAGGAAAATAAGCCATCTTTTATTGAATAGGACGGCAAAACGAAAACAAAACACTTACAAAACAAGAAAACGACGTAGACGAAAGCTGAACATGAACTTTACATAACTACACGTAGAACTCACGGACAGGAACAGACTACATCAAACGAACGAACAGCCAAACAGTCCCGTATGGTACAGACATCTACGACACAGGAGACAATCACCCACAAACAAACAGTGAGAACACCCTACCTAAATATGACTCTCAATTAGAGGAAAACGCAAAACACCTGCCTCTAATTAAGAGCCATACCAGGCAACCCAAAACCAACATAGAAACAGAAAACATAGACTGCCCACCCAAAACTCACGCCCTGACCATCATACACATACAAAAACAACAGAAAACAGGTCAGGAACGTGACAGAACCCCCCCCTCAAGGTGCGAACGCCGGGCGCACCAGCACAAAGTCCAGGGGAGGGTCTGGGTGGGCATCTGACCACGGTGGTGGCTCAGGCTCCGGACGCTGTCCCCACACCACCATAGTCACTCCCCGCTTCTGTATTCCCCTCCCAATGACCACCCTCCAACTAAAACCCCCTAAATGAACGGCCAGCACCGGGACAAGGGGCAGCACCGGGACAAGGGGCAGCACCGGGACAAGGGGCAGCACCGGGACAAGGGGCAGCACCGGGACAAGGGGCAGCACCGGGACAAGGGGCAGCACCGGGATAAGGGGCAGCACCGGGATAAGGGGCAGCACCGGGATAAGGGGCAGCACCGGGATAAGGGGCAGCACCGGGACAAGGGGCAGCACCGGGACAAGGGGCAGCACCGGGACAAGGGGCAGCACCGGGACAAGGGGCAGCACCGGGATAAGGGGCAGCACCGGGACAAGGGGCAGCACCGGGATAAGGGGCGGCAGGTCCCGGCTGAGAGACTCTGGCAGATCCTGGCTGAGGGACTCTGGCAGGTCCTGGCTGAGGGACTGGCTGAGGGACTCTGGCAGGTCCTGGCTGAGGGACTCTGGCAGGTCCTGGCTGAGGGACTCTGGCAGGTCCTGGCTGAGGGACTCTGGCAGGTCCTGGCTGAGGGACTCTGGCAGGTCCGGGCTGAGGGGCTCTGGCAGGTCCTGGCTGGACGGCTCTGGCAGGTCCTGGCTGGACGGCTCTGGCAGGTCCTGGCTGGACGGCTCTGGCAGGTCCTGGCTGGACGGCTCTGGCAGGTCCTGGCTGGTCGGCTCTGGCAGGTCCTGGCTGGACGGCTCTGGCAGGTCCTGGCTGGACGGCTCTGGCAGGTCCTGGCTGGACGGCTCTGGCAGGTCATGGCAGGACGGCTCTGGCAGGTCATGGCAGGACGGCTCTGGCTGGTCATGGCAGGACGGCTCTGGCTGGTCATGGCAGGACGGCTCTGGCTGGTCATGGCAGGACGGCTCTGGCTGGTCATGGCAGGACGGCTCTGGCTGGTCATGGCAGGACGGCTCTGGCTGGTCATGGCAGGACGGCTCTGTAGGGAGGAGACGGAGAGACAGCCTGGTGCGTGGTATAGGCACTGGCTGCGCTGGAGAGGAGGAAACAGCTGGAGAGAGAACCCGGAGAGACAGCCTGGTACGGGGGGCTGCCACCGGAGGACTGGTACATGGAGGTGGCACCGGGTATACCGGACCGTGAAGGAGGACACGTGCTCTTGAGCATCGAGCCTGCCCAACCTTACCAGGTTGAATGGTAAGTGCGGCAAGGTGGAATAGCCCGCACTGGGCTATGCTGGCGAACCGGGGACACCATTCGTAAGGCTGGTGCCATGTATGCCGGCCCTAGGAGACGCACTGGTGGCCAGATGCGTTGGGCCGGCTTCATGACATCCGGCTCGATGCCCAACTTAGCCCTCCCAGTGCAGCGAGGTGGAATAGCCCGCACTGGGCTAAGCACGCGTACTGGGGACACCGTGCGCTTTACCGCATAACACGGTGTCTGACCAGTACAACGCCCTCTCACTCCACGGTAAGCACGGGGAGTTGGCTCAGGTATTCTACCCGGCTTTGCCACACTCCTCGTGTGCCCCCCCCCCCCAAGAAATGTTTGGGTCTGACTCACGGGCTCCCAACCGCGTCGCCGCGCTGCCTCCTCATACCAGCGCCTCTCTGCCTTCGCTGCTTCCAACTCCGCCTTGGGACGGCGATATTCCCCTGGCTGAGCCCAGGGTCCTTTACCGTCCAGGATCTCCTCCCAAGTCCAGGAGTCCTGGTTGCTCTGTTGAGCTTTCCCTTGCCGCTTGGTCCTAGTTTGGTGGGTGATTCTGTAAGGGCTGTTGTCCTCCTCTTCCTCGGACGAGGAGAGGAGAGAAGGATCAGTGGACCAATACGCAGCAGTAGGAAAATAAGCCATCTTTTATTGAATAGGACGGCAAAACGAAAACAAAACACTTACAAAACTAACAAAATAAGAAAACGACGTAGACGAAAGCTGAACATGAACTTTACATAACTACACGTAGAACTCACGGACAGGAACAGACTACATCAAACAAACGAACAGCCAAACAGTCCCGTATGGTACAGACATCTACGACACAGGAGACAATCACCCACAAACAAACAGTGAGAACACCCTACCTAAATATGACTCTCAATTAGAGGAAAACGCAAAACACCTGCCTCTAATTAAGAGCCATACCAGGCAACCCAAAACCAACATAGAAACAGAAAACATAGACTGCCCACCCAAAACTCACGCCCTGACCATCATACACATACAAAAACAACAGAAAACAGGTCAGGAACGTGACACTTGTGGGTTGACTGAGATCTCTTAAGGGGTCATCCTATATTTACAGTAGGCCTTACATCCTTCACATAATTCCATTGTGCTTGTGAAATTTGAGAAAGCTAATGCACCTGCTGACTGTAAGGAGTACTGTGTCACCCGGTTGAATAGATATGCAATATGACTCTTAAGCACCTTTAAAGAAACACGTTCTCACTCACTGAAAGGATTTCAAACTATAATACAGAACACAAATTGGAACTAAATGAGATTTATTTGCCTGTAGTACTATAAATATTACATGTGGTCTTTGCATAAATAGAATGACCGTTGTCTACAGTATAAACTGTAAATAAACTGTAAATCGAACCGTAAATCGACCACTGTCTACGCTGCCCAAACTGAAGTATCTAAACCGCTACCTACCACATACTGCAGTGTATTGTTATCGGCCAGATAGCCGGTGAGAGACAGTGCCACCCAGTTGGGCCTCCATGTGTTTGTCTTGCGCAGTGTCCCCAAGGCCCCCCAGCACTAATGAATGGATATTTAATGATCTGAGAGAGCCATTCAATTGAGTGGAAAATGTGCAGTTCTGTGGAGCGCGGCTCCCCCTGTCACAGGAAAACAAAGGCCTCAGTCTGCATTCACACACACCCAGGAGAGCGAGTGTACTCACACAGTGGGGGAAAGAGGCTGAACATACACATAGTCACACACATACAGTGAATGGAGTAGAGAGGATCCAGTTGCTATGATTGCAACACTTCACATTCCAGATCCTGTTAGCCTAATCCTACTCAACCTTCTGGAATAATGAGTGCTTTCATAAAACAAGGCGGCCATATTGGATTTAGGACAGAATAGGGATTTATAATACACGATTTTCATGATTTTCAGTAGTGCTTATTTTTTAGGTGATACACGGTAATATTGATATAATAAGCAGATCATACTTTACAAGAAACATAGTTTGCATGCTGATCAAAAATGATATTTAGCACTATCTTACAAGTTACAACAGAACTTAAAGAGTGACTTCCTATTTTTGATTTAGGATCAGATATCTTGTGGTCCAGTCAAATCTGCCCGCACTAACTCAAATACTTCCCTTTTCTTTATTTGCTTTGAAATATCACTTTAAACAATATAACACCCAGACCATGCAGAGAATAATATTTTTGGGATTCACTTAAGTTTATGAATATTAGGAAAATACAGCAGATCCAATCTGAAACATCTGCCCACCCCATATTGCAATAAACATGGACCCAAACCAAAGGTTCAGCCAACCAGTTAAGGATAGAAGTTATCCAGCTTTTGCCAAATTAGCGTCAAAGGTAGATTTTTGGGGGCATTTTAGCTAACCCTATCCCTAACCCTTTTCCTAACCTTAACCTAATTACCCTAACCTGCTACATTAATTATCCTAACCTGCTGCGTAAGTTCTCCTAACCTGCTACGAAATGTAAAATATGACGTTAAATTGACAAAAGTTGGATCCCTTCTAGCAATGACCCAGCCAACTAAGTCAGTTATTGAAAGACAACATGAGAGAAGATGTGTTCAATAAAACCCCACCCTTTTATGTCTGTGTATTTATTTATTGGTCACAAACACCCTCTATAGGCCCCATGTGGTCACTGAGGAGCCTTTTGACGCACTCTATCAAAGCAAGACAGGAAACAGGAAGTGTGACAGGAAGTGCTCTGTGTGTTTATGAGAGGACTAAGGAGCTTGACCATGTAACCATGTTTAACTGTGCAAGGGGCCAGGGTCAGCAGCAGCAGACATCTCATAGACATCTAACGGTGAACAGACAGGAGGGTGGATTTAAAGGAAGGAGATCCTGTAAATCCAGAGGGTGCCCCCCCCCCCCTCTAATTGTGTCATTATTCACTGGCCCATCTGCTAGATTACATTAAGCCTCATCGCAGTGACTATACATCACCTTTACTGCACTATAACTCTAACCAATAGCCAGGTGGATTAGAAGAATGGACACGGTAAATAGGATAAAATGGGGGTTGATACGAAAATAATCATCTAGCGAAACATTGGTAATATCTCAATGTGACAACTTGAGTTATGGGGACAATTGTGGAGAACCACATAGTAGACCTCCTTTCACAATATCCTTAGCTTGGAGAGGAAAATGTGTGAGCTACTATAAACAGCAGACATACCTGTATTTCCTCTACAGTCTTGTCCTTGCTGTGGGCTACCATAAAGGGTTTCCACGAATCAAAAGGGTCTGTCTCGTAAACATTCATGAAAACAAACATTTGCTTTTTGGTCTTAATTTAAAGTTAGGGTTAGGAATAAGGTTAGCAATGTGGTTACGAAGGTTAGGGTTAGGTTTAAAATCATATTTTAAGACAACAAATTGTAGAAATATACAGGGGTTATGACTTTGTGGCTGTGGTAACTAGTGACGGCCACCATAAAGGGAACGCAGAACTTGCCCTGTCCAAAGAGGTCTGAGCCCCTAAAGGAGAATGTTTAGGTTAAGTCTTACAAAGAGCTCTCCTTTGGTAAACATTACAGGCAAATGTCAGTGTGTAGAGACAGCAAAGTAGTTAAGTGTGAAGTTACGAGTTGGAGAAACGCCTCCCAAGGGATGAATAAATCCAATGAGTGCCGTTTAAAAAACCTTGACCAAACCATTACTACAGGTTCTAATGTTTTTAGTGGACTTTTTTGTTGGCTGGTTCTATTTTCTTAAGTGGAGTATTTTATTTTTTTAGCTAGTAGTTATCTGCCCAATCTATCTATGGGAACAGGCCACCTCAGAACTGTTATTGTGTTTCAGGGCACTGTGAATGGGGGGATCGTCTCTCTAACACCTAAACAGAGTGGTGTTGTGACTGGCCTTTGGCTGAAGGTCAAGCAGATGTCAAGCTGGAGTTAGAGAGTGAGATAGCCTGTTACACACTCTCTCTCTCTCTCTCTCTCTCTCTCTCTCTCTCTCTCTCTCTCTCTCTCTCTCTCTCTCTCTCTCTCTCTCTCTCTCTCTCTCTCTCTCTCTCTCTCTCTCTCTCTCTCTCTCTCTCTCTCTCTCTCTCTCTCTCTCTCTCTCTCTCTCTCTCTCTCTCTCTCTCTCTCTCTCTCTCTCTCTCTCTCTCTCTCTCTCTCTCTCTCTCTCTCTCTCTCTCTCTCTCTAAAAGTAAATACACAGCACAGGGCTCTATTCAATCTGTGTTGCTGAAGTGTTACAGATTCCACTATATAAATGTAAAGATAGTTTCCGATTGCGACGACATATGCAGCGTTTACAGTGAATGCTGTCTCCGTGGGAAGACTGCCTTTAAAGGGGCAATCAGCAGTTGCTACATATATTTTTGGACTTATAAATGAATGGTATATACCCAAGAATGTAACTTATAAATGCTTTGTGAGCTTAGTTCAAATGTCACACACCATCATAAACCCAAAACATAAGCTTGTTTTACTCCAATGTTTGTAAACAAAGTCAATGTAAACAAACACTATATAGCCTCAAAACATGGTTAATACTAGCATTTTGATATCATGGATGGTCAGTCCTTGCACCCATAGCTCTGTTTATGAATTTGAGAGTGGTTACATTTCTCCAGCCCCATCCCTCAGCTTTTTGTCGAAACAGGGGCAAATGGACTTCAGCGATCCAGATTAAGATGAGCCCTTAACGTGCACATTGCTAAACTTACCTTGAAGAATGACTCTTCATGGTTAATGCATGTGCATTTTACAATTTCTTAAACATTTCCTACAGTCTCGTAATTATTGCCAGCATTTCTCTATCTCTGAAAGTGCACCCTACGCCCTATGTTATCACACTTCTGGGCAGCCCGCCAGTTCAAACTCAGCCTCCCTAGAGACTGTATTTACATCTTTATCACTCCTCTAAAGGAACTAATACATTCACTGGACCCGCTGCCTTTCAACAATATTTTTTCGACGGTTAAAGGAAGGTTTGCTGGGACACCCTCCCCGATTCGCTGATTGCGATTCAGTGCTGTTGCAAAGTATCTTTTTCATCTGCAACGTCATCAGAGATATGTACTGTAACACTCCACAACATTACAACACTCTGCAACATCATCTGCAACGTCATCAGAGATATGTACTGTAACACTCCACAACATTACAACACTCTGCAACATCATCTGCAACGTCATCAGAGATATGTACTGTAACACTCCACAACATTACAACACTCTGCAACATCATCTGCAACGTCATCAGAAATATGTACTGTAACACTCCACAACATTACAACACTCTGCAACATCATCTGCAACGTCATCAGAAATATGTACTGTAACACTCCACAACATTACAACACTCTGCAACATCATCTGCAACGTCATCAGAGATATGTACTGTAACACTCCACAACATTACAACACTCTGCAACATCATCTGCAACGTCATCAGAGATATGTACTGTAACACTCCACAACATTACAACACTCTGCAACATCATCTGCAACGTCATCAGAGATATGTACTGTAACACTCCACAACATTACAACACTCTGCAACATCATCTGCAACGTCATCAGAGATATGTACTGTAACACTCCACAACATTACAACACTCTGCAACATCATCTGCAACGTCATCAGAGATATGTACTGTAACACTCCACAACATTACAACACTCTGCAACATCATCTGCAACGTCATCAGAAATATGTACTGTAACACTCCACAACATTACAACACTCTGCAACATCATCTGCAACGTCATCAGAGATATGTACTGTAACACTCCACAACATTACAACACTCTGCAACATCATCTGCAACGTCATCAGAGATATGTACTGTAACACTCCACAACATTACAACACTCTGCAACATCATCTGCAACGTCATCAGAGATATGTACTGTAACACTCCACAACATTACAACACTCTGCAACATCATCTGCAACGTCATCAGAGATATGTACTGTAACACTCCACAACATTACAACACTCTGCAACATCATCTGCAACGTCATCAGAGATATGTACTGTAACACTCCACAACATTACAACACTCTGCAACATCATCTGCAACGTCATCAGAGATATGTACTGTAACACTCCACAACATTACAACACTCTGCAACATCATCTGCAACGTCATCAGAGATATGTACTGTAACACTCCACAACATTACAACACTCTGCAACATCATCTGCAACGTCATCAGAGATATGTACTGTAACACTCCACAACATTACAACACTCTGCAACATCATCTGCAACGTCATCAGAGATATGTACTGTAACACTCCACAACATTACAACACTCTGCAACATCATCTGCAACGTCATCAGAGATATGTACTGTAACACTCCACAACATTACAACACTCTGCAACATCATCTGCAACGTCATCAGAGATATGTACTGTAACACTCCACAACATTACAACACTCTGCAACATCATCTGCAACGTCATCAGAAATATGTACTGTAACACTCCACAACATTACAACACTCTGCAACATCATCTGCAACGTCATCAGAAATATGTACTGTAACACTCCACAACATTACAACACTCTGCAACATCATCTGCAACGTCATCAGAGATATGTACTGTAACACTCCACAACATTACAACACTCTGCAACATCATCTGCAACGTCATCAGAAATATGTACTGTAACACTCCACAACATTACAACACTCTGCAACATCATCTGCAACGTCATCAGAGATATGTACTGTAACACTCCACAACATTACAACACTCTGCAACATCATCTGCAACGTCATCAGAGATATGTACTGTAACACTCCACAACATTACAACACTCTGCAACATCATCTGCAACGTCATCAGAAATATGTACTGTAACACTCCACAACATTACAACACTCTGCAACATCATCTGCAACGTCATCAGAAATATGTACTGTAACACTCCACAACATTACAACACTCTGCAACATCATCTGCAACGTCATCAGAAATATGTACTGTAACACTCCACAACATTACAACACTCTGCAACATCATCTGCAACGTCATCAGAGATATGTACTGTAACACTCCACAACATTACAACACTCTGCAACATCATCTGCAACGTCATCAGAGATATGTACTGTAACACTCCACAACATTACAACACTCTGCAACATCATCTGCAACGTCATCAGAAATATGTACTGTAACACTCCACAACATTACAACACTCTGCAACATCATCTGCAACGTCATCAGAGATATGTACTGTAACACTCCACAACATTACAACACTCTGCAACATCATCTGCAACGTCATCAGAGATATGTACTGTAACACTCCACAACATTACAACACTCTGCAACATCATCTGCAACGTCATCAGAGATATGTACTGTAACACTCCACAACATTACAACACTCTGCAACATCATCTGCAACGTCATCAGAGATATGTACTGTAACACTCCACAACATTACAACACTCTGCAACATCATCTGCAACGTCATCAGAAATATGTACTGTAACACTCCACAACATTACAACACTCTGCAACATCATCTGCAACGTCATCAGAGATATGTACTGTAACACTCCACAACATTACAACACTCTGCAACATCATCTGCAACGTCATCAGAAATATGTACTGTAACACTCCACAACATTACAACACTCTGCAACATCATCTGCAACGTCATCAGAAATATGTACTGTAACACTCCACAACATTACAACACTCTGCAACATCATCTGCAACGTCATCAGAAATATGTACTGTAACACTCCACAACATTACAACACTCTGCAACATCATCTGCAACGTCATCAGAAATATGTACTGTAACACTCCACAACATTACAACACTCTGCAACATCATCTGCAAC
Organism: Salvelinus fontinalis; assembly: GCF_029448725.1. NCBI lineage: Eukaryota > Metazoa > Chordata > Actinopteri > Salmoniformes > Salmonidae > Salvelinus > Salvelinus fontinalis. The sequence goes on along the minus strand of NC_074665.1, from coordinate 49,000,592 downwards.
GTCATCAGAAATATGTACTGTAACACTCCACAACATTACAACACTCTGCAACATCATCTGCAACGTCATCAGAAATATGTACTGTAACACTCCACAACATTACAACACTCTGCAACATCATCTGCAACGTCATCAGAGATATCTTAGTATTGGAAGAAGGGCTTGAAATAGGACTACCATTATGAATTACAGTTCCCCCTGCTGCCAATAGCCTACTCTATGTTGTTAAATTGGCAGAGGATGGAGACTGAATGAATCAGTGCAGAGGGAATTTTTTTGAAAATGATAAATTCCAGTCGGAAGTCTGCTTCCTCTTGCATATTGAAAAGGCTGATCATTTGGGCAGTTGTACTGTATTAAAGTTGTCAATGACTTAATGGCATGCTGCCCTTTGGCTCCAGTTCCATGACGTTGGAAAACCAGGAAGTTTCAAATACTGTCAGATTACACATTTGTCTTTCATGGATTATGGCTATATAGATTACATATGGGTTGGAGTAACAGATGTTTTGTTTCCAAAGCCCAGTACTGTAGATGTGCCCTCCCGCCGCATGTCTCTCGATCTATCTCTGAAAGCTCCAAAACAGGTGCCCTTGGATAGTGAGAGACTATGTACTACCCCACCCTCCACCTCAGGGCATACATTCCTATAGCTAGTCATTCAACTCATGTAAAACTTGAGGAATATCCTGTTGTATGGCTCCCAAACCTTTGCCGGACTTCAGTCCCACCACAGACAGACATACGAATGCTCATACATGTATGCGCAGACACACACACATACACACACACACGCGCACACACACACACACACACACACACACACACACACACACACACACACACACACACACACACACACACACACACACACACACACACACACACACACCACATTCTGAAGATTTAACAAGAGATTAGAGAGGGAGAAGAAAACCTCAGGAACCATGAGAACCTATAAAATGTGATTTCATCATGCAGCCAATGGGAGTAGAATCATATAACAATAGCTTACTATTGAATGCATATAACACATGTGATATGTAGATGGCTATTCAAACACATCAAACCCAACAAATGATCACCAGTTTTTCTCATGGACCAACATTGATTAATATCAGTGACAGTCATGACTTGGATAATGTCACGCCCTGGCCTTAGTATTCTTTGTTTTCTTTATTATTTTAGTTAGGTCAGGGTGTGACATGGGGAATGTTTGTGTTTTGTTGGTTTTGGGTGTTTCTATGGTAAAGGGGTTGTTGGTGTAGTATATGGGTTTGTGTTGAGTACATGTGTCTAGCGTTGTCTATGTATGTTTAGTTGTCTAGGAGAGTCTATGGTTACCTGAATGAGTTCCCAATTAGAGACAGCTGATTTCGGTTGTCTCTGATTGGGAGCCTTATTTAGGGTAGCCATAGGCTTTCATTTGTTGTGAGTAGTTGTCTATGTGATACGTTTGTAGCCTGTGTGTGCACATCGTTATTTAGCTTCACGATCGTTTTCTTGTTTTGTTTAGTTCGTAAGTGTGTTTGTTTCGTTTGCCTTCTTCATCAATAAAAAGGAGATGGCTTATTTTCCTAAAGCTGCGTTTTGGTCCGTCAATCCTCCACACGGTCGTGACAGAACTACTCACCTATACAGGACCAAGCGGCATGGAAAGCGGCAACAGGACCCACCTACACAGGATTCGTGGACATGGGAGGAGATACTGGATGGTAAGGGGCCGTGGGCACAACCGGGAGAATATCGCCTTCCTCGTGAAGAGCTGGAGGCAGCTAAAGCCGAGAGGAGGCGATATGAGGAGGCAGCACGGAGACAAGGCTGGAAGCCCGTGAGTACAACCCAAAAATTTCTTGGGGGGGGCCTTAAAGGGAGTGTGGCGAAGTCAGGTAGGAAACCTGCGCCTACTCCCTGTACTTACCGTGGAGAGCGAGAGTACGGGCAGACACCGTGTTACGCAGTAGAGTGCACGGTGTCTCCTGTACGCGTGCATAGCCCGGTTCGGTACATTTCAGCTCCACGTATCGGCCGGGCTAGACTGAGAGTTGAGCCGTATGTCATGAAGCCGGCCCAACGCATCTGGTCACCAGTGCGTCTCCTCGGGCCGGCGTACATGGCACCAGCCTTACGCATGGTGTCCCCGGTTCGCCTACATAGGCCGGTGCGGGTTATTCCACCTCCCCGCACTGGTCAGGCGACGGGGAGCATACAACCAGGTAAGGTTGGGCAGGCTCGGCGCTCAAGGGAGCCAGTACGCCTGCACGGTCCGGCATTTCCGGCGCCACCTCCCCGCCCCAACCCAGTACCACCAGTGCCTCCTCCACGCACTAGCCATATGGTGCGTGTCTCCAGCCCTTTACCACCAGTGCCTAAACCACGCACCAAGCCTCCTGTGTGTCCCCAGAGTCCTGTGCGTCCTGTTGCTGCTCCCCGCACTAGCCCTGAGATGCGTGTCCCCAGCCCGGTGCCACCAGTCCCGGCACCACGCACCAGGCCTACAGTGCGCCTCAGCCGGCAGGAGTCTGCCGTCTGCCAAGCGCCATCTGAGCCATCCGTCTCCCCAGCGCCATCTGAGCCATCCGTCTCCCCAGCGCCATCTGAGCCATCCGTCTCCCCAGCGCCATCTGAGCCATCCGTCTGCCATGAGCCTGCAAAGCCGCCCGTCTGCCATGAGCCTGCAAAGCCGCCCGTCTGCCATGAACCTACTGAGCCGTCCGCCAGACAGGAGCCGCTAGAGCCGCCAGCCAGACAGGAGCCGCTAGAGCCGTCCGTCAGACAGGAGCCGCCAGAGCCGCCAACCAGACAGGATCTGCCAGAGCCGCCAACCAGACAGGATCTGCCAGAGCCGCCAACCAGACAGGATCTGCCAGAGCCGCCAACCAGACAGGATCTGCCAGAGCCGCCAACCAGACAGGATCTGCCAGAGCCGCCAACCAGACAGGATCTGCCAGAGCCGCCAACCAGACAGGATCTGCCAGAGCCGCCAACCAGACAGGATCTGCCAGAGCCGCCAACCAGACAGGATCTGCCAGATCAGTCAGCCAGCCATGAGCAGCCAGATCCGTCAGCCAGCCATGAGCAGCCAGATCCGTCAGCTAGCCATGAGCAGCCAGATCCGTCAGCTAGCCTTGAGCAGCCAGATCCGTCAGCTAGCCATGAGCAGCCAGATCCGTCAGCTAGCCATGAGCAGCCAGATCCGTCAGCTAGCCATGAGCAGCCAGATCCGTCAGCTAGCCATGAGCAGCCAGATCCGTCAGCTAGCCTTGAGCAGCCAGATCCGTCAGCTAGCCATGAGCAGCCAGATCCGTCAGCTAGCCATGAGCAGCCAGATCCGTCAGCTAGCCATGAGCAGCCAGATCCGTCAGCCAGCCATGAGCAGCCAGATCCGTCAGCCAGCCATGAGCAGCCAGATCCGTCAGCTAGCCATGAGCAGCCAGATCCGTCAGCTAGCCATGAGCAGCCAGATCCGTCAGCTAGCCATGAGCAGCCAGATCCGTCAGCTAGCCATGAGCAGCCAGATCCGTCAGCCAGCCATGTGCCGTCCCTCAGTCCGGAGCTGCAGTCCCTCAGTCCGGAGCTGCAGTCCCTCAGTCCGGAGCTGCAGTCCCTCAGTCCGGAGCTGCAGTCCCTCAGTCCGGAGCTGCCGTTCCTCAGTCCGGAGCTGCCCCTTATCCTGGTGCTGCCCCTTATCCTGGGGCTGTCCCTTACCCTGGTACTGCCCCTTAGTTCGGAGCTGCCCCTGACCCTGGTACTGCCCCTTACCCTGGTACTGCCCCTTACCCTGGTACTGCCCCTTAGTCCGGAGCTGCCCCTTAGTCCGGAACTGCCCCTTAATGCAATGGGGTTAATGTGGAGGGGGGTCATTTGGAGGAAGCTAAGGAGGCGGTTAGGGACTGTGGTGACGTGGGGACCACAACCAGAGCCGGAGCCGCCACCGTGGATGGAAGCCCACCCAGACCCTCCCCTAGACTGTGTAATGGGGCGCCCGGAGTTCGCACCTTAAGGGGGGGGTTATGTCACGCCCTGGCCTTAGTATTCTTTGTTTTCTTTATTATTTTAGTTAGGTCAGGGTGTGACATGGGGAATGTTTGTGTTTTGTTGGTTTTGGGTGTTTCTATGGTAAAGGGGTTGTTGGTGTAGTATATGGGTTTGTGTTGAGTACATGTGTCTAGCGTTGTCTATGTATGTTTAGTTGTCTAGGAGAGTCTATGGTTACCTGAATGAGTTCCCAATTAGAGACAGCTGATTTCGGTTGTCTCTGATTAGGAGCCTTATTTAGGGAGGCCATAGGCTTTCATTTGTTGTGAGTAGTTGTCTATGTGATACGTTTGTAGCCTGTGTGTGCACATCGTTATTTAGCTTCACGATCGTTTTCTTGTTTTGTTTAGTTCGTAAGTGTGTTTGTTTCGTTTGCCTTCTTCATCAATAAAAAGGAGATGGCTTATTTTCCTAAAGCTGCGTTTTGGTCCGTCAATCCTCCACACGGTCGTGACAGATAAATTGAAATGATAACTTGATGCACTGTCTTTTGTTCAGAAGGTTGGAGGATAGATGGATGAATGAATGTTTGAAATAACAATAAAAGTATATTTTTAAGGACTACTATCCCCTTCATGTCACAAGGAATGGGTAGATAAGGCTGCATCATTTGTCTTTCCCACTGTTGTGAATGTGAACATTTGTTAGGGAGGAATTGAACACATACTAATATGACTTCTCCAAACAGCAGTGTGTTTGTACAGTATGTAATGCCTATCTGTCAGCAATGGGCAGAGGGAGTGAGGATTCTTGCATCTTTTTCAGGCGACTGCTCAGTGCAATAGGGTACAAGGCATTGCTTGGTCTGACCAATCTGGTTGGTCTGACCAATCTGAATAAACTGACATTTATTCCTGATTATTATTTGACCATGCTTGTCATTTATGAACATTTTGAACATCTTGGCCATGTTCTGTTATAATCTCCACCCGGCACAGCCAGAAGAGGACTGGCCACCCCTCATAGCCTGGTTCCTCTCTGGGTTTCTTCCTAGGTTTTGGCCTTTCGAGGGAGTTTTTCCTAGCCACCGTGCTTCTACACCTGCATTGCTTGCTGTTTGGGGTTTTAGGCTGGGTTTCTGTACAGCACTTCGAGATATTAGCTGATCTACGAAGGGCTATATAAAATAAACTTGATTTGATTTGAATCTATGCTTCAAGATTGCTTTGATCTTGTGGACTGGGAAATGTTCTGGGTCGCCTCTGAGAACAGTTTCGACATATACACTGACTCGGTGACTTGGTTCATCAGGAAGTGGATAGAGGATGTTGTCCCCACTGTGACAATTACAACTTATCCAACCCAGAAACTGTGGATAGATGGCAGCATTCGGGCTAAACTGAAAGAGCGAATAACCACGTTTAACCATGGCAAGGTGCCTGGGAACATAGACTCTGTACAAACGCCGACGCAGGCCCCCTCCGCTCACGTGGACTGTGTGCTCTCGTTCTCCGTGGCCGATGTACAGTTGAAGTCGCAAGTTTACATACACTTATGTTGGAGTCCTTAAAACTCGTTTTTCAACCACTCCACAAGTTTCTTGTTAACAAACTATAGTTTTGGCAAGTCGGTGAGGACATCTACTTTGTGCGTGACACAAGTAATTTTTCCAACAATTGTTTACAGACAGATTATTTCCCTTATAATTCACTGTATCACAATTCCAGCGAGTCAGAAGTTTACATACACTAAGTTGACTGTGCCTTTAAACAGCTTGGAAAATTCCAGAAAATTCTGTCATGGCTTTAGAAGCTTCTGATAGGCTAATTGACATCATTTGAGTCAATTGGAGGTGTACCTATGGATGTATTTCAAGGCCTACCTTCAAACTCAGTGCTTCTTTGATTGACATCATGTGAAAATCAAATAAATCAACCAAGACTTCAGAAATAAAATTGTAGACCTCCACAAGTCTGGTTCATCCTTGGGAGCAATTTCCAAATGCCTGAAGGTACCACGTTCATCTGTACAAACAATAGTACGCAAGTATAAACACCATGGGACCACGCAGCCGTCATACCACTCAGGAAGGAGACGCGTTCTGTCTCCTAGAGATGAATGTACTTTGGTGCGAAAAGTGCAAATCAATCCCAGAACACAGTAAAACGAGTCCTATATCGACATAACCTGAAAGGCCGCTCAGCAAGGAAGAAGCCACCGCCATAAAAAAGCCAGACTCCGGGTTGCAACTGCACATGGGGACAAAGATCATACTTTTTGGGGAAATGTCCTCTGGTCTGATGAAACAAAAATAGAACTGTTTGGCCATAATGACCATCGTTGTGTTTGGAGGAAAAAGGGGGAGGCTTGCAAACCGAAGAACACCATCCCAACCGTGAAGCACAGGTGTGGCAGCATCATGTTGTGGGGGTGCTTTGCTGCAGGAGGGACTGGTGCACTTCACAAAATAGATAGCATCATGAGAAGGAAAATTATGTGGATATATTGAAGCAACATCTCAAGACATCAGTCAGGAAGTTAAAGCTTGGTCGCAAATGGGTCTTCCAAATGACAATGACCCCAAGCATACTTTCAAAGTTGTGGCAAAATGGCTTAAGGACAACAAAGTCAAGGTATTAGAGTGGCCATCACAAAGCCCTGACTCCAATCCTATAGAAAATTTGTGGGCAGAACTGAAAAAGCGTGTGCGAGCAAGGAGGCCTACAAAACTGACTCAGTTACACTAGCTCTGTCAGGAGGAATGGGCAAAAATTCACCCAACTTATTGTGGGAAGCTTGTGGAAGGCTACCCAAAATGTTTGACCAAAGTTAAACAATTTAAAGGCAATGCTACCAAATACTAATGGAGTGTATGTAAACTTCTGACCCACTGGGAATGTGACAAAATAAATAAAAGCTTAAATAAATCATCCTCTCTACTATTAGTCTGACATTTCACATTCTTAAAATAAAGTGGTGATCCTAACTGACCTAAGACAGGGAATTTTAACTCGGATTAAATGTCAGGAATTGTGAGAAACTGAGTTGAAATATATTTTGCTAAGGTGTATGTAAACTTCCGACTTCAACTGTAAATCATTGAAGCGTGTTAACCATTGCAAGGCTGCCAACCCGGATGGCATCCCAAGCCGCGTCCTCAGAGCATATGCAGTCTGCTGTACATGCTCTGCTTCAGGATTTCCACCATTGTTCCTGTACCCAAGAAAGCGAAGGAAACTGAACAATCGCCCCGTAGCACACTTCTGTCATCATGAAGTGCTTTGAGATACTAGTTAAGGACCATATCACCTCCACCTTACCCAACAACTTAGGCCTACTAAAATTTGCATGCCACGGACAACACAATTGCCATTGCACTGCACACTGCCCTTTCCCACCTGGACAAGAAAAATATTTATGTAAGAATGCTGTTCATCAACTACAGCTCAGACTTCAACACCATAATACCTTCCAAGCTCATCACTAAGCTCAGGGCACTGGGTCTGAACCCTTCCCTGTACAACTGGGTCCTGGACTTCCTGACGGGCCGACCTCAAGTGGTGAAGGTAGGCAACAACACCTCCACCACGCTGATCATCAATACTAGGGCCCCACATGGGTGCATGCTCAGCCCTGTACTACCTGTTCACACATGACTGCATTGCCACACACGTCTCCAACTCAGTCATCATGTTGGCTGACGATACAACAGGGCTTGATTACAACAAGGCCTGATTACCAACAATTACGAGACAGCCTACAGGGAGGAGGTGAGAGCCGTGGCGGAGAGGCGCCAGGAAAAAATATCCTCCCCTTCAACGTAAACCAAAAGGAGATGATCGTGGACATTAAGGAGACTGCAGAGAGAGAGCACCCCCATCCACATCGACAGGGCCACAGTGCAGAGGTTCAAAAGCTTCAAGTTCCTCGGCATGCACATCACTGATGACCTTAAATTGTCCTTTCACACAGTGTGGTGAAGAACCCATTAAACAGTCATCACTAGCCGGCCTACGCCCAGTACCCTGCCCTGAACCTTAGTCACTGCTATTAGCCGGCTACCACCCGGTACTCTACCCTGCACCTGTCTAGACTTGACAGTTCATACAGCTTCAGTATTCTGATCATAGAGTTCTGATCATGGAATTCTGAATGCGTCATGCGTCTACGCCTACATTTAAATGTGTCTACCGTGTCCACAGTGTGTCCGGATTCCCTTTTCCTGCGCTATATTGAAATGCCAGTATGCATTCTAAAAAGGGTTGAATAGGCTAAATATGATAATAACACAACAACTGATGCAAGTAGCTAACCACTGTAGCTAACTAGCCCGCTAACCTCTATCACTTGGCACAAGCATTTCGCTACACCCGCAATAACATCAGCTAAATATGTGTATGCGACCAATAAAAATGAGATTTGATTTAGCTAGCCAGCAAGCTAGCAAGCAATACTAAAGGGATTGCAAACGTGTTAGCATAACTGTAGCCAAACCAACTTTATTATTTGAAATATTAGCTAGCTGGCAAGCAGTTCTGAGACTTGTGTCAAGTGTAGACACGACCTTAGAGACCGCTTTCCCCTATGTAGTCATTGAACACCGGTCACAGAATTGTTTTTATTCTATGTATACAGTATACTGTATTCTAGTTAAGACTCATCCTATATAACTACTGTTGTACACACCTTTTCTATTCATATACTGTCTATACACACCATTTTATATATACAGTACATATATACAGTACCGGTCAAAAGTTTGGACACACCTACTCATTCAAGTTGCCAAGAGCGTGCAAAGCTATCATCAAAGTAAAGGGTGGCTACTTTGAAGAATCTCAAATCTAAAAAATATTTCGATTTGTTTAACACTTTTTAGGTTACTACATTTAAAAAAAATGTACTTCACCTTTATTTAACCAGGTAGGCTAGTTAAGAACAAGTTCTCATTTACAACTGCGACCTGGCCAAGATAAAGCACAGCAGTTTGACACATACAACAACACAGAGTTAAACATGGAATTAACAAACATACAGTCAATAATACAGTAGAAAAAAAGAAAAGTCTATATACAGTGAGTGCAAATGAGGTAAGATAAGGGAGGTAAGGTCATAAATAGGCCATGGTGGTGAAGTAATTACAATATAACAATTAAACACTGGAATGGTAGATGTGCAGAAGATGAATGTGCAAGTAGAGATACTGGGGTGCAAAGAAGCCAGATACATAAATAAATACAGTATGGGGATGAGGTGGTTGGATGGGCTGTTTACAGATGGGCTATGTACAGGTGCAGTGATCTGTGAGCTGCTCTGACAGCTGGTGCTTAATGCTAGTGAGGGAGATAAGAGTCTCCAGCTTCAGTGATTTTTGCAATTTCTTCCAATCATTGTCAGCAGAGAACTGGAAGGAAAGGCGGCCAAAGCAGGAATTGGCTTTGGGGTTGACCAGTGAGATATACCTGCTGGAGCGTGTGCAACGGGTGGGTGCTGCTATGGTGACCAGTGAGCTGAGATAAGGCGGGGCTTTATCTAGCAGAGACTTGTAGATGACCTGGAGCCAGTGGGTTTGGCGACGAGTATGAAGCGATGGCCAGCCAACGAGAGCATACAGGTCGCAGTGGTGGGTAATATATGGGGCTTTGGTGACAAAACGGATGGCACTGTGATAGACTGTATCCAATTTATTGAGTAGTGTGCTGGAGGCTATTTTGTAAATGACATCGCCGAAGTCAAGGATCGTTAGGATGGCCAGTTCTACGAGTGTATGTTTGGCAGCATGAGTGAAGGATGCTTTGTTGCGAAATAGGAAGCTGATTCTAGATTTGGATTGGAGATGCTTAATGTGAGTCTGGAAGGAGAGTTTACAGTCTAGCCAGACACCTAGGTATTTGTAGTTGTCCACATATTCTAAGTCAGAACCGTCCAGAGTTGTAAAGGTAGTCATTGTTGTTCTCCCCCTTAGACGAGGAGGAGCATGGATAGGACCAAGATGCGGATTGAGGGAAATAAGCCATCTTTTAATGAAAACAGCAAACAAGACACAACAAAACTACAAAACAACAAACGTGACTAACCTTCAACCGTCCATGTGTGGACACAGGAACAAACACCCACAAAACCCCAGTGAAACCCTGGCTGCCTTAGTATGACTCTCAATTAGAGACAAACGATACACACCTGTCTCTAATTGAGAATCATACCAGGCCGAACACAAAAACCAACCTAGAAATACAAAACATAGACTGCCCACCCAAAACACACGCCCTGACCAAAAACACATACAAAAACAACATAAAACAGGTCAGGACCGTTACAAGAGTAGTGATGCTGGACGGGCGAGCAGGTGCGGGCAGTGATCAGTTGAAGAGCATGCATTTAGTTTTACTTGCATTTAAGAGCAGTTGGAGGCCACGGAAGGAAAGTTGTATGGCATTGAAGCTCGTCTGGAGGTTAGTTAACACAGTGTTCAAAGAAGGGCCAGAAGTATACAGAATGGTGTCGTCTGCGTAGAGGTGGATCAGAGAATCACCAGCAGCAAATGCGACATCATTGATGTGTACAGACAAGAGAGTCGGCCCAAGAATTGAACCCTGTGGCACACCCATAGAGACTGCCAGAGGTCCAGACAACAGGCCCTCCGATTTGACACACTGAACTCTATCAGAGAAGTAGTTGGTGAACCAGGCGAGGCAATCATTTGAGAAACCAAGGCTGTTGAGTCTGCCAATAAGAATGTGGTGATTGACAGAGTCAAAAGCCTTGACCAGGTCGATGAATATGGCTGCACAGTAATGTCTCTTATCAATGGCGGTTATGATATTGTTTAGGACCTTGAGCGTGGCTGAGGTGCACCCATGACCAGCTCGGAAACCAGATTGCATAGCGGAGAAGGTACAGTGGGATTTGAAATAGTTGGTAATCTGTTTGTTAACTTGGCTTTCGAAGACCTTAGAAAGGCAGGGTAGGATATATATAGGTCTGTAGCAGTTTGGTCTTGAGTGTCTCCCCCTTTGAAGAGGGGGATGACCGCAGCAGCTTTCCAATCTTTGGGAATCTCAGACGATACGAAAGAGAGGTTGAACAGGCTAGTAATAGGGGTTGCAACAATTGCAGCGGATCATTTTAGAAAGAGAGGGTCCAGATTGTCTAGCCCGGGTGATTTGTAGGGGTCCAGATTTTGCAGCTCTTTAAGAACATCAGCTATCTGGATTTGGGTGAAGGAGAAATGGGGAGGCTTGGGTGCGTTGCTGCGGGGAGTGCAGGGCTGTTGACCGGGGTAGGGGTAACCAGGTGGAAAGCATGGCCAGCCGTAGAAAAATGCTTATTGAAATTCTCAATTATAGTGGATTTATCGGTGGTGACAGTGTTTCCTAGCCTCAATGCAGTGGACAGCTGGGAGGAGGTGCTCTTATTCTACATGGACTTTACAGTGTCCCAGAACCTTTTTGAGTTCGTGCTACAGGATGCATATTTCTGCTTGAAAAAGCTAGCCTTAGCTTTCCTAATTGCCTGTGTATATTGGTTCCTAACTTCCCTGAAAAGTTGCATATCACAGGGGCTATTCGGTGCTAATGCAGAACGCCACAGGATGTTTTTGTGCAGGTCAAGAGAAGTCAGGTCTGGAGAGAACCAACGGCTATATCTGTTCCTGGTTCAACAGTTTTTGAAAGGGGCATGCTTATTTAAGATGGTGAGGAATGCACTTTTAAAGAATGACCAGGCATCCTCTACTGACGGGATGAGGTCAATATCCTTCCAGGATACCCGGGCCAGGTTGATTAGAAAGGCCTGCTCGCTGAAGTGTTTTAGGGAGCGTTTGACAGTGATGAGGGGTGGTCATTTGACCGCAGACCCGTTACGGATGCAGGCAATGAGGCAGTGATTGCTGAGATCTTGGTTGAAAACAGCAGAGGTATATTTGAAGGGCAAATTGGTTAGGATGATTTCTATGAGGGTGCTTGTGTTTACGGATTTGGGGTTGTACCTGGTGGGTTCATTGATAATTTGTGAGAGATTGAGGGCATCAAGCATAGATTGTAGGATGGCCGGGGTGTTAACATGATTCCATATGTGTTACTTCATAGTTTTGATGTCTTAGCTATTATTCTACAATGTAGAAAATTGTAAAACTTGAATTAGTAAGTGTGTCCAAACTTTTTACTGGTACTGTATATATATATATATATATATATATATATATATATATACACTGCTCAAAAAAATAAAGGGAACACTTAAACAACACAATGTAACTCCAAGTCAATCACACTTCTGTGAAATTAAACTGTCCAATTAGGAAGCAACACTGATTGACAATACATTTCACATGCTGTTGTGCAAATGGAATAGACAACAGGTGGCAATTATAGGCAATTAGCAAGACACCCCCAATAAAGGAGTGGTTCTGCAGGTGGTGACCACAGACCAATTCTCAGTTCGTATGCTTCCTGGGTGATGTTTTGGTCACTTTTGAATGCTGGCGGTGCTTTCACTCTAGTGGTAGCATGAGGGTCTACAACCCACACAAGTGGCTCAGGTAGTGCAGCTCATCCAGGATGGCACATCACTGCGAGCTGTGGCAAGTAGGTTTGCTGTGTCTGTCAGCGTAGTGTCCAGAGCATGGAGGCGCTACCAGGAGACAGGCCAGTACATCAGGAGACGTGGAGGAGGCCGGAGGAGGGCAACAACCCAGCAGCAGGACCGCTACCTCCACCTTTGTGCAAGGAGGAGCACTGCCAGAGCCCTGCAAATGACCTCCAGCAGGCCACAAATGTGCATGTGTCTGCTCAAAAAGTCAGAAACAGACTCCATGAGGGTGGTATGAGGGCCCGCCGTCCACAGTTGGGGGTTGTGCTTACAGCCCAACACCGTGCAGAACGTTTGGCATTTGCCAGAGAACACCAAGATTGGCAAATTTGCCACTGGCGCCCTGTGCTCTTCACAGATGAAAGCAGGTTCACACTGAGCACGTGACAGACGTGACAGAGTCTGGAGACGCCGTGGAGAACGTTCTGCTGCCTGCAACATCCTCCAGCATGACCGGTTTGGCGGTGGGTCAGTCATGGTGTAGGGTGGCATTTCTTTGGGGGGCCGCACAGCCCTCCATGTGCTCGCCAGAGGTAGCCTGACTGCCATTAGGTACCAATATGAGATCCTCAGACCCCTTGTGAGACCATATGCTGGTGCGGTTGGCCCTGGGTTCCTCCTAATGCAAGACAATGCTAGACCTCATGTGGCTGGAGTGTGTCAGCAGTTCCTGCAAGAGGAAGGCATTGATGCTATGGACTGGCCCGCCCGTTCCCCAGACCTGAATCCAATTGAACACATCTGGGACATCATGTCTCGCTCCATCCACCAACGCCACGTTGCACCACAGACTGTCCAGGAGTTGGCGGATGCTTTAGTCCAGGTCTGGGAGGAGATCCCTCAGGAGACCATCCGCCACCTCATCAGGAGCATGCCCAGGCGTTGTAGGGAGGTCATACAGGCACGTGGAGGCTACACACACTACTGAGCTTCGTTTTGACTTGTTTTAAGGACATTACATCAAAGTTGGATCAGCCTGTAGTGTGGTTTTCCACTTTAATTTTGAGTGTGACTCCAAATCCAGACCTCCATGGGTTGATAAATTTGATTTCCATTGATAATTTTTGTGTGATTTTGTTGTCAGCACATTCAACTATGTAAAGAAAAAAGTATTTAATAAGAATATTTCAGTCATTCAGATCTAGGATGTGTTATTTTAGTGTTCCCTTTATTTTTTTGAGCAGTGTATATATATAATATTTATATTTCGGTCTCTGACATTGCTCGTTCTGATATTTCTTAATTTCTTCATTTTTATTTTGGGATTATGTGCACATTGTTTTGTATTGCTAGGTATTATTACTGAACTGTTAGAGCTAGGAACACGGTCATTTTGCTGCACCAGCAATAACATCGGCAAATCTGTACACGCGATCAATAAACGTTGATTTGTTTGGATTTTAAGAGTAATAAGCTCCCCAGATGCACTGTACTGTACATTACCACCTTCAATTCCTCTACGTTTTTTTTTCAAAGTAAATTGTTTTGCTGTTCTAAAAATAAAATGAGTTTGGGCCAATTGTTTCTGATTTCTGCTGAACAAATTGCCGCTGAAAAAAGCGTCTCCTCGGTATAGAAATAGTTATTATTTAATACTTAATATTATGAACTTTAGCCAAGTGCTTAAGTGCCTGATGCCAAATCTCATGAACTAATTACATAAACTGAATAGCATGCAAACACAGCTAGGCCTACCCATAAATCTTAGTTATAATGCAAATAATAAATGCTTTTTGTTACATGATATGACTTCCTATGGCGATTCGTGCACTTTTGCATGCATATGGAGGCCCGGTGCAGGGCCGGTGTCTGGACAAATCTCAGAATATGAGACACTGCATTTCATATCAGCACAGTGAGAGACTTGGCTGGAGTTTAAATAGATGGCAGTGTCTTCCTCCCCATGCAGCCGCTGCACACAACATACTGGCCACATAGCAACTGAGAGCTCCATGGCAACGGCTGGCTCTCTCGCTGAGGTGCTGAGAGAACTTGGCTGGCGAGCGTGCTGTGTTTCCTATTCCACTAATGACCATCGACCACTGCGTTCGTGCCTCAAGTCGGTCTGAATTCATACTTACAGTATAACGTACAATGTAGCCAAAGGCTTTTATTATTGTTCTCAAGCTCATTACTGTTATTGTCTGAGGTAGCCATTTTGTAGGCTACTGTCTATTGTAAACTTTTTTTCTAGGTGGATGTTTTTATTTTTTTTTCCTCTTAATGAGGTTTCCTCTCATTTCCGAGGCCATTTGGTTGATCTGTTTGCTTCCATTTACATGGTCTCCAGTCTATTTACAATTGACCCAGGCATGAGGTAACTGAAAGGAAGGGCAGGAGCCAAGGAAGTGAGGAGGAGTATATATGGAACAGGCCTTCCCTCTTTCCTAAGTGCACCTCTGAATTAGACCCAGCCCAACCACTACCAGATCATGCAGGTCACCCCTGATACAAGTCATTATTCAACGTCCATCCATGTCTGAAGACATCATGAGATGGGGCAACAGTGACCGCTGTTAGCTTCAAGTAGGCTTTAGTTTTGCTGGGGCATTGCGGATGGGGATGGCAGATGGGCATAAGCATCTGGTTCCAAATGTAGCATGTTTGAATCCAGTGATAGAAAGTTGTTTTTGATATTTTTGTTTTAAGCCTATCCCAAACCTTAATCCTTACCTTAACCATTCAGTGTTAATGCCTAACCTTAAGGATTCTGACTTAATGCCTAACCTTAAGAATTCAGAGTTAATGCCTAAACCTAACCTTAGAACGATACAGAGAAGTAACCAAAACACTTCAAAATTTGACATTTGGAACAACGTCCAAATTTGACCTTTGAGAAACGTGGATGAACTTCTAATTCTGGCGTGAGACTGTTGAGATCTTGTTGCACAGATACACTTACTATATTCATTCCAGCTATCACATGTTCACAATCAGGAAGTCCTGATACCATACCCTCCCCCCACCCATGTCCATCCCCTGTCTACCCTCTACTCCCTTTGAAAGTGTCTCCTAGAGAAGACTTTATGTAGTCATTTGGGACTGAGTGAACCACAAAGCAAATTCCAAACGAAAGCGGGAAAACATATAGAAGTAACCTCTTCAATTAGACAGGTATTACAACCAAGAGGTAAAATAGAGAAATAATGAGATGGAGGAGTAAGTATTGTTTTTCCCGAAATATGGGAATGGAGGGGAAACTGGGAGATAAATGTGTTGTTTGTGATATGGGGTAGAGGGTATCTAGGGGAGTGACAGTTGCATTAGGCCCTTTGTCCTGAAGTTCACAGAAAGTTGTGTTGGCTTCTATTTGGGTCTGGGGAGCACACATTTAAATCAAATCAAATACATGTTTTATTTGTCACACACAGTTTACAGCAGGTATAACAGGTGCAGTGAAATTCTTATGGGCTAGCTCCCTCAACAATGCAGTACATTAGTCAATGACAATAACAACAATAAAAAGAGTCAAGTCAAAAATAACAAGTAATAGAAGTAATAAGAGAGGTAGTATGCACAGTGATGATGGACTGTATTACACTGTATTTACAGTTATGCAGTGGAATGAATAGTATATAAAAGAACAGCGGTGTTGACTGTGTGTGTGTGTGTGTGTGTATGTGTGTGTGAGTTCTGAGTGTGTGTGGGTGCTTGTGTGTGTGTTTGTTTATGGGGACTTGTTTAACTATACTTGTGGGCTAAACAAACAACATTTTGACCAACTGGGGACATTTTATTAGTCCCCACAAGGTCAAATGCTATTTCTAGGGTGTTTAGGGTTAAGGTTAGAATTAGCGTTAGAATTAAGTTTAGGGTAAAGGTTAGGAGCTAGGGTTAGTTTTAGGGTTAGGAGCTAGGGTTAGGTTTTGGGTTAAGGTTAGGTTTTCAGGTTAGGGTTAAAGTTAAGGTTAGGGTTAGGGTTAGGGTTAAGGATAATAGGATTTTGAATGGAACTGAATTGTGTATCCCCACAAGGTTAGTTATACAAGACTGTGTTTGTGTGTGTGTGTTTGTGATATTCACGGCACGGCAACTCCAGGAGAAGCGCCGTGAACAACATCAGAACCCTTTCCTGGCCTTCAACACTGTGAGCAGGGAACTATCATGGGGTATTCTTCTTAAATTTGGCTGTCCAGACATATTTGTCAACATCATTTGCCAGTTCTATGATGGGATGATGCCTTGGGTGGCCATAGGAGGGCAGGAGTACGTGCCCTTTGAAATATACGTGTTGGTGTGAGGCAGGGGTGCGTGCCGGCACCTGTACTTTGTAACATCGTCTTCCTATGTGTTACACAGCTTCTCCACAAGGAGCTTGAGGCCAGCAGTGGGGTTGCGGTGGACTTGGAAACCTATTCAACATCAGGAGGCTCCAAGCAAGCCCCAAGGTTTCGACAGAGCAGGTTCTTGAGCTGAAGTATGCTGATGACTGTGCTCTCGTGGCCCACACTCAGGAAGATCTTCAGTCTATCCCTGTAATGGCTATGAGCGTCTATAGCAGGATGGGACTGTCTATCAACACCACCAAGACAGAGGTGGTCTGCCAATGGAGATCCATCCCTCCAACCACCATGCCTGTCTTCACCATTGAACACAAATCACTGACAATAGTCTCGTCATTCAAATACCTGGGCAGCATCGACTTTGAAATCCAAAACAGGATCAAGCAAGCCTCAGCTGCCTTTGGGAAACTCAGATGAAAGGTCTTCCAAAACAGGGATTGCCACCTCCACAGTCACCATATATCAATGTCACGCCCTGATCGGTTTCACCTGTCTTTGTGAGTGTCTCCATCCACCTCCAGGTGTCACACGTTTTCCCCATTAGTTCCTGGGTATTTATTCTGGTGTTCTCTGTTTGTCTGTTGCCAGTTCGTCTTGTCTTGTCAAGTCAACCAGTGTGTTTTTCCATGCTCCTGCTTTTTCTTATCTCTCTTTTGCTAGTCCTCCCGGTTTTGACCCTTGCCTGCCTTGACTCTGAACCTGCCTGCCTGACCATACTGCCTGCCCTGACCTCGAGCCTGCCTGCCACTCTGTACCTCCTGGGCTCTGACCTTGTTCATGATCTTTTGCTTGTCCACAACCATTCTCTTGCCTGCCCCTTCGATTATAATAAATATCAGAGACTCGAACCATCTGCCTCGCGTGTCTGCATCTGGGTCTCGCCCTGTCTCGCCCTGTCTCGCCCTGTGCCCTCTGCATCAGCACACTTCTTTACAGCTGTGAATCCTGGGTCACCTACAGGCCTGACACTGCAGTCGCCACAACAAGCAGCTTGAGCGATTCCACATAGTATGCCTGCAGCGCATCCTGGGAATCACCTGGCGTGACTGTGTGCCCCATATGTAAATACTTGCTAAGACCAACTCTAAGACTATGCAGGCCATGGTCACCCAACACCAACTGCACTAGCTCGGGCATGTCATTAAAATGTCTTAGGAGCACTTTACGCGGAAGATCCTGTAGGGCCAGCTACAGCTTGGCCGGCGGTCTGCAGGTAGGCAGATGAAGCACTTCATGGACCAACTGAAAACATTGCTGAAGAAGTGCAGCATCAAACCCACAGACCTGGAGGACGCAGCTGCCGACTGTTCCACCTTGTGGCAGTTCTGCCAGAGCGGTGTACAGAGGTCAGAGGAGGAGCACAATGACACAGCCCCCGCCAACACAGACAGCATATGCCCCACCTGCAATACAGTTTGTGGACCTTGGATTGGTCTCTACAGCAACCAAAGAATTCACCATTAACTCTGAAGTGGAAGTCATCATTGGATACGATGGACTAGCATAAGCAAGTAAGTGTGTGTGTTTGTGTGTAAGTTTGCGTGTGAAGGTTGGATGTGTGTGTAGTCAGTGTAAATAAGGTGCAGACAGTCTCTGAGGTGCAATAGTCTCTAAGGTGCAGGTCTGTGCAGGGAGACAGCTAGGGTTAGCTATTCAGTAGTCTGATGGCCTGTTGGTAGTAGCTGTCTCAGAGCTTGTTGGTCCCAGACCCGATGCTCCAATATCGCTTGCCTGATGGTAACAGAGTGAACAGTCCATGGCTCTGGTGGCTGAACTCTTTGAGGATCTTTCGGGCCTTCCTCAGACACCGCCTGGAGTAGATGTCCTAGAGGGCAGGAAGCTAGCACCCAGTGATCTATTGAGCTGTCCACAACACCCTCTGTAGAGCCTTCCAGTTGAGGCTGGTGCAGTTGCCTTAACAGGCGGTTATACAGCCGGTCAAGATGCTCTCGATTATTTAGCTGTAGAACTTCTTGAGGATCCAAGGGCCCATGCCAAATTTCTTCAATCGCCTATGGCTGCTTGGACCATGTCAGATCATCTGTTATGTGCACGACAAGGAACTTGAAGCTTTTGACCCTCTACACTGCAGCACCGTCGATGACAATAGGGGTGTTCTCCCGCCCTGTTTCCTGTAGTCCACGATCAGCAACTTGGTTTTGCTGATGTTGAGGGAGAGGCTGTTTTCCTGGCACCACTCTGCCAGGGCTTTAACCTCCTCCCAGTAGGCTGTCTCGTCGCAGTCGTCAAACTTAAGGATGGTGTTGGAGTCGTTCATGGAAACGCAGTCATGGGTTTATAGTAGAGGTCTTCACAGGTCCAAAAAGATAGACCTGGAACTCGAACGGACAGGAAAACAATCAGACCCGGACCCAAACGGACAACTCAACCTAGACCCGACCTGTACACTAACTGGACTGGACCCAAGTGACAAAACAATTATGTTTAGCCACCAAGTTGCTCTTTTGGTTCTCAAATATGTCTTTATATATTGCCTAGGCCTTCCATGACGCAACAAATTCACCTTATTAGCAGCAGGTAGTCTAGTGGTTAAGAACACTGAGCCAGTAACCGAAAGGTCGCTGGTTTGAATCCCCTAGCCAATTAGGTGAAAAATCTGTCGATGTAACCTTGAGCAAGGCACTTAACCCTAATTGCTCCTGTAAGTTGCTCTGGATAAGAGCATCTGCTAAATGACTAAAACGTTTAATATAAGTATGCTATTGCCTATGCTGAGCTGTGGTCGGGTTCATTTGGGTCCACTCGGTTTATCAGCTGTAGTTACATAGACCCAAGGCCTGATGACAATCAAACAGGACCTGACGCAACAGCGCCTCTTCAACTTCATGAGGCTGAAGAATTTCACCTTGGCCCCTAAGACTCTCACAAACTTCTACAGATGCACCATTGAAAGCATCCTGCCGGGCTGTATCAACGCCTGGTACGGCAATTGCGCTGTCCACAACCGCAGGACTCTCCAGAGGGTGGTGCGGTCAACCCATCGCATCACCGGGGGCACACTACCTCTCCAGGAAATCTACAGCACCTGGTGTCACAGGAAGCCCAAGAGGATCACCAAGGACCTCAGCCACCTGAGCCACAGCCTGTCCACCCCGCTACCATCTAGAAGGAGGAGACAGTACAGGTGCATCAAAGCTGGGACTGAGAGACTGAATAACATCTTCTATCTCCAGGCCATCAGACTGTTAAACACTCAAAACTATCCGGCCTCCACCGTCACTGTTACTAGCCGGCTACCACCCAGTACTCTACCCTGCACCTTAGAGACTGATTTGCCCTATGAGTCATTGAACACCGGTCACTTTAGTAATGTTATCATACCGTTTTACCCACTGTATATGTATATACTGTATTCTAGTCAAGGTTCATCCTATATAACTACTATTGTGCACACCTTTTCTATACATTCCGATCAACACTGTATATACACACCATTATATAAACTCAGCAAAAAAAGAAACGTCCTCTCACTGTCAACTGCGTTTATTTTCAGCAAACTTAACGTGTAAAGATTTGTATGAACATAACAAGATTCAACAACTGAGACATAAACTTAACAAGTTCCACCGACATGTGACAAGCAGAAATTGAATATTGTGTCCCTGAACAAAGGCGGGGTCACAATCAAAAGTAACAGTCAGTATCTGGTGTGGCCACCAGCTGCATTAAGTACTGCAGTGCATCTCCTCCTCATGGACTGCACCAGATTTGCCAGTTCTTGCTGTGAGATGTTACCCCACTCTTCCACCAAGGCACCTGCAAGTTCCCGGACATTTCTGGGGGGAATGGCCCTAGCCCTCACCCTCCGATGCAACAGGTCCCAGACGTGCTCAATGGGATTGAGATCCGAGCTGTTCGCTGGCCATGGCAGAACACTGACATTCCTGTCTTGCAGGAAATCACGCACAGAACGAGCAGTATGGCTGGTGGCATTGTCATACTGGAGGGTCATGTCAGGATGAGCCTGCAGGAAGGGTACCACATGAGGGAGGAGGATGTCTTCCCTGTAACGCACAGCATTGAGATTGCCTGCAATGGCACACCGCCCCAAACCATGACGAACCCTCCACCTCCAAATCTATCCCGCTCCAGAGTACAGGCCTCTGTGTAATGCTCATTCCTTCGACGATAAACTCGAATCCGACCATCACCCCTGGTGAGACAAAACCGCGACTCATCAGTGAAGAGCACTTTTTGCCAGTCCTGTCTGGTCCAGCAACGGTGGGTTTGTACCCATAGTCGACGTTGTTGCCGGTGATGTCTGGTGAGGACCTGCCTTACAACAGGCCTACAAGCCCTCAGTCCAGCCTCTCTCAGCCTATAGCAGACAGTCTGAACACTGAAGGAGGGATTGTGCGTTCCTGGTGTAACTCGGGCAGTTGTTGTTGTCATCCTGTACCTGTTCCGCAGGTGTGATGTTCGGATGTACCAATCCTGTGCAGGTGTTGTTACACGTGGTCTGCCACTGCGAGGATGATCAGCTGTCTGTCCTGTCTCCCTGTAGTGCTGTCTTAAGCGTCTCACAGTACGGACATTGCAATTTATTGCCCTGGCCACATCTGCAGTCCTCATGCCTCCTTGCAGCATGCCAAGGCACGTTCACACAGATGAGCAGGGACCCTGGGCATCTTTCTGTTGGTATTGTTCAGAGTCAGTAGAAAGACCTCTTTAGTGTCCTAAGTTTTCATGACTGTGACCTTAATTGCCTACCGTTTGTAAGCTGTTAGTGTCTTAACGACCGTTCCACTCCATGTTAATGGTTCATTGAACAAGCATGGGAAACAGTGTTTAAACCCTTTACAATGGAGATCTGTGAAGTTATTTGGATTTTTACGAATTATCTTTGAAAGACAGGTTCCGGAAGAAGGGATGTTTCTTTTTTTGCTGAGTATATATATACAGTCAGTGGCGGACTGGCCGGGACATTTCCTGGTGGCCTGAGGGTCGTTTTGGCCTTCTGTGAATAGTCACCTTGAGCAGCGATAATATAGCAAGTTGAGTTGACGGAGAATCCACACATCAGGCACGATTCTCACTCACCCACTGCAGTGTCCCCGTGTGAGGGTGCGCGAGCCAAAAATGCCAAAATCAGGTCTCTCCGCCACGCACATAGCAACCGTCTACCTGCTTCTCCACCGATAACATTTTAGACAAGTCGCACAGGGAAATGGACGGTCAGAAAAAGAAAGGTGGAGCAGAGAGGGAGAGAATAAAAAAAAGAAAGGCTCTTGCCACAGACGGCAGCTAAATGCTGCAAAATAAGCGACATGTTCGCCAGTAAGGGACCAGGTCAGTCAAATACACTATCTAAAACACACACACGACACCCAGCATGTGTAGCTAAGTAGCCTAGCATAAAGTAGTGACACAACGGCTGGTAGGCTAAACAGTTTGCACGTCTTACGTCTTCGTGGAGGAATTATATCATAGCAATGAGTGCAACATAGCAATCATAATACGACATTGAAGGCAATATGTTTCAACTAGTAAAGAATAGTCAACCTAGGCTATGGACTTGACAGCATTCGGTCATGACTCATGCCACATAAGCTAGGGAAAGTGCACATACACTGTACAGCGAAACAGGCTACAGTAACGTAACCATAATAAATCCATGAACGTAACACAGTAGCCTGTGTGACACAGCACAGGCAATGACAAAGACCATTAGCGCCATTAGTACCAGCATTACAAGTTACTACAATAATATACAGCTCTGGGAAAATTAAGAGACCACTCCAAATTAAGAGACCACATTTTTTCCAGAGCTGTATTAATGTAGCCTACTGATACACTAATGATAGTCTTTTCTTTGTAAAGGTGGAGAAGGAAGCAGCAGCAGCACTAGAGCTTCAGGTGCTCCTGCAGAACTGAAGATGGTGGTCAGTTCAGAGTCAGACTCAGAGCAGGAACCTTCAGGTACAGCTTAAGGAGCACAAACCTAAACATGGAGGCTATGATTTTAGATTAATATGTGCTTTATTTATGAGATTATCAGTAGAACTGTAATTGGGGGGCACACAATCGATGACTGCACAAGTTATACAAGTTTAACTTCAGGTTATTTACAATGTTAATCTCATTCTAAAGAGGAACCAGATGTGCAGCGAGAGAGAGACAGAGAGAGAGAGAGATTTCAGACCCCAGTACAGGAAAAATAGAAAGGGACAGCGAAAGCACTGAAAATCCATTTGATTATTTTGCCCGTCCTCAGTCCAAGGATTTTGACTTATTTTTTCAATACCACCCAAAACAACCCCCTCAACTAGTCATTCCCAATGTTTTCCACTATGAAGATGTCACAAACAGAAAATGGCTGACATACAATGAAGTAACTCACTCCTTGTTTTGCTCAGTATGTCTTATATTCACAAAACCTTCAGCCAGTGATAGTGCATTTGTCAAAGGAGGCATGCAGGCCTGGAAGCATGCCCATCAGAGAGGACAGGAACATAAGAGAAGCAAGACCCATAGAGAAAGTGCACAAGCCTTTTTCCTCAGAACCAGCAAAGCAGACATCTGTACTCTTCTGAGTGATAAGCAATGTCAGTTCAACGAGACCAGGTCAGAAAGAGGGGGCAGGTCATGGAACGTGTGATTGATGTAGTTAAAGTTATTGGTAAATATGGGCTTAGCTAGAGAGGACACAGCCACTTAGCTGCATATATCTTGGAAAACATGGCCGTCAATCATGGCAAGTTTCTTGAGATTATATTGTGGCTAAGCAAATATGATGTCTCCCTACAAGAGCATGTTAGTGATTAGATTGAGAAGAGCAAGAAGCAGATGGGAAGTAAAGGAAAAGGGTCCTTGGTAACTATGACGTCCAAAACAACAGCAAATAAAGTCATTGAATTCATCAGATTGTTGATTCAGCAGACAATTGCTGTTGAAGTGAGAAAGGCAGGGATGTTCTCAGTACAAATGGACACAACACAGGATTTAACATCCAAAGACCAGTGAGCGGTAGTTCTGCGATAAGACACTGATGTTGTCAACGAGAGACTCATTGCGGTCATTGACTGTGAGTCATCGACTGGACAGTACTTTGTTGACCTTGTGAAACAGACCCTTGAGAAGATGGACATAGATATCAAACAGTGTGTTGGTAATGCAACAGACGGAGCAGCTAATATGCAGGGACAATACAGGGGCTTCTCTGCATTGCTCACAGGAGAGTCTCCTGACCAAGTACACATATGGTGTTACTCACATGTCCTCAACCTTGTGCTAACTGACACCACTGGGGTTGTTGTGGCAAGTGAATCCCTATTTCTCACTACTGAATGACATTGCAGTGTTCGTTCGTGATTCCTACAAGCGCATGAAGCTATGGGAGGAAACCAGTGAGGACAGGAGGCACAGACGGCTTGATGTAATTGGTGAAACATGCTGGTGGGCAAAAGACGAGGCTTTGAGGAAAGTATTTGGAAGCTTTGCAAAGCCTGACCGTGCACTTTACACGGATGTGGTCATCCCTATGGAAAGAATTGAAAAGGATGTGACCATAAAACCTGCCATCCGAAGCAAGGCCCAAGGGTACAAGGATGCTCTCCTAAAGTATGAAACCATACTTACAGCTGAGGTTTTTCTCAGGATTTTAGAGCAGACGTCCCCTCTCCCTAAATACTTGCAAACAAGTGGCATGGATATCGTAACAGCACAGCACTTGGTGACGGGAACGGAGGATAACCTGAGAAAGTGTCTCCGAGACTTTGAAGGTGTGAAGAGAGCAGCAATCGACTTTGTTGAGTGGGCCAATGGCATTCTGGAGGAGTATCAGGACTGTGATGCCGAAGCTCAGACTGCTCTCCCAGAGAATAGAACAAAAAAAAAGAAGAGAAAACCAGATGAGTTGGCAGAAGACGAGCCCATTGCTAATGCAAACAAGGATTACAAAATCAAGATCCACAATGTGGTACTGGACAATGTTGTTGAAAGTATTCACCGACGTTATGCAGCAAATGCAGTGCAGATGTCTCCTTCATGAATCGTAAGCATTTTCCTGAGATCAGAGAAAAGGGCCTTCCAAAGACAGACATTAAGGAGCTCAGCAAATGCTTCCTGGAATTTGATGAACATGCCACTGTTGAGGCATAGCAGCATGAACTGATCAGCCTTGCACAACAGTGGGAAAGACTGAAACAGTCAGCATTGGAGGAGTACAACACCAGGGCCGCCACCACCAGTGATGAATCAGGGGAAGGCTTTGAGGATCCTGATGAAAGTGTGGAGTTGGTGAGAAGAAGTTGTTCCACATGTTAAAACTGCCCGATATGCTCCTATCTTCTCCTGTCTCAGTACAATCTGCTCCAGGATGTGTATCACATCATTGGTTTGGGCTACAAGTTCCTCCTCACCCTATCCATCACTCAGGGGGCTTGTGAGAGGACCTTCTCCACCCTGAAATTCGTGAAGAACCGCCTAAGAATATCCCTCACTCAAGAGAACCTTGAAGCGTTCCTTTTGATGGGAACAGAGAAGGAGATTCTTATGGGACTTGACAAAGATGACTTCATTGACAGATGGCAGAGAGCAGTGAGTTACTGCGCCGCCTACTGGTTTACTAGTGGTTATTACTTACTGGTTACTTACTGGTTACTCTGAAGTAGCTATGCTATGACTCTTCCTTAACAGGCTGACAAGGGTGAAAGAACGTTTGCTGTGAGTTGAAGCTTTTGTACAAGAGGCATGTTTTTTGGACTTTCGTATAATACTTGCAGTTACGTATTTAGCTAATGTTCAATTTCATTGACTCGGTGTATAGAAATGCCTATTTTTGTGCTTTTTGCTTTATGGATACCAGTGCGTGAACATTGTAATCTAATTTTTTTTGTAGATGAGTGCTTTTCAACTTTTGTATTATACTTAATTACATTGTTGTAGCTTATGTTCAAATTCAGTGAATGTGTGTGTGTGAAGTTTTTTGATACTTTTGATATGCTTGATGCTTGAATATAAAGATAATAATTTGAACATTTGAGCTAACTCTGTATATCTCATTCTCTTTTTAAAAAGTCTAGGCTAATTGTTTCGTGTGTCTAGCCTTGTACGTTTGTACAGTGGCTTGCGAAAGTTTTCACCCCCTTGGCATTTTTCCTATTTATTTGCCTTACAACTTGGAATTAAAATAGATTTTTGGGGGGTTTGTATCATTTGATTTACACAACACGCCTACCACTTTGAAGATGCAACATATTTTTTTTGTGAAACAAGAAATAAGACAAAAAAAACTGAAACCCCCCCCAAAGTCGATACTTTGTAGAGCCACCTTTTGCAGCAATTACAGCTGCAAGTCCCTTGGGGTATGTCTCTTAAAGCTTGGCACATCTAGCCACTGGAATTTTTGCCCATTCTTCAAGGCAAAACTGCTCCAGATCCTTCAAGTTGGATGGTGCACAGCAATCTTTAAGTTATACCACAGATTCTCAATTGGATTGAGGTTTGGGCTTTGCCTAGGCCATTCAAAGACATTTAAATGTTTCCCCTTAAACAACTTGAGTGTTGCTTTAGCAGTATGCTTAGGGTCATTGTCCTGCTGGGAGGTGAACCTCTGTCCCAGTCTCAAATCTCTGGAAGACTGAAACAGGTTTCCCTCAAGAATTTCCCTGTATTTAGCGCCATCCATCATTCCTTCAATTCTGATCAGTATCCCAGTCCCTACCGATGAAAAACATCCCCACAACCTGATGCTGCCACCACCATGCTTCACTGTGGGGATGGCGTTCTCGGGTTGATGAGAGGTGTTGGGTTTGCTTATATTTTTTCTTTAAGCAATGGCTTTTTTCTGGCCACACCTCCGTAAAGCCCAGGTCTGTGGAGTGTTCGACTTAAAGTGGTCTTATGGACAGATACTCCAATCTCCGCTGTGGAGCTTTGCAGCTCCTTCAGGGTTATCTTTGGTCTCTTTGTTGCCTCTCTGATTAATGCCCTCCTTGCATGGTCCGTGAGTTTTGGTGGGCGGCCCTCTCTTGGCAGGTTTGTTGTGGTGCCATATTCTTTCAATTTTTTTATAATGGATTTAATGGTGCTCCGTGGGATGTTCAAAGTTTCGAATATTTTTTTATAACCCAACCCTGATCTGTAATTCTCCACAACTTTGTCCCTGACCTGTTTGGAGAGCTCCTTGGTCTTCATGGTGCCGCTTGCTTGGTGGTGCCCCTTGCTTTGTGGTGTTGCAGACTCTGGAGCCTTTCAGAACAGGTGTATATATACTGAGATCATGTGACAGATCATGTGACACTTAGATTGCACACAGGTGGACTTTATTTAACTAATTATGTGACTTATGAAGGTAATTGGTTGCACCAGATCTTATTTACACACCACTTTTCATTTATTTTGAAATTTTGAAATTTTTGAAACAAGTAATTTTTTTCACTTCACTTATTTGGACTATTTTGTGTATGTCCATTACATGAAATCCAAATAAAAATCAATTTAAATTACAGGTTGAAATGCAACAAAATAGGAAAAACGCCAAGGGGATGAATACTTTTGCAAGGCACTGTATGTGCTATAACTGGTGTATTTCTAGTGAGTTTTTGAGGGTGCACCCATAGCCATAGCATACCTTGACAACTCAGTTTTTTTTATTTTTTTTATTTTATTTTACCATTATTTTACCAGGTAAGTTGACTGAGAACACGTTCTCATTTGCAGCAACGACCTGGGCAATAGTTACAGGGGGGAGGAGGGGGATGAATGAGCCAATTGTAAACTGGGGATTATTAGGTGACCATGATGGTTTGAGGGCCAGATTGGGAATTTAGCCAGGACACCGGGGTTAACACCCCTACTCTTACGATAAGTGCCATGGGATCTTTAATGACCTCAGAGAGTCAGGACACCCGTTTAACGTCCCATCCGAAAGACGGCACCGTACACAGGGCAGTGTCCCCAATCGCTGCCCTGGGGCATTGGGAACTAGTTTTAGACCAGAGGAAAGAGTGCCTCCTACTGGCCCTCCAACACCACTTCCAGCAGCATCTGGTCTCCCATCCAGGGCCTGACCAGGACCAACCCTGCTTAGCTTCAGAAGCAAGCCAGTAGTGGTATGCAGGGTGGTATGCTATTGACAACTCAGTGTTCAGATAGGCTACTTGTTGGTCAGTCCCAAATGTTTGTATTTTGTAAATCGATCATTTTCTTTCCAGATGAACATAGTGGCCAAATGTAAAACTAGTTTGGTACCCGTTACATCAACAAACAGGGTTAGCCGGGAAAAAATTGCGGTCTGGTGCTTTGCGTAAACAGGGTGGCCTGGGATGGAGTCAAATTCCCGGCCTGAATAATTGTTTCAGTCCGCCCCTGTATACAGTGCTTTCGGAAAGTATTCAGAACCTTTCAAGCCCTGACCGTAGAGAGCATTTTATGTCTCTATTTTGGTTTGGTCAGGGTGTGATGTGGGTGGGCAGTCTATGTTCTATGTTCTATGATTTTCTATTTATGTGTGTTTGGCCGGGTGTGGTTCTCAATCAGAGGCAGCTGTCTATCGTTGTCTCTGATTGAGAACGATACTTAGGTTGCCTTTTCCCACCTGTATTTGTGGGTAGTTGTCTTGTGTAGTTGCCTGTGAGCACTACGTTGGCTTCACGTTTCGTT
Source organism: Salvelinus fontinalis (assembly GCF_029448725.1). Lineage (NCBI taxonomy): Eukaryota > Metazoa > Chordata > Actinopteri > Salmoniformes > Salmonidae > Salvelinus > Salvelinus fontinalis. The sequence goes on along the minus strand of NC_074665.1, from coordinate 48,972,117 downwards.
TTGTTGTTTTGTGAGTTTGTTAAGTGTTCTTCGTTTAATAAATAGAAGAATGGATTCAAATCACGCTGCGCCTTGGTCCACTCCTTTAAACGGCCGTGACAGAACCCTTGAGTTTTTCCACATTTTGCAACATTACAGCCTTATTCTAAAATAGATTTGTTTTAAATTTCCCTCATCAATCTAAACACAATACTCCATAATGACGAAGCAAAAACAGATTTCTAGACATTTTTGCAAACATATTTTTTATAAAAAACCTGAAATATCACATTTATATAAGTATTGAGACCCTTTACTCAGTATTTTGTTGAAGCAACTTTGGCAGTGATTACAGCCTTGAGTCTTCTTGGGTATGACGCTACAAGCTTGACAACCTGTATTTGGGGAGATTCTCCCATTCTTCTCTGCAGATCCTCTCAAGCTCTGTCAGGTTGGATGGGGAGCGTTGCTGCACAGCTATTTTCAGGTTTCTCCAGAGATGTTCGATCGGGTTCAGGTCCGAGCTCTGGCTGGGCCACTCAAGGACATTCAGAGACTTGTCCATAACCACTCCTGAGTTGTCTTGGCTCTGAGCTTAGGGTCGTTGTCCTGTTGAAAGGTGAACCTTCGGCCCAGTCTGGTATCCTGAGCGCTCTGGAGCAGGTTTTCATCAAGGATCTCTCTGTACTTTTCTCCGTTCATGTTTCCCTCGATCCTGACTAGTCTTCCAGTCCCTGCCGCTGAAAAACATCCCCACAGCATGATGCTGCCGCCACCATGCTTCACCGTAGGGATGGTGCCAGGTTTCCTCCAGACGTGATGCTTGGCATTCAATCCAGAGAGTTCAATCTTGGTTTCATCAGACCAGAGTATCTTGTTTCTCATGGTCTGAGAGTACCTTTAGGTGCCTTTTGGCAAACTCCAAGCGGGCTGTCATGTGTCTTTTACTGAGGAGTGGCTTCCGTCTGGCCATTCTACCATAAAGGCCTGATTGGTGGAGTGCTGCAGAGATGGTTGTCCTTCTGGAAGGTTCTCCCATCTCCACAGAGGAAATCAGGAGCTCTGTCAGAGTGACCGTTGGTTTCTTGGTTACCTCCCTGACCAAGGCTCTTCTCCCCCAATTATTCAGTTTGGCCAGACGGCCAGCCCTAGGTCTTGGTGGTTCCAAACATCTTCCATTTAAGAATGATGGAGACCACTGTGCTCTTGGGGACACCTTCCTAATATTAAGTTGCACCCCCTTTTGTCCTCAGAATAGCCTTAATTTGTCGGGCCATGGACTCTACAAGGTGTCGAATGCGTTCGAGAGGGATGCTGGCCCATGTTGATTCCAATGCTTCCCACAGTATTGTCAAGTTGGCTGGTAGCAGTTCTCTACTCCGAATGGCTTGTTAAATCTCATCCCACAGATGCTCAATTGGATTGAGATCGGGTGACTGGGCAGGCCACTGCAGTAAGCTGAATTCACTGTCGTGTTTGTGGAACCATTCCTGGACAATCCTAGCCTTGTGGCATGGGGCATTATCCTGCTGAAAAGATCAATTCTCAGATGGATACACTGCTGCAATGAAGGGATGCAACTGATTGGCAATGATGTTCAGATATCTTGTGGCATTCAAACATTGCTCCACTCTTATCAAGGGGCCCAATGTGTGCCATGAAAACACACCCCACACTATCACAACACTACCACAAGCCTGCAATGTTGACACGCGGCATGATGGATGCATGTACTCATGTGGTTTTCTCCATACCCTAGTCCTCCCTCAGGGTGAAACAGAAGGAACCGGGATTCATCAGACCAATTCTCCGGTATCCAGTGTTTTTGATCCTTAGCCCAGTGCAACAACAGTTTCTTGCTTTTTGCTGAAAGAAGTGGAACTCCGTAAGGTCGTCGGCTGCCATACCCCATTTGTGTCAAGGTATGACTTGACACAAATGTTGTGCATTCAAAAGTTGTGCATTCTTTTATGGGTCTTTGGGCACCAATGTTGTAGTGGACTGTCAGTTGACTAACTGTAAGTTGCTCTGCACAATTTGTGTCAACCTCTTTTGTCCTCTTTGATCAATGACTCATTTTCGGCCACTGCCTCTCCAGATGCACTGAACTGTACATTACCACCTTTCCCTTCCTCTAAGTTTTTTCTCAAGTAATTGTTTTGCTCTTCTAAAAATAGATTTTGTTTGGGCCATTCGTGTCAAATTTCTGCAGATTTTTTTTTTCTCCTGAAAACAGTGTCTCCTCAGTATAGAAATAGTTATTATTTAATACTTAATATTATGAACTTTAGCCAAGTGCTTAAGTGCCTGATGCCAAATCTCATGAACTAATTGCACAGACTGAATAGCATGCAAACACATCTTGGCCTATGCGTAAATCCTTTATATAATGCAAGTAATCAATGCTTTTTGTTACATGATATGGATTCCTATGGCGATTCGCGCATGTTTATGTGCATATTGAGGCCTGGCGCAGGGGTGGTGTCTGGACAAATCTCAGAATATGAGATACTGTATTTCATATCAGCACAGTGAGAGACTTGGCTGGAGTTTAAATAGATGGCAGTGTCTTCCTCCCCATGCAGCTGCTGCACACAACATACTGGCCACATAGCAACTGAGAGGTCCATGGCAACGGCTGGCTCTCTCGCTGAGGTGCTGAGAGAACTTGGCTGGCGAGCGTGCTGTGTTTCCTATTCCACTAATGACCACCAACCACTGTGTTCGTGCCTCAAGTCGGTCTGAATTCATACTTACAGTATAACGTACAATGTAGCCAAAGGCTTTTATTATTGTTCTCAAGCTCATTACTGTTATTGTCTGAGGTAGCCATTTTGTAGGCCACAGTAAGCTACAGTCTATCATAACTGTGTTTTTTTAAGGAGGTTGTTTTGTTTGTTTTTCTCTTTATGAGGTTTCCTCTCATTTCCGAGGCCATTTGGTTGATCTGTTTGCTTCCATTTACATGGTCTCCAATCTATTTACAATTGACCCAGGCATGACGTAATTGAAAGGAAGGGCAGGAGCCAAGGAAGTGAGGAGGAGTATATATGGAACAGGCCTTCCCTCTTTCCTAAGTGCACCTCTGCATTAGATGCAGCCCAACCACTACCAGATACACTTTATTTTACAGGGTAGATCAGCTTTAATATTGCAGAAAGATTGTAGCTTCCATCAATGTAATTGTCTGCATCATTTCCAATCCCCATATATATTTTTTTTGTTCATATATACAGTACCAGTCAAAAGTTTAGACAGGGTTTTTCTTTATTTTTACTATTTTCTACATTGTAGAATAATAGTGAAGACATCAAAACTATGAAATAACACACATGGAATCATGTAGTAACCAAATAAGTATTAAACAAATCAAAATATATTTGATATTTGAGAATCTTCAAAGTAGCTGCCCTTTGCCTTGATGACAGCGTTGCACACTCTTGGTATTCTCTCAACCAGCTTCATGAGGTAGTCCCATGGAATGCATTTCAATTAACAGGTGTGCCTTGTTAAAAGTTAATTTGTAGAATTTCTGTCCTTCTTAATGTGTTTGAGCCAATCAGTTGTGTTGTGACAAGGTAGGGGTGGTATACAGAAGATAGCCCTATTTGGTAAAAGACCAAGTCCATATTATGGCAAGAACAGCTCAAATAAGCAAAGAGAAACGACAGTCCATCATTACTTTAAGACATGAAGGTCAGTCAATACGGAACATTTCAAGAACTTTGAAAGATATTCAAGTGCAGTAGCAAAAACCATCAAGTGCTATGATGAAATTGGCTGTCATGAGGACCGCCACAGGAATGGAAAACCCACAGTTGCCTCTGCTGCAGAGGATAAGTTCATTAGAGTTACCAGCCTCAGAAATTGCAACCCAAATAAATATTTCACAGAGTTCAGGTAACAGACACATCTCAACCTCAACTGTTCAGAGGAGACTGCGTGAATCAGGCCTTCATGGTCGAATTGCTGCAAAGAAACCACTACTAAAGGACACCAATAATAAGAAGAGACTTGACTGGGCCAAGAAACACAAACAATGGACATTAGACCAGAGAAATCTATCCTTTGGTCTGATGAGTCCAAATTTTAGATTTTTGGTTCCAACCGCCGTGTCTTTGTGAGACGCAGAGTAGGTGAACGGATGATCACTGCATGTGTGGTTCCCATCGTGACACATGGAAGAGGAGGTGTGATGGTGTGGGGGTGCTTTTCTGGTGACACTGTCAGTGATTTATTTAGAAGTCAAGGCACACTTAACCAGCATGGCTACCACAGCATTCATTTGTTTTTCATCAGAACATCCTAACATACCTCCAGACTGTGTAAAGGCTATTTGACCAAGGAGGGTGATCGTATCATGACACAAGGCGAGACCCAGATGCAGACACAGGAGGCAGATGGTTGGAGTTTAAGACGTTTAATAATCCAAAAGGGGTAGGCAAGAGAATGGTCATGGACAGGCAAAAGGACAAAACCAGTTCAGAGTCCAGGAAGTACAGAGTGGCAGGCAGGCTCAAGGTCAAGGCAGGCAGAATAGTCAGGCAGGCGGGTACAGAGTCCAGAAACAGGCAAGGGTCAAAACCGGGAAGACTAGAAAAAGGAGAATAGCAAATGCAGGAGAACACGGGAAAAATTCTGGTTGACTTGGAAACATACAAGACGAACTGGCACAGAGAGACAGGAAACACAGGGATAAATACACTGGTGAAAACAAGCAACACCTGGAGGGGGTGGAGACAATAACAAGGACAGGTGAAACAGATCCGGATGTGACAGATCGAGTGCTGCATCAGATGACCTGGCCTCCACAATCACCCGCCTTCAACCCAATTGAGATGGTTTGGGATGAGTTGGATCGCAGAGTGAAGGAAAAGCAGCCAACAAGTGCTCAGCGTATGTTGGAACTCCTTCAAGACTGTTGGAAAAGCATTCCAGGTGAAGCTGGTTGAGAGAATGTCAAGAGTGTGCAAAGCTGTCATCAAGGCAAATGGTGGCTACTTTGAAGAATCACTTTTTTGGTTACTACATGATTTCATATATGTTATTTCGAAGTTTTGATGTCTTCACTATTATTCTGCAATGTAGAATATAGTAAAAAATAAAGAAAAACCCTTGAATGAGTAGGTGTGTCCAGACTGGTACTGTATATACAGTTGAAGTCGAAAGTTTACATACACATAGGTTGGAGTCATTAAAACTCATTTTTCAACCACTCCACAAATTTCTGGTTAACAAACTATAGTTTAGGCAAGTCGGTTAGGACATCTACTTTGTGCATGACACAAGTAATTTTTCCAACAATTGTTTACAGACAGATTATTTCACTTGTAATTCATTGTATCACAATTTCGATGGGTCAGAAGTTTACATACACTAAATTGGCTGTGCCTTTAAACAGCTTGGAAAATTCTAGAAAATGATGTCATGGCTTTAGAAGCTTCTGATAGGCTAATTGACATCATTTGAGTCAATTGGAGGTGTACCTGTGGATGTATTTCAAGGCCTACCTTCAAAATCAGTGACTCTTTGCTTGACATCATGGGAAAATCTAAAGAAAACAGCCAAGACCTCAGAAAAAGATTTGTAAACCTTCACAAGTCTGGTTCATCCTTGGGAGCAATTTCCAAATGCCTGAAGGTAACACGTTCATCTGTACAAACAGTAGTACAAGCAGTAGTACGCAAGCCTAATCACCATGGGACCACGCAGCCATCATACCGCTCAGGAAGGAGACGTGTTCTGTCTCCTAGAGATAAATGTACTTTGGTGTGAAAAGTGCAAATCAATCCCAGAACAACAGCAAAGGTCCTTGTGAAGATGCTGGAGGAAACAGGTACAAAAGTATCTATATCCACAGTAAAACGAGTCCTATATTGACATAACCTGAAAGGCCGCTCAGCAAGGAAGAAGCCACTGCTCCAAAACCGCCATAAAAAAGCCAGACTACGGTTTGCAACTGCACATGGGGACAAAGATCGTACTTTTTGGAGAAATGTCCTCTGGTCCGATGAAACAAAAATAGAACTGTTTGGCCATAATGACCATCGTTATGTTTGGAGGAAAAAGGAGGAGGCTTGCAAGCCAGAAGAACACCAACCCAACCGTGAAGCACGGGGGTGGCAGCATCATGTTGTGGAGGTGCTTTGCTGCAGGAGGGACTGCAAGTTAAACAATTTAAAGGCAATGCTACCAAATACTAATTGAGTGTATGTCAACTTCTGACCCACTGGGAATGTGATGAAAGAAATAAAAGGTTAAATGCATCATTTTCTCTACTATTATTCTGACATTTCACTTAAAATAAAGTGGTGATCCTAATTGACCTAAGACAGGGAATTTCTACTAGGATTAAATGTTCAGAATTGTGAGAAACTGAGTTTAAATGTATTTGGCTAAAGTGTATGTAAACTTCCAACTTCACCTGTACATATTTAAAATATATTTTCCTTTATGTTCCCCTAACCTTACCACTCCTCCCCTAATTGAAGTAAAGTAATGGACAACACCACTTAGGCTTCTACTTCCAGCTTATACATACTAAACTTAGCAAAAAAAGAAACGTCCCTTTTTCAGGACCCTGTCTTTCAAAGATAATTCGTAAATATCTAAATAACTTCAAAGATCTTCATTGTAAAGGGTTTAAACACTGTTTCCCATGCTTTGTTAAGGCTGTCGCTCTCCTCATCCTCGGACGAGGTGAGGAGAGAAGGATCTTCAGACCAAAATGCAGTTTGCGGGAAATAAGCCATCTTTTTATTTATAAACGACAAAACTGATGATGATGGCAACACGAAAACAAACACTTTAACAAACTTACAAAATAACAAAACGACGTAGAACGAAACCTGAACATAAACTCACATCACTAAACGTAAACTCACGGACAGGAACGTTACATCAAAACACACGAACAGCCAAACAGTCCCGTATGTGAAAATACATCGACAACGACGAAGACATCACAGGAGACAATCACCCACAAACAAACAGTGAGAACGCCCTACCTAAATATGACTCTTAATTAGAGGAAAACGCAAACCACCTGCCTCTAATCAAGAGCCATACCAGGTAACCCAAAACCAACATAGAAACAGACAACATAGACTGCCCACCCAAAACACATGCCCTGACCATAAACACATAAAAAACAACATAAAACAGGTCAGGACTGTTACAGAACCCCCCCCCTCAAGGTGCGAACGCCGGGCGCACCAGCACAAAGTCCAGGGGAGGGTCTGGGTGGGCAGTTGACCACGGTGGTGGCTCCGGCTCAGGACGCTCTCCCCACACCACCATAGTCACTCCCCTCTTCTGTCTACCCCTTCCACTGACCACCCTAAAACTACCTTCCCCTAAATAAACAGCCAGCACCGGGACAAGGGGCAGCACCGGGACAAGGGGTAGCACCGGGACAAGGGGCAGCACCGGAACAAGGGGCAGCACCGGAACAAGGGGCAGCACCGGAACAAGGGGCAGCACCGGGACAAGGGGCAGCACCGGGACAAGGGGCAGCACCGGGACAAGGGGCAGCACCGGGACAAGGGGCAGCACCGGGACAAGGGGCAGCACCGGAACAAGGGGCAGCACCGGGACAAGGGGCAGATCCCGGCTGAAGGACTCTGGCAGGTCCTGGCTGAGGGACTCTGGCAGGTCCTGTTTGGACGGCTCTGGCAGGTCCTGGCTGGACGGCTCTGGCAGGTCCTGGCTGGACGGCTCTGGCAGGTCCTGGCTGGACGGCTCTGGCAGGTCATAGCAGGACGGCTCTGGCAGGTCCTGGCTGGACGGCTCTGGCAGGTCCTGGCTGGACGGCTCTGGCAGGTCCTGGCTGGACGGCTCTGGCAGGTCCTGGCTGGACGGCTCTGGCAGATCCTGTCTGGTTGGCGGCTCTGGCAGATCCTGTCTGGTTGGCGGCTCTGGCAGATCCTGTCTGGTTGGCGGCTCTGGCAGATCCTGTCTGGTTGGCGGCTCTGGCAGATCCTGTCTGGTTGGCGGCTCTGGCAGATCCTGTCTGGTTGGCGGCTCTGGCGGATCCTGTCTGGCGGGCGGCTCTAGCGGCTCCTGTCTGGCGGGCGGCTTTAGCGGCTCCTGTCTGGCGGACGGCTCTGTAGGCTCATGGCAGACGGGCGGCTTTGCAGGCTCATGACAGACGGGCGGCTTTGCAGGCTCATGGCAGACGGATGGCTCAGACGGCGCTGGGGAGACGGATGGCTCAGATGGCGCTGGGGAGACGGATGGCTCAGATGGCGCTGGGGAGACGGATGGCTCAGATGGCGCTGGGGAGACGGATGGCTCAGATGGCGCTGGGGAGACGGATGGCTCTGTAGGAAGGAGAAGGAGAGACAGCCTGGTGCGTGGTCTAGGCACTGGCTGCGCTGGAGAGGAGGAAACAGCAGGAGAGAGAACCCGGAGAGACAGCCTGGTACGGGGGGCTGCCACCGGAGGACTGGTACATGGAGGTGGCACCGGGTCTACCGGACCGTGAAGGAGGACACGTGCTCTTGAGCACCGAGCCTCCCCAACCCTACCAGGTTGAATGATCCCCGTAGCCCTACCAGTGCAGCGAGGTGGAATAGCCCGCACTGGCCTATGCAGGCGAACCGGGGACACCACCTGTAAGGCTGGTGCCATGTACGCCGGCCCGAGGAGACGTACTGGAGGCCAGATACGTTGGGCCGGCTTCATGACATCCGGCTCGATGCCCAACCTAGCCCTCCCAGTGCGGCAAGGTGGAATAGCCCGCACTGGGCTAAGCACGCGTACTGGGGACACCGTGCGCTTTACCGCATAACACGGTGTCTTACCAGTACGACGCCTTCTACCTCCACGGTAAGCACGGGGAGTTGGCTCGGGTATCCTACCCGGCTTTGCCACACTCCTCGTGTGCCCCCCCCCAAGAAATTTTTTGGTCTGACTCCCGGGCTCCCAACCGCGTCGTCGCGCTGCCTCCTCATACCAGCGCCTCTCAGCCTTCGCTGCCTCCAACTCCTCCTTTGGACGGCGATATTCCCCTGGTTGAGCCCAAGGTCCTCTACCGTCCAGGATCTCCTCCCAAGTCCAGAAGTCCTTGTTGCTCCGTAGAGCATTCCCATACCGCTTGGTCTTAGCGTGGTGGGTGATTCTGTTAAGGCTGTCGCTCTCCTCATCCTCGGACGAGGTGAGGAGAGAAGGATCTTCAGACCAAAATGCAGTTTGCGGGAAATAAGCCATCTTTTTATTTATAAACGACAAAACTGATGATGATGGCAACACGAAAACAAACACTTTAACAAACTTACAAAATAACAAAACGACGTAGAACGAAACCTGAACATAAACTCACATCACTAAACGTAAACTCACGGACAGGAACGTTACATCAAAACACACGAACAGCCAAACAGTCCCGTATGTGAAAATACATCGACAACGACGAAGACATCACAGGAGACAATCACCCACAAACAAACAGTGAGAACGCCCTACCTAAATATGACTCTTAATTAGAGGAAAACGCAAACCACCTGCCTCTAATCAAGAGCCATACCAGGTAACCCAAAACCAACATAGAAACAGATAACATAGACTGCCCACCCAAAACACATGCCCTGACCATAAACACATAAAAAACAACATAAAACAGGTCAGGACTGTTACAGAACCCCCCCCTCAAGGTGCGAACGCCGGGCGCACCAGCACAAAGTCCAGGGGAGGGTCTGGGTGGGCAGTTGACCACGGTGGTGGCTCCGGCTCAGGACGCTCTCCCCACACCACCATAGTCACTCCCCTCTTCTGTCTACCCCTTCCACTGACCACCCTAAAACTACCTTCCCCTAAATAAACAGCCAGCACCGGGACAAGGGGCAGCACCGGGACAAGGGGTAGCACCGGGACAAGGGGCAGCACCGGAACAAGGGGCAGCACCGGAACAAGGGGCAGCACCGGAACAAGGGGCAGCACCGGGACAAGGGGCAGCACCGGGACAAGGGGCAGCACCGGGACAAGGGGCAGCACCGGGACAAGGGGCAGCACCGGGACAAGGGGCAGCACCGGGACAAGGGGCAGCACCGGGACAAGGGGCAGATCCCGGCTGAAGGACTCTGGCAGGTCCTGGCTGAGGGACTCTGGCAGGTCCTGTTTGGACGGCTCTGGCAGGTCCTGGCTGGACGGCTCTGGCAGGTCCTGGCTGGACGGCTCTGGCAGGTCCTGGCTGGACGGCTCTGGCAGGTCATAGCAGGACGGCTCTGGCAGGTCATAGCAGGACGGCTCTGGCAGGTCCTGGCTGGACGGCTCTGGCAGGTCCTGGCTGGACGGCTCTGGCAGGTCCTGGCTGGACGGCTCTGGCAGGTCCTGGCTGGACGGCTCTGGCAGATCCTGTCTGGTTGGCGGCTCTGGCAGATCCTGTCTGGTTGGCGGCTCTGGCAGATCCTGTCTGGTTGGCGGCTCTGGCAGATCCTGTCTGGTTGGCGGCTCTGGCAGATCCTGTCTGGTTGGCGGCTCTGGCAGATCCTGTCTGGTTGGCGGCTCTGGCGGATCCTGTCTGGCGGGCGGCTCTAGCGGCTCCTGTCTGGCGGGCGGCTTTAGCGGCTCCTGTCTGGCGGACGGCTCTGTAGGCTCATGGCAGACGGGCGGCTTTGCAGGCTCATGACAGACGGGCGGCTTTGCAGGCTCATGGCAGACGGATGGCTCAGACGGCGCTGGGGAGACGGATGGCTCAGATGGCGCTGGGGAGACGGATGGCTCAGATGGCGCTGGGGAGACGGATGGCTCAGATGGCGCTGGGGAGACGGATGGCTCAGATGGCGCTGGGGAGACGGATGGCTCTGTAGGAAGGAGAAGGAGAGACAGCCTGGTGCGTGGTCTAGGCACTGGCTGCGCTGGAGAGGAGGAAACAGCAGGAGAGAGAACCCGGAGAGACAGCCTGGTACGGGGGGCTGCCACCGGAGGACTGGTACATGGAGGTGGCACCGGGTCTACCGGACCGTGAAGGAGGACACGTGCTCTTGAGCACCGAGCCTCCCCAACCCTACCAGGTTGAATGATCCCCGTAGCCCTACCAGTGCAGCGAGGTGGAATAGCCCGCACTGGCCTATGCAGGCGAACCGGGGACACCACCTGTAAGGCTGGTGCCATGTACGCCGGCCCGAGGAGACGTACTGGAGGCCAGATACGTTGGGCCGGCTTCATGACATCCGGCTCGATGCCCAACCTAGCCCTCCCAGTGCGGCAAGGTGGAATAGCCCGCACTGGGCTAAGCACGCGTACTGGGGACACCGTGCGCTTTACCGCATCACACGGTGTCTTACCAGTACGACGCCTTCTACCTCCACGGTAAGCACGGGGAGTTGGCTCGGGTATCCTACCCGGCTTTGCCACACTCCTCGTGTGCCCCCCCCCAAGAAATTTTTTGGTCTGACTCCCGGGCTCCCAACCGCGTCGTCGCGCTGCCTCCTCATACCAGCGCCTCTCAGCCTTCGCTGCCTCCAACTCCTCCTTTGGACGGCGATATTCCCCTGGTTGAGCCCAAGGTCCTCTACCGTCCAGGATCTCCTCCCAAGTCCAGAAGTCCTTGTTGCTCCGTAGAGCATTCCCATACCACTTGGTCTTAGCGTGGTGGGTGATTCTGTTAAGGCTGTCGCTCTCCTCATCCTCGGACGAGGTGAGGAGAGAAGGATCTTCAGACCAAAATGCAGTTTGCGGGAAATAAGCCATCTTTTTATTTATAAACGACAAAACTGATGATGATGGCAACACGAAAACAAACACTTTAACAAACTTACAAAATAACAAAACGACGTAGAACGAAACCTGAACATAAACTCACATCACTAAACGTAAACTCACGGACAGGAACGTTACATCAAAACACACGAACAGCCAAACAGTCCCGTATGTGAAAATACATCGACAACGACGAAGACATCACAGGAGACAATCACCCACAAACAAACAGTGAGAACGCCCTACCTAAATATGACTCTTAATTAGAGGAAAACGCAAACCACCTGCCTCTAATCAAGAGCCATACCAGGTAACCCAAAACCAACATAGAAACAGATAACATAGACTGCCCACCCAAAACACATGCCCTGACCATAAACACATAAAAAACAACATAAAACAGGTCAGGACTGTTACATGCTTGTTCAATAAACCATAAACAATTGATGAACCTGCACCTGTAGAACGGTTGTTAAGACACTAACAGTTTACAGACGGTAGGCAATTAAGGTCACAGTTATGAAAACTTAGGACACTAAAAAGAGGCCTTTCTACTGACTCTGAAAAATACCAATAGAAAGATGCCCATCTGTGTAAACGTGATTTAGGCATGCTGCAAGGAGGTATGAGGACTGCAGATGTGGCCAGGGTAATAAATTGCAATGTCCGTACTGTGAGACGCCTAAGACAGCTCTACAGGGAGACAAGACGAACAGCTGATCATCCTTGCAGTGGCAGACCACATATAACAACACCTGCACATGATCGGTACATCCGAACATCACACCTGCGGGATAGATACAGGATGGCAACAACAACTGCCCGAGTTACACCAGGAACGCACAATCCCTCCATCAGTGCTCAGACTGTCCGCAATAGGCTGAGAGAGGCAGGACTGAGGGCTTGTAGGCTTGTTGTAAGGCAGGTCCTCACCAGACGTCACCGGCAACAACGTCGCCTATGGGCACAAACCCACCGTCGCTGGACCAGACAGGACTGGCAAAAAGTGCTCTTCACTGATGAGTCGTGGTTTTGTCTCACCAGGGGTGATGGTTGGATTCGCGTTTATCGTCGAAGGAATGAGCGTTACACAGAGGCCTGTACTCTGGAGCGGGATCGATTTGGAGGTGGAGGGTCCATTATGGTCTGGGGCGGTGTGTCACAGCAACATCGGACTGAGCTTGTTGTCATTGCAGGCAATCTCAAAGCTGTGCGTTACAGGGAAGACATCCTCCTCCCTCATGTGGTATCCTTCCTGCAGGCTCATCCTGACATGACCCTCCAGTATGACAATGCCACCAGCCATACTGCTCGTACTGTGCGTGATTTCCTGCAAGACATGACTGTCAGTGTTCTGCCATGGCCAGCAAAGAGCCTGGATCTCAATCCCATTGAGCACGTTTGGGACCTGTTGGATCGGAGGGTGAGGGCTAGGGCCATTCCCCCCAGAAATGTCCAGGAACTTGCAGGTGCCTTAGTGGAAGAGTGGGGTAACATCTCACAGCAAGAACCGGCAAATCTGGTGCAGTCAATGAGGAGGAGATGCACTGCAGTACTTAATGCAGCTGGTAGCCACACCAGATACTGACTGTTACTTTTGATTTTGACCCCCCTTTGTTCAGGGATACATTATTCCATTTCTGCTAGTCACATGTCTGTGGAACTTGTTCAGTTTATGTCTCAGTTGTTGAATCTTATGTTCATACAAATGTTAAGTTTGCTGAAAATAAACGCAGTTGACAGTGAGAGGACGTTTCTTTATGTAAATTTTACGGACACAATGTATTTTACAATATAGTTATCTTTTTTTGTTATTAATTGTATCCTTCAGCTACCCTAAACTCCTCCCAACTATCTCTGAAGACCATCTGTCACGTTCCTGACCTATTTATGTTAGTTGTTATGTGTGTTAGTTGGTCAGGACGTGAGGTTGGGTGGGCATTCTATGTTTTCTGTTTCTGTGTTGGTTTTGGGTTGCCTGGTATGGCTCTTAATTAGAGGCAGGTGTTTGGCGTTCCTCTAATTAAGAGTCATATTTAGGTAGGCGTTGTCACAGTGTTCGTTGTGGGTGATTGTCTCCTGTGTCAGTATGTATGTTCGTACCACACGGGACTGTAGCGTTTGTTTGTTTCGTTTCGTTTCGATGTAGTCTGTTTTCCATTCGTGCGTTCTTCGTGTTTATGTAAGTTCTCATGTTTAGGTCAGTCTACGTCGTTTGTTATTTTGTATCATTTCAAGTGTAGTTCGTGTTCGTTTTTCCATCTTGTCATTAAATTCATTATGTGTTCAAACTTCGCTGCGCCTTGGTTCAATCCCTGCTCCTCTTCGGATGAAGAAGAGGAGGACAGCCGTTACAGAATCACCCACCACTCCAGAGCCAAGCAGCGGAGGCAAGGGAAAGCTCGACAGGGCAACAAGGATTTCTGGACTTGGGAGGAAATATTGGACGGGAGAGGTCCATGGGCACAGCAGGGAGAATATCGCCGTCCCAAAGCTGAGCTGGAGGCACGGAGGAGAGCAGAGGCTACCGGAGAGAGGAACCGGAGCTATGAGGGAACGCGTCTGGCACGGAAGCCAAAAAAGCCCGTAAGTAACACCCAAAAATTTCTTGGGGGGGGGGCTAAGAGGTAGTGGGCCAAGGGCAGGTAGGAGACCTGCGCCCACTTCCCAGGCTTACCGTGGAGAGCGGGAGTACGGGCAGGCGCCGTGTTACGCAGTAGAGCGCACGGTGTCTCCTGTACGAGTGCATAGCCCAGTGCGGGTTATTCCACCTCCCCGCACTGGTAGGGCTAGATTGAGTATTGAGCCAGGTGTCATGAGGCCGGCTCAACGCGTCTGGTCTCCAGTGCGTCTCCTCGGGCCGGCATACATGGCACCGGCCTTACGCATGGTTTCTCCGGTTCGCCTACATAGGCCGGTGCGGGTTATTCCACCTCCCCGCACTGGTCGGGCGACCGGGAGCATTCAACCAGGTAAGGTTGGGCGGGTTCAATGCTCAAGAGTGCCAGTACGCCTCCACGGTCCGGTATTTCCGGCGCCACCTCCCCGCCCCAGCCTAGTACCTACAGTGTCTACACTACGCACTAGGCTACCAGTGCGTATCCTGAGCCCTGTTCCTCCTCCACGCACTCTCCCTGTAGTGCGTGTATCTAGCCCGGTGCCTTCAGTTCCGGCCCCACGCACTAAGCTACCAGTGCGTCTCCAGAGCCCTGTACAAACTGTATCTTCTCCCCCTACTAATCCTGATGTGCTTGTCCTCAGCCCGGCGTCACCAGTGCCGGTACCACGCATCAGTTATAGAGTGGGCTTTGAGAATACAGTGTGCCCTGTCCCTGCTCCCCGCACTAGTAGGAAGGTGCTTATCCTTAGCCCGGTGCCTCCAGTTCCGGCACCACGCACCAGGTCTACAGTGCGCCGTATCCGGCCTGAGCCATCCGTCTCCCCAGCGCCATCTGAGCCATCCGTCTCCCCAGCGCCATCTGAGCCATCCGTCTCCCCAGCGCCATCTGAGCCATCCGTCTCCCCAGCGCCGTCTGAGCCATCCGTCTGCCAGGAGCCTGCAAAGCCGCCCGTCTGCCATGAGCCTGCAAAGCCGCCCGTCTGCCATGAGCCTACAGAGCCATCCGCCAGACAGGAGCCGCTAGAGCCGTCAGCCAGACAGGAGCCGCTAGAGCCGTCAGCCAGACAGGATCTGCCAGAGCCGCCAACCAGACAGGATCTGCCAGAGCCGCCAACCAGACAGGATCTGCCAGAGCCGCCAACCAGACAGGATCTGCCAGAGCCGCCAACCAGACAGGATCTGCCAGAGCCGCCAGCGAGCCATGAGCAGCCAGAGCCGTCAGAGAGCCATGAGCAGCCAGAGCCGTCAGAGAGCCATGAGCAGCCAGAGCCGTCAGAGAGCCATGAGCAGCCAGAGCCGTCAGAGAGCCATGAGCAGCCAGAGCCGTCAGAGAGCCATGAGCAGCCAGAGCCGTCAGAGAGCCATGAGCAGCCAGAGCCGTCAGAGCGCCATGAGCAGCCAGAGCCGTCAGAGCGCCATGAGCGTCGAGAGCCGTCAGCCTGCCATGAGCGTCGAGAGCCGTCAGCCTGCCATGAGCGTCGAGAGCCGTCAGCCTGCCATGAGCGTCGAGAGCCGTCAGCCTGCCATGAGCGTCGAGAGCCGTCAGCCTGCCATGAGCGTCGAGAGCCGTCAGCCTGCCATGAGCGTCGAGAGCCGTCAGCCAGCCATGAGCGTCGAGATTCGTCAGTCAGCCATGAGCTGCCCTTCAGCCTGAAACGGCTAGATACCCAGAACTGCCCATCAGTCCAGAGCTGTCTCTCTGTCCGGAGCTGCCTTTCAGTCCGGAGTTGCCCCTCTATCCTGATCCCCCTCTCTATCTTGATCTACCTCTATATTCTTATCTATCCCTCTGTCTTGATTTATCTCTCTGTCCCGGTGCTGTCCTTATTAGTGAGGTTATTAAGAGGATTTTGTGGGGGTAAAAGGAGGGTGGACATTCTTAGAGGGAGGAAGCTAGGATGGATTATGGTGGGGTGGGGACCTCGCCCGGAGCCTGAGCCACCACCGTGGTTAGATGCCCACCCAGACCCTCCCCTAGACTTTGTGCTGGTGCGTCCGGAGTTCGCACCTTGTGGGGGGGGTAATGTCACGTTCCTGACCTATTTATGTTAGTTGTTATGTGTGTTAGTTGGTCAGGACGTGAGGTTGGGTGGGCATTCTATGTTTTCTGTTTCTGTGTTGGTTTTGGGTTGCCTGGTATGGCTCTTAATTAGAGGCAGGTGTTTGGCGTTCCTCTAATTAAGAGTCATATTTAGGTAGGCGTTGTCACAGTGTTCGTTGTGGGTGATTGTCTCCTGTGTCAGTATGTATGTTCGTACCACACGGGACTGTAGCGTTTGTTTGTTTCGTTTCGATGTAGTCTGTTTTCCATTCGTGCGTTCTTCGTGTTTATGTAAGTTCTCATGTTGTAACAGTCCTGACCTGTTTTATGTTGTTTTTTATGTGTTTATGGTCAGGGCATGTGTTTTGGGTGGGCAGTCTATGTTATCTGTTTCTATGTTGGTTTTGGGTTACCTGGTATGGCTCTTGATTAGAGGCAGGTGGTTTGCGTTTTCCTCTAATTAAGAGTCATATTTAGGTAGGGCGTTCTCACTGTTTGTTTGTGGGTGATTGTCTCCTGTGATGTCTCCTGTGTCTGTGTTATGTCTTACACCATACGGGATTGTTTCGGTTGTTCGTTTCGTTTCGATGTAGTATGTTTCCTGTCCGTAAGTGTTACGTGTTAGTTATGTAAGTTTATGTTCAGGTTTCGTATACGTCGTTTTCTTATTTTGTAAGTTTGTTATAGTGTTTGTTTTCGTATTGCCATCTTCATCAGTTTTTCGTTTATAAATAAAAAGATGGCTTATTTCCCACAAGCTGCATTTTGGTCTGAAGATCCTTCTCTCCTCACCTCGTCCGAGGATGAGGAGAGCGACAGTCTTTACAGAATCACCCACCACGCTAAGACCAAGCGGTATGGGAATGCTCTACGGAGCAACAAGGACTTCTGGACTTGGGAGGAGATCCTGGACGGTAGAGGACCTTGGGCTCAACCAGGGGAATATCGCCGTCCAAAGGAGGAGTTGGAAGCAGCGAAGGCTGAGAGGCGCTGGTATGAGGAGGCAGCGCGACGACGCGGTTGGGAGCCCGTGAGTCAGACCAAAAAATTTCTTGGGGGGGGGCACACGAGGAGTGTGGCAAAGCCGGGTAGGATACCCGAGCCAACTCCCCGTGCTTACCGTGGAGGTAGAAGGCGTCGTACTGGTAAGACACCGTGTTATGCGGTAAAGCGCACGGTGTCCCCAGTACGCGTGCTTAGCCCAGTGCGGGCTATTCCACCTTGCCGCACTGGGAGGGCTAGGTTGGGCATCGAGCCGGATGTCATGAAGCCGGCCCAACGTATCTGGCCTCCAGTACGTCTCCTCGGGCCGGCGTACATGGCACCAGCCTTACAGGTGGTGTCCCCGGTTCGCCTGCATAGGCCAGTGCGGGCTATTCCACCTCGCTGCACTGGCAGGGCTACGGGGATCATTCAACCTGGTAGGGTTGGGGAGGCTCGGTGCTCAAGAGCACGTGTCCTCCTTCACGGTCCGGTAGACCCGGTGCCACCTCCATGTACCAGTCCTCCGGTGGCAGCCCCCCGTACCAGGCTGTCTCTCCGGGTTCTCTCTCCTGCTGTTTCCTCCTCTCCAGCGCAGCCAGTGCCTAGACCACGCACCAGGCTGTCTCTCCTTCTCCTTCCTACAGAGCCATCCGTCTCCCCAGCGCCATCTGAGCCATCCGTCTCCCCAGCGCCATCTGAGCCATCCGTCTCCCCAGCGCCATCTGAGCCATCCGTCTCCCCAGCGCCGTCTGAGCCATCCGTCTGCCATGAGCCTGCAAAGCCGCCCGTCTGTCATGAGCCTGCAAAGCCGCCCGTCTGCCATGAGCCTACAGAGCCGTCCGCCAGACAGGAGCCGCTAGAGCCGCCCGCCAGACAGGAGCCGCTAGAGCCGCCCGCCAGACAGGATCTGCCAGAGCCGCCAACCAGACAGGATCTGCCAGAGCCGCCAACTAGACAGGATCTGCCAGAGCCGCCAACTAGACAGGATCTGCCAGAGCCGCCAACCAGACAGGATCTGCCTGAGCCAGAGCCGTCCAGCCAGGACCTGCCAGAGCCGTCCAGCCAGGACCTGCCAGAGCCGTCCAGCCAGGACCTGCCAGAGCCGTCCAGCCAGGACCTGCCAGAGCCGTCCAGCCAGGACCTGCCAGAGCCGTCCAGCCAGGACCTGCCAGAGCCGTCCTGCTATGACCTGCCAGAGCCGTCCAGCCAGGACCTGCCAGAGTCCTTCAGCCGGGATCTGCCCCTTGTCCCGGTGCTGCCCCTTGTCCCGGTGCTGCCCCTTGTCCCGGTGCTGCCCCTTGTCCCGGTGCTGCCCCTTGTCCCGGTGCTGCCCCTTGTCCCGGTGCTGCCCCTTGTCCCGGTGCTGCCCCTTATTCCGGTGCTGGTCCTTATCCTGGTGCTGCCCCTTGTCCCGGTGCTACCCCTTGTCCCGGTGCTGCCCCTTGTCCCGGTGCTGGCTGTTTATTTAGGGGAAGGTAGTTTTAGGGTGGTCAGTGGAAGGGGTAGACAGAAGAGGGGAGTGACTATGGTGGTGTGGGGAGAGCGTCCTGAGCCGGAGCCACCACCGTGGTCAACTGCCCACCCAGACCCTCCCCTGGACTTTGTGCTGGTGCGCCCGGCGTTCGCACCTTGAGGGGGGGGTTCTGTAACAGTCCTGACCTGTTTTATGTTGTTTTTTATGTGTTTATGGTCAGGGCATGTGTTTTGGGTGGGCAGTCTATGTTATCTGTTTCTATGTTGGTTTTGGGTTACCTGGTATGGCTCTTGATTAGAGGCAGGTGGTTTGCGTTTTCCTCTAATTAAGAGTCATATTTAGGTAGGGCGTTCTCACTGTTTGTTTGTGGGTGATTGTCTCCTGTGATGTCTCCTGTGTCTGTGTTATGTCTTACACCATACGGGATTGTTTCGGTTGTTCGTTTCGTTTCGATGTAGTATGTTTCCTGTCCGTAAGTGTTACGTGTTAGTTATGTAAGTTTATGTTCAGGTTTCGTATACGTCGTTTTCTTATTTTGTAAATTTGAAAGTGTTTTGTGTTTCGTGTTGCCATCGTCGTATTTAAAATAAAAGATGGCTTATTTCCCTCAAGCTGCATTTTGGTCTGAAGATCCTTCTCTCCTCACCTCGTCCGAGGATGAGGAGAGCGACAGCCGTTACACATGTTTAGGTCAGTCTACGTCGTTTGTTATTTTGTATCATTTCAAGTGTAGTTCGTGTTCGTTTTTCCGTCTTGTCATTAAATTCATTATGTGTTCAAACTTCGCTGCGCCTTGGTTCAATCCCTGCTCCTCTTCGGATGAAGAAGAGGAGGACAGCCGTTACACCATCCAGTTTTGATTTCTATTTGCTATATATTTTTAACTGGGCTGTTTCACAAAAGTTCCTAGCCTATATACATTTTACAGACCCAGTATATTTTACATGAGTTATATTGTTGTTTTTAGTCCCAACTTTCATCTCCACTCAACCCCTCCCATCTATCTCGTAACACCGTCCAGTTTCTATGTGCCATATATTTTCGACTGTGCTGTGATATTTCACAAAAGTTCTGAACCTTTCTATTCTTATAGTTTCTACAGATTGTAGATTAAAGATAAAACATTTTTCTAAAAGTATTATTGTATTATTGATCGACTGACTATGCCTTTTCAAATCACCCAGGAGTGCTATTTGCAGAGTTAGCTCCAGGTAAATATTGCAATTATTCAGCCATTTCTGAACCTGTGACCAAAAACAAGCTACATATGGACAGTACCAAAACAAATCATCTCTTCACAGCAAAATCTACAGTGCTTGGATGGTTGTGTCCCCCATATATATAACCTTCTATTGGTTATAATAATTTTGTATAATAACATCATTGGAAAATGCTAAGTTTTGAATCTGGCATCATTTTGTGTATCAGCTCATAAACCATGTGCCATGGAATCGGTACATCGAAAATCTCTTCCCAACTATTTTGCCATCTACAGTGGGGAGAACAAGTATTTGATACACTGATGATTTTGCAGGTTTTCCTACTTACAAAGCATGTAGAGGTCTGTCATTGTTTTTATCATAGGTACACTTCAACTGTGAGAGACGGAATCTAAAACAAAAATCCAGAAAATCACATTGTATGATTTTTAAGTAATTCATTTGCATTTTATTGCATGACATAAGTATTTGATCACCTACCAACCAGTAAGAATTCCGGTTCTCACAGACCTGTTTGTTTTTCTTTAAGAAGCCCTCCTGTTCTCCACTCATTACTTGTATTAACTGCACCTGTTTGAACTCGTTACCTGTATAAAAGACACCTGTCCACACACTCAATCAAACACACTCCAACCTCTCCACAATGGCCAAGACCAGAGAGCTGTGTAAGGACATCAGGGATAAAATTGTACACCTGCACAAGGCTGGGATGGGCTACAGGATAATAGGCAAGCAGCTTGGTGAGAAGGCAACAACTGTTGGCGCAATTATTAGAAAATGGAAGAAGTTCTAGATGACGGTCAATCACACTCGGTCTGGGGCTCCATGCAAGATCTCACCTCGTGGGGCATCAATGATCATGAGGAAGGTGAGGGATCAGCCCAGAACTACACAGCAGGACCTGGTCAATGACCTGAAGAGAGCTGGGACCACAGTCTCAAAGAAAACCATTAGTAACACACTACGCCGTCATGGATTAAAATCCTGCAGCGCACGCAAGGTCCCCCTGCTCAAGCCAGCGCATGTCCAGGCCCGTCTGAACTTTGCCAATGACCATCTGGATGATCCAGAGGAGGAATGGGAGAAGGTCATGTGGTCTGATGAGACAAAAATAGAGCTTTTTGGTCTAAACTTCACTCGCCGTGTTTGAAGGAAGAAGGATGAGTACAACCCCAAGAACACCATCCCAACCGTGAAGCATGGAGGTGGAAACATCATTCTTTGGGGATGCTTTTCTGCAAAGGACCCAGGACGACTGCACCGTATTGAGGGGAGGATGGATGGGGCCATGTATCGTGAGGTCTTGGCCAACAACCTCCTTCCCTCAGTAAGAACATTGAAGATGGGTCGTGGCTGGGTCTTCCAGCATGACAACGACCCGAAACACACAGCCAGGGCAACTAAGGAATGGCTCCGTAAGAAGCATCTCACGGTCCTGGAGTGGCCTAGCCAGTCTCCAGACCTGAAATCAATAGAAAATCTTTGGAGGGAGTTGAAAGTCCGTATTGCCCAGCGACAGCCTCGAAACCTGAAGGATCTGGAGAAGGTCTGTATGGAGGAGTGGGCTAAAATCTCTGCTGCAGTGTGTGCAAACCTGGTCAATAACTACAGGAAACGTATGATCTCTGTAATTGCAAACAAAGGTTTCTGTACCAAATATTAAGTTCTGCTTTTCTGATGAATCAAATACTTAAGTCATGCAATAAAATGCAAATTAATTACTTAAAAATCATACAATGTGAATTTCTGGATTTTTGTTTTAGATTCCGTCTCTCACAGTTGAAGTGTACCTATGATAAAAATTACAGACCTCTACTTGCTTTGTAAGTAGGAAAACCTAAAATAATCATCAGTGTATCAAATACTTGTTCTCTCCACTGTATATGGCACAGTTGTACATTTTCTATTCCTTAAATGAAACTGGTACAGTTTTTTATTTATCACAATTTTCTTTGACCAATTTTGGTCTTTAATCAATCAAATGTATTTATAAAGCCCTTTTAACATCAGCAGATGTCACAAAGTGCTATACAGAAACCCAGTCTAAAACCCCAAACGGCAAGCAATGCAGATGTAGAAGCACGGTGGCTAGGAAAAGCTCTCTAGAAAGGCAGGAACCAGGCTCTGAGGGGTGGCCAGTCCTCTTCTTGCTGTGCTGAGTGAAGATTATAAGAGTACGTAGCCATCTAAGGCCAGATTGTTCTTCAAGATTTTCAAACATTCATAGATGACCAGCAGGGTCAAATAATAATCACAGTGGTTGTAGAGGGTGCAACAGGTTAGTACCTCAGGAGTAAATGTCAGTTGGCTTTTCATAGCCGAGCATTTAGAGGTCGAGACAGCAGGTGCGGTAGAGAGAGAGAGTTGAAAACAGCATGTCCGGGACAAGGTAGCATGTCTGGTGAACTGCTCTGCCTAGCCTCAGGAGGAACAATTGAAACTGAAGCAGCAGCATGACCAGGTGGACTGGGAACAGCCAGGAGTCATCAAGCCTAAAGTCCTGAGGATGATCCTAGGTCTCAGGTCCTTCAGGAGGGGAGGGAGAGAGGAAGAGAGAAAGAATTAGAGGGAGCATACTTAAATTTACACAGGAAAAGACAGGAGAATTACACCAGATTTAACAGACTGACCCCCGGCACAGACTATTGCAGGAGAGATACTGGAGACTGAGACATGGATGGGTTGGGGGACACTGTGGCCCCGTCCGACAATACGCCCGGACAGGGCCAACCAGGCAGGATATAACCCCACCCACTTTGCCAAAGCACAGCCCCCACACCACTAGAGGGATATCAACAGACCACCAACTTACTACCCTGAGACAAGGCTGAGTATAGCCCACGAAGATCTCCTCCACTGCATGAGCGGTGCAAAACCGGACATGAAGATCACCTCTGTGACTCAACCCACTCAAGTGACGCACCCTCCTTGGGACGGCATGAAAGAGCCCTACTAGGTGTCGCGATTTTCGTCATCAGATGAAGAGTAGTCGGACCAAAGCGCGGCGTGGTAAGTGTTCATGTTAATTTATTAAAAACAGAACACTAAACAAAAAAACAAAGAGAATGAAACGAAACAGTCCTGTCTGGTACAGAGACACAGACGGAAAACAACTACCCACAAAACCAACATGGTAAATGGCAACCTAAATAGGCTCCCCAATCAGAGACAGCTGTTTCTCGTTGTCTCTGATTGGGGAGCCTATTTAGGAACCAATTCAGGCCACCATAAACCTACATACCCCTAGACCTTACAAAATCCCCACAGATAAACAAAAACCCTAGACAAGACAAAACCCCTAGACAATACAAAAACTAAACAAACCACCCTTGTCACACCCGACCTAACCAAAAAACAAAGAAAACAAATATAAATATAACAAATATAACCTGGCGTGACATTAGGCCAGGTTACCTTAGTGTCCAAGAACACTAAGGTAACCTGTCTAAATGACTACCAATCCGTAGCACTCTCATCTGTAGCCATGAAGTGCTTTGAAAGGCTGGTCATGGCTCACATCAACACCATTATCCCAGAAACCCTAGACCCACTCCAATTTGCATACCGCCCCAACAGATCCACAGATGATACAATCTCTATTGCACTCAACACTGCCCCTTCCAACCTGGACAAAAAGAACACCTATGTGAGAATGCTATTCATTGACTACAGCTCAGCGTTCAACACCACAGTGCCCTCAAAGCTCATCAACAAGCTAAGGACCCTGGGACTAAACATCTCCCTCTGCAACTGGATCCTGGACTTCCTGATAGGCCGGCCCCAGGTGGTAAGGGTAGGTAACAACACATCCACCACACTGATCCTCAACACAGGGGCCCCTCAGGGGTGCGTGCTCAGTCCCCTCCTGTACTCCCTGTCCACTCATGACTGCACGACCAGGCATGACTCCAACACCATCATTAAGTTTGCCAAAGACACAACAGTTGTAGGCCTGATCACCGACAACAACGAGACAACCTATAAGGAGGAGGTCAGAGACCTGGCCATGTGGTGCCAGGGCAACAACCTCTCCCTCAACGTGATCAAGACAAAGGAGATGATTGTGGACTACAGGAAAAAGAGGGCCAAGCACGTCTCCATTCTCATCGAAGGGGGCTGTAGTGGAGCAGGTTGAGAGCTGTCCACATCACCAACAAACTAACATGGTCCAAGTACACCAAGACAATCGTGAAGAGGGCATGACAAAACCTATTCCCCCTCAGGAAACTGAAAAGATTTGGCATGGGTCCTCAGATCCTCAAAAGGTTCTACAGCTGCACCATCGAGAGCATCCTGACTGGTTGCATCACTGCCTGTTATGGCAACTGCTCGGCCTCCGACCGCAAGGCACTTCCTAAGGGTAGTGCGTACGGCCCAGTACATCACTGGGGCCAAGCTTCCTGCCATCTAGGACCTCTATACCAGGCGATGTCAGAGGAAGGCCCTAAAATTTGTCATAGACTCCAGCCACCCTAGTCATAGACTGTTCTCTCTGCTACCGCACTGCAAGCAGTACCGGAGCACCAAGTCTAGGTCCAAGAGGCTTCTTAACAGCTTCTACCCCCATTGCATTGCCATTCACCTTTGCACCCCTGGGCCAGACTACATTCAATCATAGGACCTCCTGAAGAGATGAGTCTTAAGTAAAGACTTAAAGGTCGAGATAATAAGGAGGCTTGCGTCTTGTGAATGTAGTGTACGTGTAGGTATGTACGGCAGGACCACATCGGAGAGATAGGTAGGAGCAAGCCCATGTAATGCTTTGTAGGTTAGCAGTAAAACCTTGAAATCAGCCCTAGCCTTAACAGGAAGCCAATGTAGAGAGGCTAGCACTGAAGTAATATGATCAAATGTTTTGGGTCTAGTCAGGATTCTAGCAGCCGTGTTTAGCACTAACTGAAGTTTATTTAGTGTTTTATCCGAGTAGCCGGAGAGTAGAGCATTGCAGTAGTCTAATCTAGAAGTGACAAAAGCACAAATGATATTTTCTGCATCATTTTTGGACCAAAAGTTTCTGATTTTTGCAATGTTACGAAGATGGAACAAAACTGTCCTTAAAATATTCTTGATATGTTCTTCAAAAGAGAGATCAGGGTCCAGAGTGACGCTGAGGTCTTTCACAGTTTTATTTGAGATGACTGCACAACCATCAAGATGAATTGTCAGATCCAACAGCAGATCTCTTTGTTTCTTGGGACATAGAACTAGCATCTCTGTTTTGTTCGAGTTTAAAAGTAAAACATTTGTCGCCATCCACTTCCTTATGTCTGAAACACAGGCTTCCAGGGTAGGCAATTTTGGGGCTTCACCATGTTTCATTGAAATGTACAGCTGTGTGTCGTCCGAAAAGCAGTGAAAGTTGACATTGTGTTGACATTGACATTGTGTTTCCGAATGACATCACCAAGAGGTGGAATATATAGAATATATAGTCCTAAAACGGAACCTTGAGGAACTCCAAAACTTACAATTGATTTGTCAGGGGACAAACCATCCACAGAGACGAACTGATATCTTTCCGACAGATAAGATCTAAAACAGGCAAGAACTTGTAGACCAATTAGTGTGTCTAATCTCTCCAAAAGAATGTGGTGATCGATGCAGAGCCTTGGTCTGATGCCATTAAAAGGTCATTTACCACCTTCTCGAGTGCAGCCTCTGTACTATGATGGGGTCTAAAACCAGACTGAAGCATTTTGTATACATTATTTGTCTTCAGGAAGGCAGTGAGTTGCTGGGCAACAGCTTTTAAATTTTTTTGAGAGGAATTGTAAGGATCGACGCTGGAGACAAGAAGCAAGTACAGGGAGTGAATAGTTAATGAAATATGGACATGGAACAGGACAGGACAGTGTCTGGACATGAACACATAACGACATTAATGCTGACACAGGGAACAAATGGGGGAGCAGACAGTTATAGACGGGGCAATCAACCAAGGGTAAAGAGTTCAGGTGAGTCCAATGAGCGCTGCTACGCGTAATGTTGGTGACAGGTTTGCGTAATGAAGGGCAGCCTGGCGCCCTTGAGCACCAGGGGGAGAGTAGGAGCAGGCGTGACAGGAATGGAAGATTTGATATAGGCCAATAGTTGTTTTAAGTTTTCCGGGTCAATGTTTGGCTTTTTCAAGAGAGGCTTTATTACTGCCACTTTTAGTGAGTTTGGTACACATCCGGTGGATAGGGAGTCATTTATTATGTTCAACATAGGAGGGCCAAGCACAGGGAGTAGCTCTTTCAGTAGTTTAGTTGGAATAGGGTCCAATATTCAGTTTGACAGTTTAGAGGCCATGACTATTTTCATGAGCGTGTCAAGAGATTCAGGATTAAAAAACTTGAGTGTCTCCATTGATCCTAGGTCCTGGTAGTTCTGAGCAGACTCAGGACAACTGAGCTTTGGAGAAATATGCAGATTCAAAGTGGAGTCCATAATTTGCTTTCTAATGATCATAATCTTTTCATCAAAGAAATTCATGAATTTATCACTGCTGAAGTGAAAGCTATCCTCTCTTGTTGAAGGCGGCTTTTTAGTTAGCTTTGCGACAGTATCAAAAATAAATGTTCTTATTCTCCTCAATTAGGTTGGAAAAATAGGATGATCGAGCAGCAGTGAGGGCTCTTCGATATTGCACAGTACTGTCTTTCCAAGCTAGTAGGAAGACTTCCAGTTTGGTGGCGCGCCATTTCTGTTACAATTTTCTGGAAGCTTGCTTCAAGGCTTGGCTATTTTCTGTATACCAGGGAGCTAGTTTCTTGTGACAAATGTTTTTTGTTTTTAGGAGTGCGACTGCATCAAGGGTATTACGCAAGGTTCAATTAAGATCCTCAGTTAGGTGGTTAACCGATTTTTGTCCATGGGTAGGTGGAGGGAGTCTGAAAGAGCATCTAGGAATTTTTGGGTTGTTTGAGAATTTATAGCACGGCTTTTGATGATCCTTGGTGGGGGTCTGAGCAGATTGTTTGTTGCGATTGCAAAAGTAATATAATGGTGGTCCGATAAGATTATGAGGAAAAATCCACGGGACAAAACTAGATCCAGGGTATGACTGTGGCAATGAGTAGGTCCGGAGACATGTTAGACAAAACCAACTGAGTTGATGATGGCTCCGAAAGCCTTTTGGAGTGGGACTGTGGACTTCTCCATGTGAATATTAAAGTTACCAAAAATGTGAATATTATCTGCTATGACTACACAGTCCGATAGGAATTCAGGAAACTCAATGAGGAACGCTGTATACTGCCCCGGAGTCCTGTAAACAGTAGCTATAAAAAGTGATTGAGTAGGCTGCATAGATTTCATGACTAGAAGCTCAAAATACAAAACCAGTCACTTTTTAATGTATTTTTAAATAAATTTGCTGTCAGAAATGTTAGCAACACCTCCGCCTTTGCGGGATGAGTGGAGAATATGGTCACTAGTGTAACCAGGAGGAGAGGCCTCATTTAACACAGTAAATTCATCAGGCTTGATCCATGTTTCAGTCAGGCCAATCACATCAAGATTATGATCAGTGATTAGTTAATTGACTATGACTGCCTTGGAAGTGAGGGATCTAACATTAAGTAACCCTATTTTGAGATGTGAGATATCACAATATCTTTCAATAATGACAGGAATAGAGGAGGTCATTATTCCAGTGAGATTGCTAAGGCGAACACCGCCATGTTTTGTTTTGCTCAACCTAGATCGAGTCACAGACATGGTCTCAATGGGGACAGCTGAGCTGACTACACTGACTGTACTAGTTGCAGACTCCACTAAGCTGGCAGGCTGGCTAACAGCCTGCTGCCTGGCCTGCACCGTATCTCATTGTGGAGCTTGAGGAATTAGAGCCCTGTCTATGTTTGTAGATAAGATGAGAGCACCCCTCCAGCATGGATGGAGTCCGTCACTCCTCAGCAGGCCAGGCTTGGTCCTGTTTGTGGGTGAGTCCCAAAAAGAGGGCCAATTATCTACAAATTCTATCTTTTGGGAGGGGCAGAAAACAGTTTTCAACCAGGGATTGAGTTGTGAGACTGCTGTAGAGCTCATCACTCCCCCTAATGTAGAGGGGGCCATAGACAATTACTCAATGCAGACACACCTTTCTAGCTGATTTACACGCTGAAGCTGTGTTGCGCTTTGTGAGTTCTGACTGTTTCATCCTAACTTCATTGGTGCCGACGTGAATAACAATATCCCTACACTCTCTACACTCGGCAGTTTTAGCCTTAGCCATCAACATCTTCAAATTAGCCTTTACGTCGGTAGCCCTACCCCCTGGTAAACAGTGTATGATCGCTGGACGATTCTTTTTAAGTCTAATATTGCGGGTAATTGAGTCGCCAATGACTAGGGTTTTCAATTTGTCAGAGCTAATGGTGGAAAGCTTCAGCGGCTCAGACCCCGTAATGTGTAGAGGAGAGACCTGAGAAACCTCAGCCTCTGACTCCGACTCGTTGCTTCATGGGGATAACCAGTTGAAAGTTTCTGTCGGCTGAATGAGCGACCGGTTGAGTATGCAGACAGCATTTCTTTGAGAAAATTGTTCTGCTGCGGGGACTGTGCCGGGGGGGATTTATATTACTATCTGTACTTACTGGTGGCACAGACGCTGTTTCATCCTTTCCTACACTGAAATTGCCCTTTCCTAACGATTGCATCTGAAGCTGTGCTTGCAACACGGCTATCCTCACCGTAAGGCGATAGTTCTCCTGTATATGATGAGTACAGCGACTGCAATTAGATGGCATAGTGTTACTGTTACTACTTAGCTTCGGCTGGTGGAGGTCCTGTAGAACCATGTCCAGATAAAGCATCTGGGGTGAAATAGTTGAATGAAAAAAGTTGAGTGAGGAAAAACCTAAGACATTGGTAAATGTATTAATAAGTAAAAAACGAAAAGTTTGGCAGATAGCCAAAGAGTTACAAACAGCACAACAGCACTGAGACAGGTCCGGAAGTTGAGGGCAGGGCAAAAAGGTGAAGCTGGCTACGAGAGGGTGACGTCTGGTTCCAGATCTGTCGGGGAAGCAGAGTTGGCTAAAGCACTACAGTCCCAATGAGTGGGCTGGACAGATACGCTTACCAGATACACTTACTATATTAATTCCTGCTATCGCATGTTCACAATCAGGAAGTCCTGATACCATCCCACCCACCCATCCACCCTCCACTCCCTTTGAAAGTACTGTATGTCTCCCAGAGAAGACTTTGTGCAGTCATTTGGGACTGGGACTGAGACAACCACAAACCAAATTCGAAACGAAAGTGGGAAAATATATAGATTTAACCTATTCAATTAGACAGATATTACAACCAAGAGGTAAAACAGAGAAATAAAAGGATGGAAGACGAGTTATTGTTTTTCCGGAATATGGGAATGGAGGGAAAACAGAAAACTGGGAGATAAATGTGTTGGTTGTGTGTGTGTGTGTGCATGTGCGTGTGCGTGTGCGTGTGTGTGTGTGTGTAGGCTATGCAGAGCCGTGATCGGGTCCATATGGGTTTATCAGCTGTAGTTACATAGACCCGATGACAATCAAACAGGACCCGACCCGGACCCGAGGGACAAGTTAGCATTTCAGACCTGAACCCGATAGGGCCTGGGTCGGATCTCGGGTATATTGAGTTGACCTGTGAAGGCCTCTAGTGTACAGGAGGGGGCTGAGCACACACCTCTGGGGAGCCCCCGTGTTGAGGTCAGCATGGCGGAGGAGTGTGTCCAGGGTGTCAGATAAGGTGGAGCTTGTGTGGTCCTTGACCAGCCTCTTGAAGCACTTCAACAAAAGTGAGAGGTACAGGGCGATAGTCATTTAGACCAGTTACCTTAGTTTGCTTGGTTCCAGGACAATGTTGGTGATCTTGAATCACGGAGAGGTTGAATATGTCCTTGGACACTCCAGCCAGCTGGTGTGCACATACTCTGAGGACGCGGCTGAGGATACAGTCTGGGCCGGCTGCTTTACGAGTATTCACGTTGGCCACAGAGATCGAGAGCTCACAGTTCTCTAGAGCAGAGGAGGCCCTCGTAGGAGGATCGGTGTTGATTACCTCGAAGCGAGCATAGAAAGTGTTTCGCTCCTCTGGGAGAGAGGCATCAGTTTTCGCTGCACAGCTGGTTTTCCCTTTGTAGTCCGTTATGGTTTGTCGTCCTTGCCACGTGTCTCGAGTTGTAGCCGTTGAAATGCGATTACACTTTGTATCCTGTACTGTATTTTTGTGTCTTTGATTGATTTCTGGGGGTCGTAGCTGATCTTTTTGTATTCATCCATATCCCCAGAATTCTCACCGGATTTAAATGCATTGGTCCACATGCTCAGTTTTTTGCGGATGTTGCTATTTACCCACGGTTGGTATCCTACTGAAAAGATCTTATTACGGGTACTTCCTGCTTTAATTTTTGCATGTAAGCTGGTAGAAGCAGGATGGAGGCGTGGTCTGATTTATCGAAGGGGGGGGGGGGGGGGGGGGGGGCTTTGTATTCATCTCGGAATGGTGAATAACAATGATCCAGGGTATTTTTCCCGCGAGTGAGGCAGGAGATGTGTTGGTGGAATTTCGGGAGCATTTTTCTCATATATCCTTTGTTAAAGTCCCCAGCCACATTAGATGCAGCATCAGGATATGCTGTCTCCAGTTTGTATAATGTCCTGAGCAATTCCTTGAGTGGCAGCGTGGTGTTGGCCTGGGGGGGAATGTACAGAGCTGTGATACAAACCGATGTAAAATCTCTCTGGAAATAATGGGGTCGGCATTCATTGTGATGTATTCATGTAGCTTGTCTAGTTTCGTTTAGTTATCTCAAATTCCTTTTAAGAGATCAACTCAGGTCTCACACGGACGTCTGTCTTGAAGCGAGTCAGAGAGGTCAAGAGTTGTAATCTTTGTTTACATTATTGCATGGATCTGTTCAACATCACTGCTGTACAAGATGCATTCGTGATAATGCAGCATCAGGTTGTTGACACTTTATACACAGGTGTGTTATGCACTCACCTTTGGGTTAAATACTATTTACTGGACCTTGTGAGATAACTTGGGAACAAGTAGAGAGATCACTATGAATAAAGCTATCTATGCCTATTTTTACTAAAATACATTTGAGACAAATGTTAAAGAAAAGCATGCATGTGACAATGTTTTAACCATGTTAACCATGTTATATACTGTATATCCAGGCTGTATCACAACCGGCCGTGATTGGGAGTCCCATAGGGCGGCGCACAATCGGCCCAGCGCTGTCTGGGTTTGGCCGGTGTAGGCCGTCATTGTAAATAATAATTTGTTCTTAACTGACTTGCCTAGTTAAATAAAGGTTAAATAAATAAAACAAATAAAATAAAATAAATGTGCCACTGTCAACCAAATGGCACGTCCATTTATGGACCTACAGTACAAGTTATATGAGAGATCAATAATATCAGCACATCTGAATAGAAATAAAAACGTAACATGTAAAGTGTTGGTCCCATGTTTCGTGAGCTGAAATAAAAGATCCCAGAAATTTGCCATACGCACGCACACAAGGCTTATTTCTCTCAAATTTTGTGCACACATTTCTTTACATCCCTGTTAGTGAGCATTTCTACTTTGCCAAGATAATCCATCCACCGGACAGGTGTGGCATATCAAGAAGCTGATTAAACAGCATGATCATTACACAGGTGCACCTTGTGCTGGGGACAATAAAAGGCCACTCTAAAATGTGCGGTTTTGTCACACAACACAATGCCACAGATGTCTCAAGTTTTGAGAGAGCGTGCAATTGGCATGCTGACTGCAGGAATGTTCACCAGAGCTGTTGACAGAGAATTGAATATGAATTTCTCTAGCAAAAGCTACTTCCAACGTTGTTTTAGAAAATTTGGCAGTATGTCCAACCGTCCAAACGACCATTTGTTATTCTTATCTCTTACTTTTTTAGGGATTTTCTTAAAACTACATTGTTGATTAAGGACTGGTAAGTAAGCATTTCACTGTAAGGTCTACGCCTGTTGTATTCGGCGCATGTGACAAATAATTTTAGTTTGATTTGATTTGACAACCGCAGACCATGTGTATGGCGTCGTGTGGGCTAGCGGTTTGCTGATGTCAACGTTTTGAACAGAGTGCCCCATGGTGGCGGTGGGGTTATGGTATGAGCAGGCATAAGATACGGACAATGAACACAATTGCATTTTATCGATGGCACTTTGAATGCACAGAGATACCATGATGCGATCCTGAGGCCCATAGTCGTGTCATTCATCTGCCGCATCACCTCATGTTTCAGCATGATAATGTATGGCCCCATGTCGCAAGGATCTGTACACAATTCCTGGAAGCTGAAAATGTTCCAGTTCTTCCATGGTCTGCATTCTCACCAGACATGTCAGCCATTGAGCATGTTTGGGATGCTCTGGATCGACTTGTACGACAGCGTATTCCAGTTCCCTCCAATATCCAGAAATTTGCACAGCCATTGAAGAGGAATAAGAAAACATTCCACAGGCCACAATTAATAGCCTGATCAACTCTATACGAAGTAAATGTGTCGCGCTGCATGAGGCAAATGGTGGTCACACCAGATACTGACTGGCTTTCTGATCCACACACTTACCATTTTTTAAGGTATCTGTGACCAACAAATGCCTATCTGTATTCCCAGTCATGTGAAATCCATAGATTAGTGACTAAATCATTTATTTTAATTGATGGATTTCCTTATATGAACTGTAACTCAGTTCAATCTTTGAAATTATTGTATGTTGGGTATATATTTTTGTTCAGTATAAGTGACAACAATTTATTAGTTCACATTGGAATGTGAACTGGACTGTTATCTCCAAAGTCATTATTTATTTGAGGAGGAAAGAGGGGTTTCACCTAGAGCTACAAAACTGCCAGAAAGCAGAAGTGGAATTCAGCAGTTAAGGGGGTCAGTGATACAAGATCTGAACCAGGAGTCACCCGACAACACGGCAGATATCTTGAAGGATCACATATTGCCTTGCGGTCACAATCACACAATCGTCAGGGAGGGTGATGGAGTATGGTCTCAGGTCAGGGTGGTCTCCCTGACTCCCTCCAGTACTCTTTGGGTCCAAGAAGGGAGTCAAAAGAAGAAGAATTGGGGGGTTGGGGGAAACAAGTTAGCAGGCTGGGGAGTGAATGTGGAGGGTGGCTCTTATCAGGGCATTCATGTGAGGTCAGGCGATGCCAATCAGTTGGCCTGGAAGAGAAGAGTCCGGAGGGAGGCCCAGCTCTTATGAGGCTGACTCCCACAAACATTCATTAGAGACCAGTTGAGAGCTCTTTCAGTTCAGAATGACCTCCAGTCAGATAAGGCTACTCCAGCACAACAATGAGCAATGAGTCATGGGAAATAGACTGGCCAAACTCTTCTGGGATTATGCTGCACGTCTTTGTTTATAACATGGAATGAATCTAATTCAACCCGTGTAGAGAAATAAAAAGGGCGCTGTTTTGCGTGTGTGACATCTAATTACCAAACATTCGAGGAACATCAATAGCATCTTTACTGATATGTCCAGAGCTCGGTATGTTTGAAAGTTTGACAAATGCATATGGTAATGTGTGAGTGTGTGTGTGTGTGTGTGTGTGTGTGTGTGTGTGTGTGTGTGTGTGTGTGTGTGTGTGTGTGTGTGTGTGTGTGTGTGTGTGTGTGTGTGTGTGTGTGTGTGTGTGTGTGAGAGAGAGAGAGTGGCGCGCGTGCTTGCGTGCGTGTGCGAGAGAAAGATAGAGTCCCTGCTGTGAATTTACACAACTAATTGCATAAAGTGAATTGCCATTATCAAAGTGCTGTGCGCTGCAGTGCCAACATATTCTATCAAGCCAATCATTAATTCCACTGACCACTCACTGTATGCTTCCAACCTACCGGAAAGAACTGGTGAAAGTGCTTAGGCGACAGGTTTGAATTCTGTGTGTGTAGGCTACTTGTTCAAATGGGTGTGGAGGAGCGGACAAGAGGGAGGGGAGGGAGGAGAGACAGACATCGACACCTAGGCAGTGGCAGTTATATCCACAAGACGAGAGGGGATAGACGTTTCTCAATGGAGTGCGTATTTTGAACCATAGCCTGTACAGAGACCTCAGCGTGGTATAAATCTTTTTTCAATCCGGCGTTGATCGTGGAGCTGCGGGAAGGCATAATTGCGCGCAAGGAATAAACATGGCCCCAAGTCTATATCTCAACGGGGCCTTGGCTGTGTTTTGTGTGACTCTAACCTGCAATGGATTTAATATAGACTCACGGTTTCCAGTTATCAAAGAAGGGAAAACCAAGGGCAGTTTCTTTGGATTTGCTGTTGCCCTGCACAAACAGACGGAAGGGTCCACGAAATACCTGTGAGTATCCGCGGTGTACCTCATATGCAACTGTTCTATCCTCTTCAGGCGCCATAAATTGTGGCGTTCAACTGATAATTCGATATTGATAGGTATACTTTGTTTAGAAACGAAATACAATGAAAACGAGCTACTTATAAGTTCCATCTGTTCTTGCTCTTTAAAACACTTTTCTTCCTTTCATGTGCAAGTCGTTAATGTCGGAAAGGTTCCAAGTTATTTGAAACTTCAATTGTTTTTGATGTAAAGCCTGTTTAGATTAGCCCACTTTATAAAGTTCACTAGAACACCTGTCCAAAATAAACGGGTATTGGCGCCGTGTTTTATATTCTGCTGGCTGCAATCTCATAATTCAGTGCAATTTCAACATGTCAGACACCTGTCCGGACTCTGGAACCAGCGATCCTATACTTTCATTCAAGAGCTTCTT
Organism: Salvelinus fontinalis; assembly: GCF_029448725.1. Lineage (NCBI taxonomy): Eukaryota > Metazoa > Chordata > Actinopteri > Salmoniformes > Salmonidae > Salvelinus > Salvelinus fontinalis. The sequence goes on along the minus strand of NC_074665.1, from coordinate 48,937,338 downwards.
ATTTGGTCAATCGTACAAAATGCTTAATTTATATAAACATACATAGCATATAATCTAAAATAACAGGTTTAAAAGAAACATAGGCTATAACATAGACTTCAGTGATCGTAGCCTACTGTAGGCTGTCCTTGCTTGCGTGTACGCAATTCATGAAATATGGTCCGCCAATATCGCTACACCTTTTTGTACGGATAAAGTGTAGCCAATACCTGTATCCAGAAAATATTTATGAAAACACCCGAGAAGAAGCCTACATTTATAGTGTAGGCCGACATTACGATCACTCACATTATTTTCCACGTTTCCTCAACTTTCTTTAATTTCAGTTAAATTGTTCTCTCTGGTTCGTACGTGTGAGAGAAACAATGGGTTCGGTGCCTGTGGTTAAAAGCAGAACGTGCTGCTCAACGAATAAGGCTTTGTCCCATTATGATAATATGAATGGTCTTAAATTGATGATGTTGTCCCTCGTTGGCTGTCATGACAATCCATACCCGTCATTCTACACAATGGTTATTACAACGCTGTAAAATGTTAATAATAATCAACATGGCACTGATTCTTGTACCCTGATCTGAACAAGAAATTATAAACTATAAACAGCTGCAGAGCTGTTGAATAAGATCAGTACTTAAATGGGTGTTACTTATTGAGTGGGCTGTGTTTTATAGCTGCAGGCAGAGACTTCACGCTCATAGGGGGCACAGATTTTTTTTTTTTAATCGGTTGTTTCTCTGTAATTCTACTAGCCACCTAGCAATTTTATGAAGTTTGCTTTAGCTAGCCCAGATAGGTTCCCAATCTCCCAACCTCATAACTAGTTACCAAGAAGCCATTTCAGTCTATCAATCAAGTTACAGTAGCTAGCTTGTCTAACTATCTTAGCTTGTAGGCCTGCTGCCAAGGTTGGCAGACTTGAAAGCAAGCGATAACTAAATGTACTGAAAACGACTCACATTCCTTTCAATCTTTTACCCAGTTTCATTAAAAAAAGAACTACCAGTCAGGAGGATACAGACAGCTCAAGAGGTATGCTTAGATATGCAGAAGAAGAAAAAAAGAAGAAAAAAAACAAAACAAAACAAACAACAACAAAAAAACAACAAAAATTAATATATATATATATTAACCAAGAATTAAGCACAGTGATTATGGCTGTTTCAGGTGTGTGAAAAATGCTAAATTCTCCAATTTACGGACAAGGTAGCAGCTACTCTTCCTGGGGTCCAGCAAAATTAAGTTTATACAATTTTAAAAACATCATTACAATACATTCACAGATTTCACAACACACTGTGTGCCCTCAGGCCCCTACTCCACCACTATCACATATCTACAGTACAAAATCCATGTGTACGTGTGTGTATAGTGAGTATGTTACCGTGTGTGTGTATGCATGTGTTTGTGCATATGTTTGTGTTGCTTCACAGTCCCCGCTGTTCTATACGGTGCATTTTTATCCGTTTTTTAAATCTAATTTTACTGCTTGCATCGGTTATTTGATGTGGAATAGAGTTCCGTGTATTCATGGCTCTATGTAGTACTGTGCGCCTTCCATAGTCTGTTCTGGACTCTGGGACTGTGAAGAGACCTCTGGTGGCATGTGTTGTGGGGTATGCATGGGTGTCCGAGCTGTGCGCCAGTAGTTCAAACAGACAGCTCGGTGCATTCAACATGTCAATACCTCTCATAAAGTAGTGATGAAGTCAATCTCTCCTCCACTTTGAGCCAGGAGAGATTGACATGCATATTATTAGTATTAGGTCTCTGTGTACATCCAAGGGCAAGTCGTGCTGTCCTGAGCCAATTGCAATTTTGCTAAGTCCCTTTTTGTGGCACCTGACCACAAGACTGATCAGGTGCGACAAAACTAGGGCATGTAGGACCTACCTTGTTGATAGTGCTGTTAAGAAGGTAGAGCAGCGCTTTATTATGGACAGACTTCTCCCCATCTTAGCTACTGTTGTATCAATATGTTTTGACCATGACAGTTTACAATCCACGGTTTCTCCAATCAGTTTGGCGCTTCAACTTGCTCAATTTGCACATTATTTAAAATCAAATCAAATTTGATTGGTTAGCAGATGTTATTGTGGGTGTAGCGAAATGCTTGTGTTTCTAGCTCCGACAGTGCAGTAATATCTAACAAGTAATATCTAACAATTCCACAACAATACACAAAAATCTAAGTAAAGGAATGGAATTAAGAATATATAAATATATGGACGAGCAATGTCAGAGCGGCATAGACTAAAGATACAGTAGAATAGCAAAGAATACAGTATATACATATGAGATCAGTAATGCCAGATATGTAAACATTATTAAATTGACTAGTGTTACATTTATTAAAGTGGCCTGTTACTTCAAGTCTATGTATATAGGCAGCAGCCTCTAATGTGCTAGTGATGGCTATTTAACAGTCTAAGGGCCTTGAAATAGAAGCTGTTTTTCAGTCTCTCGTTCCCAGCTTTGATGCACCGGTACTGACCTCGCCTTCTGGATGATAGCGGGGTGAACAGGCAGTAGCATGGGTGGTTGTTGTCCTTGATGATCTTTTTGGTCTTCCTGTGACATCGGGTGCTGTAGGTGTCCTGAAGGGCAGGTAGTTTGCCCCCGGTGATGCGTTGGGCAGACCGCACTACCCTCTGGAGAGCCCTGCGGTTGCGGGCGGTGCAGTTGCTGTACCAGGCGGTGATACAGCCCGACAGGATGTTCTCAATTGTGCATCTGTAAAAGTTTGTGATGGTTTTAGGTACCAAGCCAAGTTTCTTCAGCCTCCTGAGGTTGAAGAGGCGCTGTTGCGCCTTCTTCACCACACTGTCTGTGTGGGTGGACCATTTCAGTTTGTCAGTGATGTGTACGCCAAGGAACTTGAAGCTTTCCACCTTCTCCTCTGCAGTCCCGTCGATGTGAATGGGGGTGCTTCCTCTGCTGTTTCCTGAAGTCCACGATCCTCTCTTTTGTTTTGTTGACATTGAGTGAGAGGTTATTTTCCTAGCATCACACTCACAGAGCACTCACCTCCTGCCTGTAGGCTGTCTGGTCATTGTTGGTAATCAAGCCTACTACTGTTGTGTCGTCTGCATACTTAATGATTGAGTTGGAGGCGTGCTTGGTCACGCAGTCATGGATGAACAGGGAGTACAGGAGAGGGCTGAGCATGCACCCTTGTGGGGCCCCAGTGTTGAGGATCAATGAAGTGGAGGTGTTGTTACCTACCTTCACCAAATGGGGAGAGGCCCGTCAGGAAGTCCAGGACCTGGTTGCACAGTGCAGGCTTCAGACCCAGGTCCTCGAGCTTAATGATGAGCTTGTAGGGTACTATCGTGTTGAATGCTGAGCTATAGGCAATGAACAGCATTCTTACATAGGTATTCCTCTTGTCCAGATGGGATAGGGCAGTGTGCAGTGTGATGGTGATTGCATCATCTGTGGATCTATTGGGGTGGTAAGCAAATTGAAGTGTGTCTAGAGTGACAGGTAAGGTAGAGGTGATATGATCCTTGACTAGTCTTTCAAAGCACTTCATGATGACAGAAGTGAGTGCTATGGGGCGATAGTCATTTAGTTCAGTTATCTTTGCTTTCTTAGGTACGGGAACAATGGTGGCCATATTGAAGCATGTGGGGACAGCAGACTGGGATAGGTAGAGATTGAATATGTCTGTAAACCCACCAGCCAGCTGGTCTGCGCATGCTCTGAGGAAGCGGCAAGGGATGCCTTCTGGGCCGCAGCCTTGCGAGGGTTAACACGCTTAAATGTCTTACTCACGTAGGCCACGGAGAAGGAGAGCCCATAGTTCTTGGTATCGCACCGCGTCGGTCGGTGGCACTGTGTTATCCTCAAAGCGGGCGAAGAAGGTGTTAAGCTTGTCCGGAAGCAAGACGTCAGTGTCTGCGACATGGCTGGTTTTCCTTTTGTAGTCAATTTATTACAATGTTTAGTTAAGGTTTAGGGTTTAGTGAATGATTTGTCCCAATACAATGCTTTTAGTTTTAGAAATATTTAGAAATATTTAGGACTAACTTATTCCTTGCCACCCACTCTGAAACTAACTGCAGCTCTTTGTTAAGTGTTGCAGTCATTTCAGTTGCAATAGTAGCTGACATGTATAGTGCTGATGTATAGTGCTCATCTTCAAATAATATTTTGGCAGGAATCTCCTTGCGAATGATTTTGCCGAAGATTGTATCTCCGCCGGGCTGGGCAACCTGAGCTTTTGCTATCTGCGTACATAGACACACTGGCTTTCCTCATGTCATTAGTAAAGATTGAAAAAAGTAAGGGGCCTAGACAGCTGCCCTGGGGAATTCCTGATTTTACCTGGATTATGTTGGAGAGGCTTCCATTAAAGAACACACTCTGGGTTCTGTTAGACAGGTAACTCTTTATCCACAATATAGCAGGGGGTGTAACGCCATAACACAAATAAGTTTTTCCAGCAAACACATTTTTTCCCAAAAGTTTTCTAAGGGTTGATAACAGGCTGATTGTTCGGCTATTTGAGCCAGTAAAGGGGGCTTTACTATTCTTAGGTAGCGGAATGACTTTTGCTTCCCTCCGAGCCTGGGGGCACATACTTTCTAGTAGGCTTAAGTTGAAAATTTGGCAAATAGGAGTGGCAATATCGTCCGCTATTATCCTCAGTAATTTTCTATCTAAGTTGTCAGACTTTGGCTTGTCATTGTTGATAGACAACAACTATTTTTTTCACCTCTTCCACCCTCACTTTACGGAATTCAAAATGTCAATGCTTGTCTTTCATAATTTGGTCAGATATACTTGAATGCGTAGTGTTAGCATTTGTTGTTGGCATGTCATGCCTAAGTTTGCTAATCTTGCCAATTAACAAATCATTAAAGTAGTTGGCAATATCAGTTGGTTTTTTGATGAATGAACCATCTGATTCAATGAATGATGGAGCTGAGTTTGCCTTTTTCCCCAAAATTTCATTTACGGTGCCCCAAAGCTTTTTACTATCATTCTTTATGTCATTTATCTTTGTTTTATAGTGTAGTTTCTTCTTCTTTTTATTCAGTTTATTCACATGATTTCTCAATTTGCAATACGTTTGCCAATCGGTTGTGGATCCAGACTTATATGCCATTGCTTTTGCCTCATCCCTCTCAACCATACAATTATTCAATTCCTCATCAATCCACAGGTATTGAACAGTTTTTACATTCATTTTCTGAATGGGTGCATGCTTATTAGTAACTGGAATAAGCAATTTCATAAATGCGTCAAGTGCAGCATCTGTTTGCGCCTCATTACACACCATTACTTTGTGCCCCTTCAGATTTTTTGTGGTGCATGACGCACCTGGCTGCAGGTGAAACAGGTGTGGCCAGGTGAGCTGTGTTACAGCCTGCAGCATGTCTGTGTGGTGAGTGCACTAAAGGTACTAAAAGGCATCTATGCCGAAGAAAATGTATCCTCAAGGGTTTAACTTATTATGGCAAAAGGAAAAGCAAATATTGATATGCAATGGAATACCATGCCATTTCTCTCACACACAAAAGTGTTCCTTTGCTTATATTCTCTTAAGTATGCTTTATATGCATTGGATTTTCTCTGTCTTGAACATGTACATTGGCTTCAGAAAGTATTCACACCCCTTTACTTTTTCCACATTTTGTTCTATTACAGCCTGACTTAAAAATGTTGACACCCATAATGTCAAAGAGTTCTAGAAATGTCTTGCCTACAAATTTTTACTAATTAATTGAAAATGAAAAGCTGAAATGTCTTGAGTCAATAAGTATTCAACCTCTTTGTTAAGGGAAGCCTAAATAAGTTCAGGATTTGCTTAACAAGTCACATAATTAGTTGCATGGACTCACTCTGTGTGCAATAATAGTGTTTAACATGATTTTTGAAAGACTACCTCATCTCTGTACGTCACACATACACTTATCTGTAAGGTCCCTTAGTCAAGCAGTGAATTTCAAACACAGATTCAACCACACAGACCAGGGAGGTTTTCCAATGCCTCGCAAAGAAGGGCACCTATTGGTAGATGGGTACAAATAAAAAAAGGCAACATTGAATATCCCTTTGAGCATGGTGAAGTTATTAATAACACTTTGGATGGGATATCAATACACCCAGTCACTACAAAGATACAGGTGTCCTTCCTAACTCAGTTGCCGTAGGGGAAGGAAACCACTCAGGGATTTCACCATGGCTGAGATATGAGAAAAATGGAGGATGGATCAACAATATTGTAGTTACTCCACAATACTAACCTAATTGATAGAGTGAAAAGAAGGAAGCCTGTACAGAATAAAAATGTTCCAAAACATGCATCCTGTTTGCAACAAGGCACTAAAGTAATACTGCAAAAATGTGGCAAAGCAATTAGTGTTATGTGTTATGTTTGGAGAAAATACAATACAACACATTACTGAGTATCACTCTCCATATTTTCAAGCATAGTGGTGGCTGTATCATGTTATGGGTATGCTTGTAATTGTTAAGGACTGGGGAGTTTTTCTGGAGAAAAAATAAATGTAATGAAGCTAAGGAAAGCCTGGTTCAGTCTGCTTTCCATCAGACACGGTGAGACGAATTCACCTTTCAGCAGGAAACCTAAAACACAAGTCCAAATAAACACTGGAGTTGCATACCAAGAAGACAGTGAATGTTCGTGAGTGGCCAAGTTACAATTTTGACTTAATTCTACTTGAAAATCTCTGGCAAGACCTAAAAATGGTTGTCTAGCACTGATCAACAACCAATTTAACAAAGCTTGAATAATTTTGAAAAGAATAATGGGGAAATGTTGCACAATCCAGGTGTGGAAAGCTCTTAGAGACTTACCCACAAAAACTCACAGCTGTAATTGCTGCCGAAGGTGCTTCTAAAAAGTATTGACTCAGGGGTGTGAGTATACTTAAGTAAATTAGAATTCTATTTAATTTTCAACACATTTCCTAACATTTCTAAAAACGCGTTTTCACTTGGTCATTATTGCGTAATGTGTAGATGGGTGAGAGAATTTGTATTTCAGTTTTAAATTCAGGCTGTAACACAACAAAATGTGGAATAAGTAAGTGTATGAATACTTTCTGAAGGCACTGTACCTTGCAGTCATTATAGAACGCAAACAGGGGATCGACACAGATTACTTTCCACATGTGCCCAGGTCATTTCACTCAACTGAGACTTTGGTTTGTGTTTTGCAATACAGTGTTCATTGGCCTTGGCCAGTAACCAATCCATGTATGTTGCTATTACCGAAGTGCTTGTATGGAGTAATTTACATGAAAAAAAGTAAGAAATAATTAGCAATTGAAATAGCATCAGCCTTCAGACTGTTCCTTTTTCAATTCAATTCATGAGGATTTCTTTGCCTGTTTGAATGGGTGGTTGCTTGCTTCTGTCGGCAAGTTTAACTTGCTCTCTCCTAACAGCTACCTTTTTGAGGCTCTAATAGAACTCCCTCCAAAGAGCAAACACTGTTGTCCTTATGTGTGCTCTTTGAAGAACCCTAGACTACCTCAGTTGTATTTAGGACTTCCTCTTGCCAATTAAACTGGCCATATCGTGCTGCAGCATCCACGAGAAGTTTAGTTCTTTTGATCTCCGAGTTTTGTTTTGTGCTCGTCGTAATTGCTAGTAATTTCTTGCGTGCACTAAGCAGGAAAGAGAATTGTAAACCAAGCCCTGCACTTCCTGTGAGCTAACAGTGGAAGCGCAGAATTGGGAATTGATGACTCCAGCCTTCGTCCGATTAAAGCCTCCGCCTATCTGTTTCATGTGCTCTAAGTGGTGGATTGATGTGTTAAACTGAGAGTTCGTTCTTTGCCAGGCAATGCAATGGATGGCTGTGTCCTGCTGACACTAGATCGATGCACCGTCTTTGCTCTGTCCCCTGAGGGATGGTGTCATCGTCCAGAAGTTGCAACATAAGAAGGGGACCACATGGCCATGGTAACGAGGCTGGAGGCCTGTGGGACTTGGTGACAAGGCCCCCGTTTGGAGCTGTAACAGATTTATCAGTATAGAGGAGCAGAAGGAGTGGAAGACCCTTCAGCCAAAATGTCATCAATGGTTTCACCTTAGTACAGCATTATTTACACTCTGAGCTTAACTCCTTACCTTCAAAAGAGCCCATCCCACTGAAGTCATGATAGATTTATAACAATGCATACATAAACTAGAAATATGTTCTGTAAGTATGTTAGATGAAATATCAGTCTTTATTCTATGCCATTCGTGCAAATAATCTGAACCAGCATGCTTTTGTAACATAGTATATCGTATTTACTGTAGGATAAGTTAATTTGGCATGCTTTTGGGACAATTCTGAAGAGACACAAGAATGTTTAAGTTAGGGGGATTTCAATGTCCTGTCTGTTCCATCTCTGTGTTGTCTTTACTGTATGGGTCTGTCTAGTGTCACCACAGTAAGGGCTGAGTGCAAAGTTGTTCATTACAGACATTTCCCCATTACTAGAGAGAGAGTGTGAATATGTGAAAAATGTGTGAGGGCTTAATAAAGCAACCAATCACGACATGTATAACATTTAAAGTGGGCATTTGTGTATGTATGTCAGGTCAAGGATTAAGGGGTTTCGAGACAATTTGTCTCATGCAATAGAAAAGAGCTGAGATGGTTTAAAGCAGTGGTCACCAAACTTTTCTGAGCTGGGATCACTTTCTTAGTCAAAATGCAGGTCAAGATCCAGTGTAGTTAAGGTTAGGGTTAGGTTTAAAATCACATTCATTTAAAAAAGATAAATTGTAGAAATAGGCGGGGTTTATGACTTTGTGGCTGTGGTAACTAGTACCGACTCAGTCTCAGCGGAGAGCATCAGAGGGTCCTCCTTTCACCGTTGGACCATCCCTCACCTCACCCCCCTTCGCTAATACTGACCAAAAAAGGGAAACCGTCTTCGAGCTGATGGCGAAACTCGAGTCACACCGCATTATTTCTGGCTCATGCAGAAATTCATGTTGTTACTCCTATGACCAGAGAAAGTGAAATATTACTCACTATTAAAAATACACACAGCCGCTAATAATAACAACCCAAGCCTATCAATACACTTTTCTACTCATTCATTGAAGCTGCAGTGCTGGTTGCAGCGCGAGTGGAGAAGCGCATTTCATAACAGTGTTGAATAAAAAGTTGACGGTGCTGAATACTTAAACATAAACTCACTCATAAAACAGCAGCTCTTTGCCGTATTCGTTGGCAGTTTCTCTCTAGTCATGGTTTTAGACGTTTTGTAATCACAGTATCAACTTAATTTGCTGTGTGCTAGAAGGAAGCTGCGGAGTGCAGACACGGTGATCTGAGCAATCCGATTGGCTAGCGGTAGGCCTATACTGTAGGTGCACTTGATTTGCTCTCCAGGCACGCCGAGTAGGCGGAATTTGTATCTTCAGACACATGAAATGGTTCAAAATGGGCACACTTCGCCTACCCGGCGTGCAGGGCAGCTGAAACAAGTGCACCTACTGCTAACAGTGCGAGACAGAAAAAAGAAGGAATGCAAGGCTTTATCGCTGTTGTTTTTATATACATTTTTCGTGATCGACTAGGAATGCCTTGGAGTTGCCAGTCGATCGCGTTCGACCATGTGGTGACCACTGGTTTAAAGTGAATGCCATCATCCAGTTTGACTGATTCCAGGACAGTACTTAAACTCAGGTGAAGCAACGAGATTTGAGAGTTTTTCTGGCCATTGTGGAGAAGCTTGATGGCGATAGAGAAAACCCAGACCCCCCCCCCAACCCAAGACAAGATCTGGTGCCTGGATAGCGTTGCACGTTCCTCACACAGTACCTGTACCTGTCTGAAGCCAAATATGGCACTCTTCCCTGCACCCTCACCCCTCCCTTCCCATCACATTCACATCCACCACCCACTTCAAGGAGGGAGGAGGTAGCAATGCTGTCAGCTGGTCTCTGATTGGCTCCTTTCAGGCCTCTGACCCTTGGTATGCCTGGAATGTTTCACCCTTCCCTGTACACTCGACTTGCCAGGTTGCAGGTTGGGACATGGATGAAATGAGTTTGGGGGATGTGTCTTCTGTCTTCTGTCTTGTTCAACCTTCAACAGTAGACCGACAAGCTTGTCTGTCACTTCTCAACCTAGATTAAGTTTATGAACCACTGTACCCCTAAATAGGCCAATCAATGGTCATAATTCCTCAAGTCTCCAAGGCTTTTAATCAGAGGGGAGAGTTGCAGTTTAGCCATCTCATCTCTGTCTGAGGGCCGTGGCCCCTGGCCATGAAAACTCTGCCTTTTAATTTGATGGGGCCTTCCCCTATTTCTCTCCTCTCTTCACTGAGGTGTAAAGTACTGTAGATTGCTGTCAGACCTTTTATAGAGAAACTGCAGGTTCGCGAACAGATTTCCATGTTTGAAAAAGCATTGAGCTTCGGTTCAGTTCAGTTCACTTGCAGTACCTTCAGAAAGTTTTCCCTCCCCTTGATCTTATCCACATTGTTGTGTTACAGCGTGAATTTAAAATGTATTCAATTGAGATTTTTTGGTAGAAGTAGAATTATGTTTTTAATTGTTTTTACAAATTAATAAAAAATCAAAAGCTGAAATATCTTGAGTCAATACGTATTCAACCCATTTGTTATGGCAAGCCTACATAAGTTCGGGAGTAACAATTTGCCTAACAAGTCACATAATAAGTCACATAACAATAGTGTTTAGCATCATTTTTTAAGGACTACCTCATCTCTGTACCCCACACATACAGTGTCTTCAGAAAATATTCATACCCCTTGACTTATTCCACATGTTGTTGTGTTAAAGCCTGAATTCAAAATGGATTTAAATATATGTTTTTTCTCACCCATCTACACGCAATACCCCATAATGACAATGTGAAGACATGTTTTTAGAAATGTTTGCAAAGGTATTGGTTGTCTAGCAATGATCAACAACTAATTTGACAGAGCTTGAAGAATTTTGAAAATAATAAATGGGGAAATGTTAAACAGTTCAGGTGTGGAAAGCTCTTAGAGACGTACCCAGAAAGACTCACAGTTGTAAACGCTGCCAATGGTGCTTCTACAAAGTATTGACTCAGGGGTGTGAATACTTATGGAAATGTGCTATTTTTGTATTTCATTTTCAGTAAATTCGCAAAGATTTCTAAAGACATGTTTTCCTTTTTTTCATGATAGGCTATTGTGTGTAGATGGGCGAGAGAGAAAAAATCTATTCAACAATTTTTAATTCATGCAAAATGTGGAATAAGTCAAAGGGTATGAATACTTTCTGAAGGCACTGTGTGTCACCTCCCTCTCTCGCTGTGCTTAGGCTCTATGTAAAACAATATGAGGATGAATTTTTGTACATTACACACAACTGCCTGGCCTACTTTTTTCCTTCCAATTAATTCTCTGCTGCCTGAGAACTGTCAAATATGGACTAACAAAAGAATTAGGGCAGAAAAATGTCCTTCCACATGGTAGCCAAACGAAGAAGACGGGTTTGTTGGACTTGGCTGGGTTCCAACATTTCTTCTCAGCGTTCTGGTTGTAGGCTTTGTCTTCAGAAGTAGGCCTTTCAAAGCACCAACGTCATGCCACAGTGACAAGACTGGCTGATAAGTGACGTGCTGCATGTGTCCATTAGGCCCACATACATGTATGACATGATATTCTATTCAGATAATGTTTGCTGTTAAATCTTTGTGACGGAACTCATCTCAAGTTTTTTTTTTTTTTTATCAGAATTGCATCAAATATATTTAATGAGTCACTGTAACCTAGTCTTTATCCATGAAGTAATCTCTTGAAATAAGACCTTAATTGGAAGTCTCAGCAGCTGTGAGGTGTAAATTATGATTCTTTGATGCAGTTTAGGGAAAGTGTGATTTATTCATGTCAATAGTTGTAGTCGTCAGCGCATTAGCCTTCTATAACTTTGGCTCTCTCTGTTGTCTAACGTTGTAGTGCATTAGGACATTGGCAAAATCCGTAAGTCAGTGCCAATGCCATTTCCAAGAAATCTTTAAGAAAAAACACAGTAATGCTGAAAATGTATGGGATGGAAGCTACTTGAACTTGTAGCATTGAATCGACAGAAGGATTTATCATTTTTCATTAGTTTAGAGTTTAGAATATGAGCAGTAATTATTAGCCTACACTCTTAGAAAAAAATTCTCTAGAACCTAAAAGGGCTGTCCCCATAAGGAGAACCCTTTGAAGAATCCTTTTTGGTTCCAGGTAGAACCAATGATTTATATGTACACTAGATGACTGATAGGGAGCGCTGTGCTGAAGCCACTGTGCCTCCATCTTGGCACTCCCTACCATTGTACAAAATATTTTGGAACCTATAGAAATGCATTTATTAATATCTACATTTGATTTTGCCACATTTATTATATTACAGACACCTTAATACTTTTAAATTATATTATGTTAGCTAAATATAAGTAAATACATTGCAAATGTATAGAGTACCAGTCAAAAGTTTGGACACACATACTCATTCAAGGGTTTTTCTTTAGTTTTACTATTTTCTACATTGTAGAATAACATCAAAACTATGAAATAACACATATGGAATCATGTAGTAACCAAAAACGTGTTAAGCAAATCAAAATACATTTTATATTTTAGATTCTTCAAAGGAGCTACCACTTTCAATATATTTTGATTTGTTTAACTCTTTATTGGTTACTACATGATTCTATATGTGTTATTTCATAGTTTTGATGTCTTCACTATTATTCTACAATGTAGATAATATTAAAAATAAAGAAACAACCTCTCCCTGACCGAGTCTGTAATATCTACATGTTTCAAGCAGACCACCATAGTCCCCATGGCTAAGGAAGCGAAGGTAACCTGCCTAAATGATTACCGCCCCGTAGCACTCACGTCGGTAGCCATGAAGTGCTTTGAAAGGCTGGTCTTGGCTCACATCAACAGCATCCACCTGGACACCCTAGACCCACTCCAATTCACATACCGCCCCAACAGATCCACAGATCACGCAATCTCAATCGCACTCCACACTGCCCTTTCCCACCTGGACAAAAGGAACACCTATGTGAGAATGCTGTTCATTGACTACAGCTCAGCGTTCAACACCATAGAGCCCACGAAGCTCATCACTAAGCTAAGGACTTTGGGACTAAACACCTCCCTCTGCAACTGGATCCTGGATTTCCTGACAGGCCGCCCCCAGGTGGTAAGAGTAGGCAACAACAAGTCTGCCACGCTGATCCTTAACACTGGGGCCCCTCATGGGTGTGTACTTAGTCCTCACCTGTACTCCCTGTTCACCCACGACCGTGTTGCCAAACTCGACTCCAACACCATCATTAAGTTTGCTGACGACACAACAGTGGTAGGCCAGATCACCGACAACGATGAGACGGCCTATAGGGAGGAGGTCAGAGAATTGGCAGTGTGGTGCCAGGACAACAACCTCTCCCTCAATGTGAGCAAGACAAAGGAGCTGGTGATGGACTACAGGAAAATTCGGTCCGAACAGGCCCCCATTAACATCGACGGGACGGTAGTGGAGCGGGTCGAGAGTTTCAAGTTCCTTGGTGTCAACATCACCAACGAACTATCATACCAAGACAGTCGTGAAGAGGGTACGGCAAAACCTTTTCCCCCTCAGGAGACTGAAAAGATTTGGCATGTGTCCCCAGATCCTCAAATGGTTCTACGGCTGCACCATCTAGAGCATCCTGTCCAGTTGCATCACCGCCTGGTATGGCAACTGCTCGGCTTCTGACCGTAAGGCGCTACAGAGGGTAGTGCGTACAGCCCAGTACATCACTGGGGCCAAGCTTCCTGCCATCCAGGACCTATATAATAGGCGGTGTCAGAGGAAAAACCATAGAATTGTCAGAGACTTTTCTCTGCTAGCGCACGGCAATGGATACCGTAGCGCCAAGTCTAGGACCAAAAGCCTCCTCAACAGCTTCTACCCCCCAAGCCAATTAATCAAATCGCCACCGGACTATATACATTGACCCCGCCCCCTCCCTTTAGTACACTGCTGCTACTCGCTGTTTATTATCTATGCATAGTCACTTCACAAATCACCTCAACTAACCTCTACCCCCGCACACTGACTCGGTACCAGTGCCCCCTGTATATAGCCTCATTATTGTTATTCTTATTGTGTTACTTTTTTTTTTTTTTTTTTTTTACATGAGTCTATTTGGTAAATATTTTCTTAACTTTTCTTGAACTGCACTGTTGGTTATTTCACTGTAAGGTCTACACTTGTTGTATTCAGCATTTCACGGTAAGGTCTACACTTGTTGTATTCAGCATTTCACGTAAGGTCTACACTTGTTGTATTCAGCATTTCACGGTAAGGTCTACACTTGTTGTATTCGGCGCATGTGACAAATAAAGTTTGTTTTGATTTGATTTGAAATCCCTGCAATGAGGAGATGTATCCAAACTTTTGACTGGTACTGTATCTTTTTAAGAACATTCCTTAAAGTATAATTTTTTGAGATAACTAATGTTACTGTCCCCACTACACCCCCCCAAAAATACTTAAATACATTCAATTGAAATACTGTAGAATTCCATTCATTCCTATGGAGGACTGCTCCTACTAGGGAGTGCCAATATGGCCGACCGGTGGCTTCAAAGCCTCTCAATACATAACATCATCAATCCAGGGTTTATATACAGTACATCAATGGGTTCAAACCTTTTGGTTCTAGGTAGAACCCTTTTGAGTTCTATGTAGAACACATTACACAGAGGGTTCTACATTGGACCCAAAAGAGTTCTACCTGGATCTAAAAAGGGTTCTACCTGGAATTAAAAAGGGTTCTCCTATGGGGACAGCCGAAGAACCCTTTTGGAACCCTTTTTTCTAAGTGTATACCTGTCGACAAAGGATGTGTCATGTGTCTGAAGCATTATGAGTCAGGGGTGCAACAACAGGAAATATTCATTATTATGTGGATTATAATTAATGGATATTTTTGTAGGGGTTGCTACATTTTTATTTAAAAAAAAAAAAAATTCAACCTCAAATACACTACAAGATTCAAATTAAGATCCTACATCTGTACACTGTGATTAGTTTAGACAGTATCTCATAATGGAACAAAAATTGTCTCTGTTTATGCTGGGTCAAATTTGCTGTAGGCCTATTTACTTTCATTTCCTTGGTATTTCATTGGATTTCTGAATGTATTATGACTATCCATTGCAATGAACAATAAATCATAATGGCATTTACGATCCGTATCAAATTGCTTAGAGATAGCATGGCATCCCTCGGTGTGTGGAGCATTAGAATGAATGACATTCTAATAACATGTTATAATGAATGAACCCCAGCTGGTCATTAGTCCCGCCCCCCCACTATCGCCCAGTATCTCTACCATGGAGAATCACTCTAGAGGGGCTTTCACTAGGGACTACCTACAGAGACGACACTGCTTCTACCCTACAAACACAGGAACACATCCTTTGTCCCCTCTCTGGTTGTATAAACAGGTTTTAAAAAAAAGCATAGAGTTACAACTTGCCAATGGTGCCTTAGGCCCCTAATGGGGTACATATGGTCGCCAAGGGAGCAACATGCTGTCTTTCACTCTGCATGTCATTCTTCATCTCAGGAAGGGTAATGTGATATGGATGGAGAGATCCGTTTACACTTGGCATGTCTCTCTGCACCTTTCTCTCTACGTTGTACAGTTGGGAGATACTGTAGTTTGGCTATGTATGAGACGACTGGTCTGGTGGTGGCCCTTTTAATGAACACAAACAAGCTGTGTCAATATGTCTCCTGTAAAACAGCGTACAATATCAGTAGGGTTACGTGCCGTCTTCATTTCAATGCTTTTCTGCGCTTATTCTTGCTAGTTGAGAACGGATCTCGAGAAGTATCATACAAAGTTCACACTGAAACGATCCATTCTATCCGCACACTCAAAGCATAACGAGCATTTTCAATAGCCAAACGCGCTAACATGGCGTTAGCCAGGTGCAAACAGCCTTTAAATGACCCCCTGAGCCGTCCCACCTGTATCCCTCCATCATGGCTAAACACTGTGGTCAAGACAGGTTCGATCAACTCAGGGTTAAACTTGCTGGACATTCCACTATGTGAAACTTCACGGCTTTGTGGGGGCAGTGAGTGAGGTGGAAGTGGCTGCTCCTGGTTTGCTCAACGCGGGCCACTGGTTTTGCGGCCTTGTAAAGATTTGAGACCTTGAGGCCAATGATCTCCCAGGTCAACCCAGAAACACATGTCCAGACTCAAGACCTGCAGCTGTGGGGGTATGATTCAAACAACGTTTTTTTCTGAGGTTCCCTTGGGAAAAATAAAGCTATTCTAAGTCAATAGATCAGTGTTATGCGTCTATAGTGGTAGGGTAGGGATTAGGGAACCCCCTGATGGTCACCCTGTGACATCACTCAGTCTGGTAAAGCACTTAGGTGTGAGACATAGTGGAGTGAGGTGTTCCAGTGCTTTAAGGGCCAAGCCATTGATGTCAATGGAATTCAGTCCCTGCTTAAACCACATTCCGTGCTTGTTGTGAGGCCATTGTCACATTTGACTGTTACAGTAAAGGGTATGTTGTGTATTAAGATAGAGTGAACAGCCACACTCTATTTATTTCACAGGCTCCAAAGGAGAGTTTGCTCTCCTGTCACTGTTTGACCAATGACACGCTCAGCGGGCCGGTATAAACCGGATGCGTGCGGTTTTCAGAGGAAATGGAAAGAGACTGTGACGCTGTATCCGCTTTTGGACTTTAAGAAGGGGACACCAATGATGGTGGATAAATTAATATGCAGTACCAGTCAAAAGTTTGGATACACCTACTCATTCAAGTGTTTTTCTTTATTTTTACTATTTCCTACATTGTAGAATAATAGTGAAGACATCAAAACTATGAAATAACACATATGGAATCATGTAGTAACCAAAAAAGTGTTAAACAAATCAAAATATATTTTGTATTTGAGATTCTTCAAAGTAGCCACCCTTTGCCTTGATGAAAGCTTTGCACACGCTTGGCATTCTCTCAACCAGCTTCATGAGGAATGCTTTCCCAACAGTCTTGAAGGAGTTCCCACATATGCTGAGCACTTGTTGGCTGCTTTTCCTTCACTCTCCAGTCCAACTCATCCCAAACTAACTCAATTGGTTTGAGGTCGGGTGATTGTGGAGGCCAGGTCATCTGATGCAGAACTCCAGCACTCTCCTTCTTGATCAAATGGCCCTTACACAGCATGAAAAAAGTTTTTAAAAAGTGAAAAAATATTCAGTTCCGGTCTACTTAACAGGGTGGGTCTCCCATAGACATCAATGCAATAGTAGGCTGGTCTACTTAGTTCACTGACTTTCAGTGAACCAGAAAAAAAAGTGTGTGTGTGCGTGCTTACACCGCTGTGTGTGTGTTCGTGTGTGTGGGTGCGTGTGTGTGTGTGTGTGTGCATGCGTGCGTGTGTGTTTGTGTCTGTGTAGGCCTATGCACGTGCATGCGTATGTAGGTCTGTGACTGTGTGAAAGAGAAACCAGAGGGGGTTATTCAGTGTTCCAGTCATGCGAGGCCTAGCATGAACTGCTCCTCAAACATGTCTTTATTCCGTGTCAGGGGGATAGTGTGTCATTTCCTCCTGTGATGTACAGCACCGTATTAAAACGCACGTATCCTTAACGTGCATTTCCTGTCCGATTAGATGGACCCCTCAAGGCATTGTTGACATTGATCCCAATGATGCATTAATTAATTTCCTGTATCCCCGGCTTTCACTGGACGCATTGGATGCATCCTAAATGGCATCCTATTGCCTATGTAGTGCACTATATAGGGAATAGGGTGCCATTTGGGACGTGTCCATTGCCTTGTATGCATATCCAAGTGTCTCCTTGAATGTTGTCTGAAATGTCTGACACCATTGTGAAGAGAGATGTTTGACAAGCGGAGTGATGTGAAAAGTGCCTCTGGAAAGAGAAGACTGGAGAAGAAGTGAGAGGGGGAAGCCAACAAAATGCTTGGTCAACTGTCCCCTCAGCAACCTAGCATCAGTGGCAGTCAGCTAGCCTGGAGATATCTAGCTGAAATTTGATCTAGACCCCTGTTCCGTGGGTTTATCGAGTTCAAAAAAGATCTTTGGCTGGTTTTTGGTTACAAGAAAACTAGCATTCACCAGAAAACTAGCATTCACCTTCAAATTATGATGTTATTTTGACTATATCCTGTTATAGTTACAGAGTTGTACACTATCTATACACTGCTATCTCTTCTAGTTTTTGAATGAGAAACTGTATTTCAGCCACATGCTGCCACAACAACGACTATTTTATAGTAGGTGGTTCACCACTAAACACCATTCAACATCCAGGGATCATTCACAAAGTTAATTCAAGTCACTACTGAGTGCATTGATGATGTCATCACTTTCATATCTGGTGGAAGTAGCATGATTTCAGTGTTTCTTATCTGCATAGGGTCATTCAATTAAATCATGTGATTTCTTTTGTGTATTTGCAATGTATTAATGAGGTTGAGGACCTTTGCTTCACTACGATCTGGAAGGAACAGGTCAACTAAGTCAGCATTGATACCTAGGGGATCATAGGAGGTGAATAATGTTGTAGGCGTGTTTGTCTGCCGACTAACCACAGTTCCAAAGGCAGCAGGTGTTTCAACTAGCCTGTTTCAACTAAACTGTTTGCCTTGTCAAGACTCATCTAAAAGCTATGTGTGTGTGCACAAAGAATGTGCTAACAGCTAGGTGTGCACACCGTGAATATTCCGCTAGCAATGTGTACCCTCGTGGGTTTGTGTGCGTTCAAAGAAAAGACAGGTATTTGCTGAAAATACATCAATTACAGAGAATATTGTGTTCAAATAGCCCCCCCCCACATAGAAAATACGTATTCCTCTCTCTCTCTCTCTCTCTCTCTCTCTCTCTCTCTCTCTCTCTCTCTCTCTCTCTCTCTCTCTCTCTATCTCTCTCTATCTCTCTCTCTCTCTCTCTCTCTCTCTCTCTCTCTCTCTCTCTCTCTCTCTCTCAACCACCCACCCACACACACACACACCGTTTCATCTCAAGTGAGGACAGGATGCAGATGTCCCTTTCCAGTTAGGGTAGAGTCGGACTGTGTATTCTAGTAGCTAGCATTTCAACATTACCGCTCTTTCAAAGCAGTCATTACACCATTACAAAGAGACAAATAGATTTTAAACCTTGTTCCCCTTGTTCTAATGCAAAATCGAATCTGATAATTGAGTCGAGCTGAATTCAGTATTACTACCCCATTTATTAGTTTAGCGGGTCAAATGACAACATTTTCCAGGAATCGATCTGGTCGTACTGCTCATCTATAATGTAATTGGTTTATACTTCAAGGCCCACACACTGGTACTGTCACCTTGTTCTTTGTATACACTGTCTATCTAGTTGTTGTGTTGTTTCCTGTGTCTTGCTGTGTCATCCGAAAAAATGACACACTGCTTAACAACTCAGCTATAGACCAATGTAGCGTCCACAGTTACAACTGATAGCTGCCACTAAAATACTAATATATGGACACGTTTCATCCGAATAATTCGTAACTCAAACTCTAGCCTTTCACAATGGATTTACAATTCTTCCAATGCGCTGTGTGCAAACACACACACACACACACACACACACACACACACACACACACACACACACACACACACACACACACACACACACACACACACACACAATAGTATTATTCTGTGAATATCCTTACACACACAGTGGCAAGAAAAAGTATGTGAACCCTTTGGAAATACCAGGATTTCTGCATTAATTGGTCATAAAATTTGATCTCATCTTCATCTAGGTCACAACAATAGAAAAACACAGTCTGCTTAAACTAATAACACACAAACAATTATACGTTTCCATGTCTTTATTTAACACACCGTGTAAACATTCACAGTGCAGGGTGGAAAGAGTATGTGAACCCTTGGATTTAATAACTAGTTGACCCTCCTTTGGCAGCAATAACCTTACCAAACGTTTTCTGTAGTTACGGATCAGACCTGCACAACGGTCAGGAGGAATTTTGGACCATTCCTCTTCACAAAACTGTTTCAGTTCAGCAATATTCATGGGATGTCTGGTGTGAACTGATCTCTTGAGGTCATGCCACAGCATCTCAATCGGGTTGAGGTCAGGACTCTGACTGGGCCACTCCAGAAGGCGTATTTTCTTCTGTTGAAGCCATTCTGTTGTTAATTTACTTCTGTGTTTTGGGTCGTTGTCCTGTTGCATCACCCAACTTCTGTTGAGCTTCAATTGGCGAACAGATAGCTTAACATTCTCCTGCAAAATGTCTTGATAAACTTGGGAATTCATTTTTCCGTCAATGATAGCAAGTTGTCCAGGCCCTAAGGCAGCAAAGCAGCCCCAACCAGGTTTTGATGTTTGTGTGCTGTGCCTTTTTTTCTCCACACATAGTGTTGTGTGTTCCTTCCAAGCAACTCAACTGTAGTTTCTGTCCACAGAATATTTTGCCAGTAGCGCTGTGGAACATCCAGGTGCACTTTTGCAAACTTCAGACGTGCAGCAATGTTTTTTTGGGATAGCAGTGGCTTCTTTTGTGGTGTCCTCCAATGAACACAATTCTTGTTTCGTGTTTTACGTATCGTAGACTAATCAACAGACATGCTAGCATGTTCCAGAGATTTCTGTAAGTCTTTAGCTGACACTCTAGGATTCTTCTTAACCTCATTGAGCATTCTGCGCTGTGCAATTACAGTCATCTTTGCAGGACGACCACTCCTATGGAGAGTAGCAACAGTGCTGAACTTTCTCCATTTATAGACAATTTGTATTACCGCGGACTGATGAACATCAAGGCTTTTAGAGATATTTTGTAACCCTTTCCAGCTCTATGCAAGTCAACAATTCTTAATCTTAGGTCTTCTGAGATCTCTTTTGTTCGAGGCATGGTTCACATTAGGCAATGCTTCTTGTGAATATCAAACTCAAATTTTGTGAGTGTTTTTTATGGGGCAAGGCAGCTCCAACCAATGTCTCCAATCTCGTCTCATTGATTGGACTCCAGGTTAGCTGATTTCTGACTCCAATTAGCTTTTGGGAAAGTCATTAGCCTAGGGGCTCACATACTTTTTCCAACCTACACTGTGAATGTTTAAATGATGTATTCGATATACAATATACAAAATACAATATTTTGTGTGTTATTAGTTTAAGCACACTATGTTTGTCTATTGTTGTGACTTAGATGAAGATCAGATCAAATTTGATGACCGATATATGCAGAAATCCAGGTAATTCCAAATGGTTCACATACACTTTCTTGCCACTGTATATAATACATAAGGTTCTAATGAAATTTCCATATCAACAATCGAAATGACTGAAAAATGCAGTTCAAAATGTAAAGAAAGTGTCTAATCAAAACAAAATTCTTGCTTGATAATTCAAATGCATTCAAAGAGATGTTGTCTGTTCTCATGATTCAACTGTAGCCAAACCTGCAAATTGCAAAGGAAAATGCATTTAGGCCTATCTTTACTTTTCAAATTAAGTCCATTTGTCTGGGGAACCTCTCGTGACAGCGTTGTAGAAGTCACAGCAGAACCCTCATGTCCATTATTTTAATTCTGCATGCACACAGCAGGGAGACACATCCCCAAGTCTCCTTTGGTTCCACTTTCACACTACTACATAAAGTCATTCCCATTCCTATTATGTCTGCAAAGCAAAAGTAAATGTCCAAGATGTGTAAAAGTCTGTGTAAAAAGTTTTAATTGGTAATGACGTTTCAGACAAGTGGACAGTCCAGTACTCACTGTTCGCCTGCCTGACAGCTAGCAGTGAGAGAGATGGTGGTTGCTTGTCATGTCACGTCTTGTGTGTAGAGCTCCTGTATGTTGCCTCTGTCTGGTCTTAACTTTCATTATAGTTGACGTTCCATTCTTCGAACGCTCCAAATGGCGCGTTACATTATTCCAACTTGAAAATAGTTTGAGGTGCAATAGTGTCCATTTGTCCGATTGTTTTTGCTAGCTAGCTAGCTTTGTTTAGTTCAAGGGAAGCGAGGGCCACATGATGTAGACACGCCCAAATGTGCACAGCTTACCCCAGGCAATACCCACGCAACATGTTTAGGCAATATGCATGCGCAAAATATGAAAGAGCCTCAATGAAGCTACTTTAAGCTAGGCGACCCTGCCCATTAACAGTGACTGGACTCAGGAACAGCCACGGCGTCAACGATTTGAATGTATCTGATGGCTGGAAAGGAAGGCATGAATGCCCTGTCGCCTTCTGGTGCAGTTTTAGCACATTTTGGGATTTTTTGCATAAAAACCACCAGAATCATTGAGAAAAAACATTAGATAACCAAAAATAAGGACTTAAAAAATATATAATTGTATTTCTTATTTGGCTTTTCATCACTGCTTTCTTTATTAGATTATCTCAGGGTAAGTACTTCCTACCCTGCCTACTACCCTGACTGCACATCCCTGGTTGTCAATGAACACTGGGTTATCATGTAAACCTCAACGCTATGCGGGCCCTGGAAGCCTGATCTCAGACCTGCTATTAGTCCCCATGACGAACAGGTACCATGGGCTTATCTAGACAGGTGATCAATCACCTGCATGTACATGCATGCTCGCACACACACCCACTCACACTTCCAGGCTCTTCGGGCAGGGTGCCAGTCCAGCTGGGCCGATGGCTATCGTCTATCTCCACCAGACCTGTGTCGTACCGTATCACGCCGCTGTTTAGACTGGAGAGAGATGGATGCACCCTGACAGGAACTATGCTCCTTTGTAGACCTGTCTCCTTGGCACTGTGTGGAGCCTGGACTTGTCATTGAAGTATTTTGCAGCATTCAGATGAACAGGAGAAATGACCCAGCAATTCAAACTATTTTTGTGGTTGTAGTAGGATCTTCTTCCACAGAACGATGTCTTCTCCCAGGTATTCAAAGGCTATAAGAAGTTTGATTTGAAGCTGAGTTGGGAGAGAATCGGCAGTGAATGAGATTATATTGCCCCATTCCAGCATGGTGTAGGGGGACTGGAAGTGTGTTGGCTTAGGTGTCTGGAAGACAGAGGACTGTTTACCAAAACAAGACACCCTCCACCTTGCTTGTAGTGTCACTTTCTCCTTTGTCTGGCTATGCAGTTCTCTTTCCCCTCTATTCTCCTCTTCCTCTCTCCTCTCATTTTCCCCTATCCCCTCCTCTCCTCTCCCCCCGCCCTCTCTCTCTCCTCTCTCTCTCTCACCTTTCTCCTCTCTCTTTCTCTCTGTCTCTCCCCTCTCTTCTCTACCCCTCTCTCCTTTCTCCCTCCTCCCTCCTCTGTTCTAAGATGACACCTTGTCTCATGCAAGTCTGGCATAGAATGGTCATTTGTGACTCGGCAACTCTTTGTGGAAAAAGTTATCACATTATTTCAACCGTTTTGATAAGAATATGGTTCATTCAGACGCTCCTCCTCTTTCCAACTTCTTTTACTCTAAAGGGTTCAATCTGCATCGTGGAGGTTCGGCTTCGCAGCGTGATTGACATGTAAAGACAGCGTTCCCGCTTTAGCAGAGACTGTATCACGGTAAACGCTGCATACGTCGGCTCAATCTGAAATGACAATTTCTATCACAGAATCTGTAACACTTCAGCAACACAGATTGAATAGAGCCCTATATTTCAAGAATGCAGAGGCGACGCACCTTGTGATCTACAGCAAATGTTTGGTTAAGGAAGGCCAGAGAGGCACATTTCAACATGTCCTTTGAGTTGGAATGCAGCTCCAACCTCCTTGTTCCTGATCCAGAGAGAGAGTTTAGACTGTTTATTAAAAGGTGATGAGCAGAGTGGGAAATATGGGTGGCCATATTGTTTCATTTTGAATAAGCGAGAGAATATCAGTGAGTGAAGGTCAAGAATAGACAACATGCCATTGTTTTTGAGCTCAGCTGCTTACAGAATACAGTGGGTGTTTTATATTGAGATACTTTGAGGGTTGTGTGTAATCTATCATCGATAAGGATAGCTACAATAATATCACAACCTGCTCATAAGGAGACTATTTTTATACTTTCTTTACAAACAATTTTTTCTGGGTGTCACATTTCTTTAATGTAGCCTATTCCTTAAAGATGGAAGGGGAAACCGGGCCATCGGTCGCCCAGTGGTTATGAAACAGAGGAGACGAGAGGAGCATCCATCATCATAGTAAAAAAGGATCGTAATACAAACTCCGCTGTTCTATCGCATGTGCAATGATGTCCGAGGGGGGGGGGGAGTGTTCGTTGTTTGAACTGATGTCTTTGTTGTTGTAGTATCGCTAAAAGGACATGGCTGTTTCCCCGCTATGGATTCCAGCTTTAATCTAAAAAGCAACTTGAATTCAATGCAACCGATTAGTAACTCTATTTACATGTTCTCTATGTTGCCTAAGGGGACTTTCAAAAACATGACTACATCAGTGGAGGCTGCTGAGGGGAGGACGGCTCATAATAATGACTGGAACTGAGCGATTGGAATGGCATCAAACACATAGAAACCATGTGTTTGATACCATTTCGCCTATCCGCCTCAGCCGTTACCACGAGCCTGTCCTCCCCAAGTGAGGTGCCACCAACCTCTCGTGGTCTACATGTGAGAATTGTTATGGGTGAGAAGTCTGTCTAGCAGCAGGTTTGAATTGCCAAAATAAACAAAAGGTGACCCACGTGCTGCAGTACTGGAGATGAGGGCTAGTGAGGACATTCCGTTTTGTGGGGACGTGTCTGTGAATGAGGTCAAACTGATCCAGTTTTGTTCGGTAGTGTGCTATTCCAGCAGTTCACTGGCCCTAGCTTCCCATTGCCCAGATTAGCGGTTAGTGAACTCTGTGCCCCAATTCCTCACAGCTTTGGACAACAATAATGAATCCAATGTTTTGTGTATTGCTTTGTTTACTTTCTCACAATGAGCAAAGGTCAGCCTGGTTCCTACTTTGCCTACTGTTTTATAACTCTATTGTCACCCGGGTATTGTCGAGGTCGGCTAATCCATGTAAATGGTGTTGAGTTTTCCCACAGGAATAGCAAGCCCCATATTTGACATTTATAAAGGACTTAGACTTTATCCATAAGTCCTTGTATTCACCCTTGGTGTGACTTTTCAATTGAATATCTCCTTGGGTGGCCTTGTCTCAAGATTTAGCAGCCAGACATATATTCAAACAAGCTACTGCACATTCCAGTGTGTGGACACACACACAAAGGCACATACAGGTGTCTGACTCTTCACGCACGCACGCACGCACGCACGCACGCACACACACACACACACACACACACACACACACACACACACACACACAGACACACACACACACAACCCTGTTGCTGCATATTGGGCCTCTCCTCTCCTTCCTTTAAACCTAGTGCTGGGTCCTACTACAGCATATCTGTCTGGTCTCGGCCCTGCGACTGTCACTGGAATCTCAGATACAGCCTGGCTACTGAGTGACCCCCAGAGCCAAAGTCTCTCTGCCTCCCTAAGGAGCCTACAGTGTGTGGGAACACTTGTCGTAAGTCCCAGTAAGAGGCAGAGTGTGCAGACCTGGGTCACATTGGCCCTGGTTGTCATCACCCAGGCAAGGTAATTCATTAATGGCTGATAATGCACATTGGGAGAAAGGAGGGATAATTGGCTCCCGTCGCTGTTTCAGATGAGGCAGTGATTGCTGTTGTAGCTGGAGTATGTCAGAGCCATGTTCTTGGGAGAGGGGATGCCAGTACTTCCTGTAATGGTTGGGCGTAGGATACCCTTGCACCAGTAATCTGTCTTTATATCTCTTTCAGGGCCATGTGTATTGTATAGTCTTATGTGGGCTGAATTACCTTGGTCCAATTAGTAGTGGGAGACTTCTGTTCATTGTCACTGTATGACATGAGACAGGAGGTTTCCCCTGCTCAGGTCACATGACCAGAAAAAACACCTTGGCCGGTGTATGACATAGTATAGTTTTGTTATGTGTAGACTGCTGTTAGTGTTCTGTAACGGCTGTCCTCCTCCTCTTCGGAAGAAGAGGAGGAGTAGGGATTGGCCCAAAGCGCAGCGTGATAATTTGACATAATGAAGTTTATTAAAGTAAAGACGAAAACCGAAAACACTTAAACAAACTACAAAATAACAAACGAACGTAGACTGACCTAAAACATGTGAACTTACATATAACGAAGAACGCACGAACAGGTACAGACTACAAACAAACGATACAGTCCCGTGTGGTAACATATACGGACACAGGAGACAACCACCCACAAACAAACAAACAAACAAACAGTGTGAACAGCCTATGGTTCTCAATCAGAGGAAAACGTCAAACACCTGTCCCTGATTGAGAACCATATAAGGCTAATTACAAACGACCTAAACATAGAAACACATAACATAGAATGCCCACCCCAACTTACGTCCTGACCAACTAAACACATACAAAAATAACAGAAAACAGGTCAGGAACGTGACATGTTCACCTTTCTAAAGGGGTCCTATATGGCTCAGTTGGTAAAGCATGGTGCTTGTAATGCCTGGGTTCAATTCCCAGGGCCACCCACAGGTCAAATGTGTGCACACATGACTGTAAGTTACTTTGGATAAAAGCATCTGGGAAATGGCATATGTTATTATTGATAAACAGTAAGGGTGCCTGATATGGGTGTGTGAGGAGGTCGGCTAGCCATCCTGTGTCGTGTTAAGTGAATAAACACTGAGGCCTTTGTAGGACTGGTGGTGCCAGGCACACGGTCCACAATCTCCACTTTATACACACAATCCACCCCTTAATGTTTTCACCAGTAAGACGCACAGTGTGACTCACAAGGTGAACTGTATGTTATCTGAGTCATTTTTATCACGTCTGGACATCTTTGAAATATTCACCTGGACTATCTCATCCTCCCTTCAAATGCCTATACCTCAAATGAAATCCTGCCACTCCCCTCAAAAGCTTAAGACATTTACTTTGAAACTCTCTTTGTATTTCTCAACATAGAGCACTCTCCTTGAATGTAGGCTGTGCTTCTTCTTGGACGGCTCCTATCTCTCCACTCAGTGCAATGTGTTTACTTTTACTTCCCAGTGAGGTATGAACCCTGATATTTACATGGGTGTGAGACTTGATATTTACATGGGTGTGAGACTTGAGTTTTAACTCAAGACACCAAAAACACTCAACCCACTTCCTGTTGACGTCAGCGAGTTGTGCCAATAACACGACCCAATGTCACAGTCATACGGTAAACACTTTGTGAAGGTTGATTTTGGAAAATGAACAATTTAAAGTAAAATTGAGCAATGGAGTAGTATTTTGACCATTGAGCTGGGACTGTTCACAACAGACCATAGTCCCCCTCAGTGCTTTATTTCCTCATTGACAACATTGATCCATTGTTAGCATCTTAGCTAATCGCTAACCACATTTCATACAAATGTATCTCATGCTTACATACTTACTTAATTTATACAAATTAGGTTTGATAAATCGTGTGCTGACTGTGAATGCTGCGGCTAGCCACAGGGTCAGTTCCCTTGTAGATAACGCTGGCTGCTTCACAGCTTTTTTTACCCTGGTGCTAATGTTGTGGCTGTCCGGGTGAGTGGAGAAAGAGACAAGGTTGGCTCCCTAAGCTGCTGTCTGTTGCGTCCAGACTTGTACCATGGTTGACGCTTTGGCTCCCCCACACTCTGATCTCCTCCCTCTGAGAAATGTTAAATATCATGTGGTTGCTCTCTCCCAGCCCAGAGGCTTTGTGGGTGGTTGTGGGGAAGACATGGTCGGGGTGGGCTAGAGAAGGCTGACCAAATCATTAAGAGAAGTCAAACATCTCTAGCTACGTGTCCCAAGTTGTTGTACAAGATGAACAATAACAGTTTTGCTGTTTCAAATAGTTTCTGAATCAAATAGTTCCGACTTCCTAGAGTGATAGTTCCTAATCGTGAATATCCATGAATTATAGTTCCTGTCATGAATGCCTATGTTCCCTATGTTGATATACAGTAGGCTATGTTATAAACCTGACAGACTTTATGGCTCTGTTATGTCTGTCTGTCTGTCTGTCTGTCTGTCTGTCTGTCTGTCTGTCTGTCTGTCTGTCCGTCTGTCCGTCTGTCCGTCTGTCTGTACTCAGTCTCCTGTCAGGAGCACCCAAGGAGAAAGCCCTGGCTCTGAGGAACGTCAATGAGACGGGCGCCATCTACTCCTGTCCTGTCACCACAGAGCTTAACGACTGTGAAAGGATGGACTTGGTCAGCTCCAGTAAGTACTGGCACTCTCACTGTCATTGCACTGTCCTCTCTATATGAAAGGGTTCTCCTGAGTGAATGGGTGACATGGGGCTTGGTTGGGAGGTTCTTTAGGTGGTTAGATAAGGATGTGTTTGTTAGAACCACTGAATGATGCTTTGTATGTCATTTGTTACTGTGGCGACTGGGTTCACTCACCTGAGTGGGGATTCACCCTTGAGTGGAATTTTCAATGTGGAATTTTCAAAATTGCAAAAACAATCCATACAAACTTGCCAAAGCATTTACTGACATTTTCTGACACTGCTCTGTATCTAAAATAATAAATACAAAAAACACTGTAGGATAGCCTGTATTTGATATCAAGGTCTAGCTATCTCATACTTATTCCAGACCAAGCAGAATACCTCCTGCTCCCAAAGGTAGACTCATCAAACTATCAAATGAGACAAATTCCCCCGCTTCCCAAACCCTTACCATACCTGCCCTGATTTGCTAAGCCCAGCCAGCAAGTATGAACCTCTGACATCTCTGAAAGACATGCTCCAAGTAGGAACATATTGAATTAGTCTTAATTAAAGGTTATGGTAGACTGACTCACCTAGGAGGCAATTATAGCCTCAGAGGCTGAAAGTAAGAATGATAATGCACTTTTGATGTTAGTCAGTCTCTGTAAAATTTTTGTGGTTTACACTTGTTCAGGCTTGATCCACATTGGATGAGACTGCTGCTGTTTTTGTTGCTAAGGTGTCTTACTTTCATGATGAACATCCTGTTGTTATATTTTGGGGTTTGTTCAGTTGGAAACGTTAAGTATCAAATAAGAGTCAGACATTGTCGTATGTACATGTCTGCTCTGTTGCCACTTTTCATGGAAGTGTAAAAAAGTAAATATGGAAGCTTTATAATCTTTTAATTACATCAAATACATTATTCATTCTTTGTCATTGAGGTAACCAGTAACTTTGTATTGATCACTTCTGATGTGACTATACGGTCATGACAATTAACTGTCGCAGAAGACAACAGTTCACAGCTTTATGTTTCTATTTAAGATAAAGCATGCCCTTTAAAGCAATGAGTGTGATGTGTGTCTCCCACAGCGGACTCGTCTGAGATGGTGGAGGGGATGTGGCTGGGAGTGACTGTGGCCAGCCAGAGAGACCTGCCAGGGGGCCGAGTGCTGGTAAGAGTGGGACAACACCCTCTGGTTCTCTTTCCTCACTGAAAGTGGACCGTCTCCTATCTTGAGATACTAGATGCTTCTAACAAAACATTTCGCACAGATCTGTCTTTGACAGTGACATCAGTTCATGATTTATGCCAAAGTTTGAGTAATGGACATCAAGTTTGTTCCTGATAAGGCTAGCCATGTGAGGGTAAGATAAGGTCAATTTAAGACCATAGATAAAGCATAGGCTTAGACACTAAAAACGATACAATATACAATACGATATATTTTATTGTCCATTGTGAAATCTACATACAAATACACAAACACAATACACTATATACATGCAGTATGAAAAACACGGGTAAGTTAGTCAGTACTGTAGGTCACATATTCAGAGTCTCTGGCCTGCTGTTTGACCATGTATTTGGTTTGCATATGTTCTGTGTCCCAGTGTTCAGCTGCACTAACAGTTCAGGATTCACTGCAGTGATATTGCCACAATGCAACAGTATGGGAAGAAAAGGTTGTTGTTTGGTCAATAAAGACATAATATTAAATACAAAAACAATGTTTTAATTGACATATAAAGACAGGAAATTCAAATGAGCAGCCCTACCCTACATTTGACATAGGCACTAAGGTTTTACAGCAAACTCATCTTATTACACCTGCTACTGTAAAAAATGTACAAATTTACTCAATTATACCACTTACTAGATCAAAATAGCACTCCTGTGTTGTAATGTCTAATTCGTGTCCAGGCTTGCGGGCACCGCTACGTGAAGGTGGTGCAGGGGGGCGCGGAGGAGCAGCGGCGGATGGTGGGGAAGTGCTACGTCAGGGGCAATGACCTGACCTTCGACCCCAACGACGAGTGGCAGGCCTACAGCTACGAGGTGTGCAACCCCAACTTCGACATGGAGCTGGAGGGCTTGTGCAACATGGGCATCTCGGGGGGCATGACCGACACGGACGTCTACATCGGCTCTGTGGGCAGCTACGTGTGGCAAGGTGGGCACCAAAAGGAGCCACCGCCTCAAGACTTCTTCTGTACAGCCTGGTCTCATGGACTAGACGTAACATAGTAAACAAGGCTTCTTCTGGAAGCTTTTCTGGAAGGTCATGGCTTAAAAGTTCATGTGAAACTGTATTCTCTTTATTCTCTGTTCTCTTTTGTTTTTGTTACCTAGGCAACGTTCATGTAACGTGGAGAGACCCTGATCCAGGAAACTCGTGGGACTCAAGTGACAAAGACTTTGGGCAACTGAACAGACGATACAGCTACATGGGTATATCAGTGACCTGGCTAGTAGAGGCATTTCTGGATCAACAGGGTAGACTAGGACGCCTACTGTAAGGGAGTGTCTCGTGCTCTTCCATTTCAAAACGCTCTCAAACATAGCCGCTCCCCCATTCAGAAAGATAAACATCTCTTTGAACGTATGAATTGAAAGAGAACTAGAAAGAGGCACTACCGATGCTATCTAGATGGCGGCGCTCCGTTTAGCATAGTGGCAACTGTATCACAGGAAGTTACCTTTGACCTTTGTGTAGAATGATTTAAGGGCAATGATTAGCCCTACCTACCATAAATGGTACTGTAACATTGTTACAACATTGTTTTAATGTTGTTTTAACACCACAGGTTACTCTGTCAATGAGGACAAGAAGCTGCTGAGTCAAGACTACTTCACGGTAGTGACGGGGTCTCCCAGAGATGAATCCAAGGGCTCAGTGATGTTGGCTAAGAAGGGCAACACATTGCTGGTGATCGAGTTCATCATCCCAGGAGAACAAGTGGGCTCGTACTTTGGCAACAGCCTAGCTGTCACCGACCTCAACAATGACAAGTATGTCATCACTGTCCATAGGAAATCCCCAGCTTTAGTGCGTCTCTCAGTGTGCCATATGCCAAAAGCTTGATTATCTAGAACAAAACAATAGCAAACTCGGTGGCAAAAGAATAGCATATGCTAATCTTTTGAGAACAGTTTGTTATTCTTTTGATACAGGACTGATTGAGTTTGAATTATATCACTCAATAAAATGCAAATTTACCGATAGCCCGTCATCTGTAGCTTTTCCCTCTACTATTTGGAATACACGCTCTACCTGACCAGTGATGCAGAGAATACTGTACTGTAGTGGTTGAATTGGAGAGGCTGTCCTCGTTGTTTCACCACCTCTGATACGGTATCTGACATGACATTATGGCTGAGGCATGTGTGCTCTCTCTTTCTCATAATACATGAATAAAACCTTGAGCATTTGTGTTCATGGTCTGTCAGCGTGTCCGAGAAAAAGATTATACTGAATAACACAATAACACAGAATAACACAAAAATATTTGGGCTGTACAAAAGACAAGTCAAAAGATATAAAGCATGTCATAGGCTATGTTGCCCTCTCTAAAAGCCAATAAGAATGAAGAATTAGGTGGGTTAAATGGTTGGTATACCATATAATGACTATGATCCATGTGCTATATGCTACAATGATACAGAATGTGTACGGTTGTGTGTTAATATTTGTCTGGGCAATTTTTTATTTTACCCATCCTAGCTGGAATGACCTGATCATAGGTGCCCCTTTCTACTTTGACCGTCAGAAGGAGGAGGGAGGAGCGGTGTACGTCTTCATGAATGAGAACGGCTCTTTCCAGAAGACACCTAGCATGGTACTGAAGGGTCCTACGGCATCTGGTTTTGGATTCGCCGTGGCAGCCATTGGCGACGTCAACCAAGATGGATTCCAAGGTAGGCCTACCATAACGGGTAACCTTTTGGGCCTTGTTCAAATTCCTTAAAAGGGCATAATTCCTTCCTCCTTTACTTGAAGTAATCACTGATTTCACATGATTGGACAGGTGAACATAAGGGCTCCACCACGTGGTTTTCACCTGTCCGGTCAATTCTAATCAGTGATTTCTACAAAGAGGGGAGGAGGAAAGATGCACTTTTAAAGAATTTGAACGGTACCGCAATGAGGACGTAGAAGAGGAAGAGGATCATGGTTAACTTCCTGATCCAAGCTCAGACTGTTATTGTTGGATGTGCATTGTTAAATGTTACAGTCTCACCGATATCATAGAGGGAAATAGCATTGGTGTAATCAGACAGGTCACAAATGGGCTATCCGGGATCCTTGGGATGTCCCTATCTTAACCCTAACCTTAACCGTAACCCTTACCTAACCCTAACCTTAACCCTTACCTAAACCATTTTAAATGTCAACTTCAATGGGGTGACGTCAGAGTTGGACATCCCAAGGATTCCAGATAGCAAGGAACGTCACAAATGGCTTTGCAGGCCTTTAAAATCATTTCTACTGTCATGATGCTGTCACCTAGTGGCGAAATACAGCCAGCACAAGGGCTTACACTGGAACTATAGGCAGAGATCTGTAAATAATGATGAGATGCTCATGTCTCAGCCCTAACAATGGGAGTCGTTTTCCAAAAGGCGGGAAGGCAGGCGACAAGCTTAGGTCCAAAATAAGCCCATAGAAACGCTTTGCCTCTTCCTCTCTGCTCTCGCTCTGCTCTCTGCCTATCAGAGATGGTATTCTACACACTACTTACTTCATGTATTACATGCATCAAATATGCAGATTATTAATTGTTTGAGCAAACTTAATTGGTCATTATCAAAATGTATGGTCATGTATTTCCAATGCCTATATTTCCTCTATAGACTTTGCAGTAGGAGCCCCATTCCATGAGACTGGGAATGTCTACATCTGGATGGGAAGCAAGAAGGGAATCTCTGAGGAGCCTAGTCAGGTACACACTGGCATACTTAGCATCAGGCAGAAGAGGCAATTGCCTCAGGCCTCACATCATCATGGGGCCTCGTGAGCTGGG
This sequence comes from Salvelinus fontinalis, assembly GCF_029448725.1. NCBI lineage: Eukaryota > Metazoa > Chordata > Actinopteri > Salmoniformes > Salmonidae > Salvelinus > Salvelinus fontinalis. The sequence continues at coordinate 48,904,039 of NC_074665.1, read as the reverse complement.
CATTGAAAAAAAGGTATATAACTGTATATAGAATAAATAATCCGCCTTTTTAAACTAGAGATATCTGTTTTTTTGCATGGTCCGCGTCTCAATGTCGGCCTTCCGAAGGTGGCAGAGCTACAGCGGTGTTTGTCAGACCAGGCGACATCCTTAAAAATCGGTCTTCTTACAAAAACATTGGTAGAGTCCGAATGGTTTGGGCTACACCTCTATGGAAATATGAGATTCTCACGAACACGTTGGGGGTGTCCGTTTTGCTCTATGACCCCCACAAGTGTCACGGAAGTTAAATGGAAGTGAATAGGGCATTTCCACTTAAAAATTATACGGGTAAAAATGATTTATTTATTTTCCTGATTCATTTATTTTCCTGATTTATTTTGCCCGTCCTATATATCTATAGGACAGACATTATAGGACAGACATTACAAAACATACTTCCTTTCGATTACATTTTTGACTATCTTTTTTTCCATGGATGAATCTGTTATTCACTGCGTTTCTATGGGCTAATAGCAGCAAGGTCAAATAATGTTTTTAGATCTTTTTTGGGATGCCTGCAGGGGTCCTAAAATTCTAAATCAAATAGCTAAATGATCCTTGCTATGACCATCTTAAAGCAATTCCATATAGCTTAGTAGAAACCTAGCCTCGGGCCCTTAGACTCTCTAGGAGGATACGATATGCATTTATTTAGTAAAAACACAGGTGCTGCTGATAATACTGCCCTCATCGTTGAGGCAGAGGACATGTATGTGTAGGCCATGTATCTGATGCACTCTAGACAAAAAGAGTATGGCATGTCATACTCTTTTTGGCCAGACAGCATCAGATACATGGGCTACGTATAGTAAGACAGAGGGGCGCTGTTTCGCTCGCTCCAATGCTTTCTCCAATGAGATAGTTTCAGCCATTTGTAAATTGAAGGAAAGTTGGCGGGTGCACAGTGCACTGTTCGGATGCTGGAATTATTTTGAATGAACGTGCGAAGGTAACCTACTTTTTGAAGTGATTTGTTTGACAATCAGATGAAAACAGGTACATTAGACTGGCTTGATTCATTTTATAGATGAATAGTTCATAGTTCATTAATATTCCCCCAGTAATGCACAATACATTATCTGCTATGAAGCCAAAAAGGACGGGGAGAACAGAGTTGAATGCAGGGAAATGGGGGAAAGATACTGTATCGTGATCTATGTAGTTTTGTAACGTGTCCGTGTTGCCCCCTATAGGTTATTGAGGGGAAGTCAGTGGGTAGTGGTGGGTTCCAGACCTTTGGCTATTCCATCAGTGGAGGTATGGACATGGATGAGAACAGTTACCCTGACCTCCTGGTTGGTTCTCTGGATGACCGCATCGCTCTGCTCAGGTAAGTTGTGGACAATGAATAAAGTATGTATTGAATTGAATGGAATCAGCTAAAACTGCCATTACAAACTTGGATATATTCATCCAGGATCTTGTTTGTGTCTCACTCTATTTCATCTGTCTCTCCAGCACGTCTTCTCTTGGTAGTAATATCTTTATTGTTGTCTATGTATTCTCATTCTTTGAGTAATCTTTTGACACGGTTCATTTCCAGGGCTCGTCCAGTTATCCATCTCTCTAAGAACTTCACCGTGCTGCCAAAGGTTGTGGACCCTAACCTTTGTCCCCGTGGAAACAAATCCTGGTGAGAAAGGTTCCTCTCAGATCACACTGTATGAAGTAAATTCATGTCAGTTGTTATTTGACTAATGTCTCTTCTGTCTTCTACAGTGTGACTGTGACAGTGTGTTTCTCCTACACACTCAGCAATGGAAACAAAGATTTCAAGAAAAACATCAGTGAGTGGCATTCCCGTTCTAATACGGACAAATGCACTCGCCTTTATATGTATTTGGACAGCACAGGAGGCTGGTGAGGGGAGGTCGGCTCATAATAAGGGCCGGAACAGAGCGAATGAAATGGCATCAAACACATGGAAACCACATTCCACCTATTCTGCTCCAGCCATTACCACGAGCCCGTCCTCCCCAATTAAGTTGCCACCGACCTGCTGTGTTGGATAGTGAAGCTAATGTTTTAAAGTTGGCTCTATACCCCAGCATTTTGGATTTGAGATCAAACGTTTCATATGAGGTGACAGTACAGAATGTTACTTTTTATTTGAGGGTATTTTCATACTTATCTGTTTTACCGTTTAAAAATGAAAGACCTCCCTCCCGGGTGGCGCAGTGGTCTAAGGCACTGCATCACAGTGCTAGTTGAGCCACCAGAGATTCTAGGTTTGAGCCCAGGCTCTGTTCCAGCCGTCCGTGACCGGGAGGCCCATGGGGCGGTGCACATTTGGCCCAGCCTCGTCCGGGTTGGGGAGGGTTTGGTTGGCAGGGATATCCTTGTCTCATTGTGCAGTAGCGACTCCTGTGTCAGGCTGGGTGCAGTGCACGCTGACCAGGTCGCCAGGTGTACGGCGTTTCCTCCGACACATTGGTGCGGCTGGCTTCTGGGTTGGATGTGCGTTGTGTCAAGAAGCAGTGCGACTTGGTTGGGTTGTGTTTCGGAGGACGCATGGCTCTCGACCTTCGCCTCTCCCAAGTCTGTATGGGAGTTGCAGCGATGAGACAAGACTGTAACTACTATCAATTGAGAAAAAAGAAAAAAAAGTACATTTAAAAAAAAAAAATGAAATCACTTTATGTTTCTAGTCTCCCCGTGTGAATAAGTCATGAGTACTTGGACAAATTCACTTACAGTGTAATAAAGTAGCATTTGGTCCCATGACTACATCACGCTTGTGACTCTACAAACTCTTTGGATGCATTTATTGTTTGTTTTGGTTGGGTTTTGGTTGGGTTTTTGGTTATAATTTGCCCAATAGTAACTGAATGGTGAATGATGACTGGAGTAATTTTCTTTCTAAGTGTTTAGATAAGATGTTTCTGAACTCTTAAATTGAAATTGGGGCCTCCTGAGTGGTGCAGTGGTCTAAGGCACTGCATCTTACTGGACTCGATCCTGGTTCGAGTCCAGGCTCTGTCGCAGCCGGCCGCGTCTGGTGCACAATTCGTCTGGATTGGGGGAAGGTTTGGCCGGCAGGGATGCCCTTGTCCAATTGCGCTCTAGCGACTCCTGTGGCAGGCCGGCCGCATGCACGCTGACTTGGTCGCCAGGTGTTTGGTGTTTCCTCTGAAACAATGTTGTGGCTGACTTCTGGGTTAAGTGGGCAGTGTGGCTTGGTTGTGTGATGCATGGCTCTCAACCTTTGTCTCTCTGGAGTCCGTACCGGAGTTGCAGTGATGAGACAAGACTGTAACTTTTTAAAAAAGGGGTAAAAATTTGAAACTGGTAATGCCATGATTTTAAAAAGTCATTAATAAATAATGATTAGTCAGATGCTGTTCAGAGGCTTCAAAATAACATTACTTCACCCTCACCGTTAAGAACAAAGGGGAGGTTAGCATTTTGGGGTACGATCTAACTTTCTCACATATCATTATTCACGATTCATTTAGGATTATCCATAATCATGGTAGCATTCACATGAATGTAGAAATGTTCAGACCCTTCTGCTAGTGTGGAGCTGTGGTCCCAACTTCATGCAGTTATGTGACTCCCAGCTGGAGACCAGAGTACAATCCCAGTGTGCTCCCTTCCAACTTCATCTCCCACTCTACTCTGTAAATAAAGTGTCCCAAAAAAAGATTCTGTTCTTACTTAAAATAAAGGTGACTTGAAAATGGCACAAGACAGTATTCACCATTGTGTTCCTACTGTAGAGTCACAAGCTTGATGTATTCATTGCATGCAAGCAATATGGGACCCAATAATATGCTTTTGAATACATTAGAAGTGAATTTAACCTAGCGGTTCAGAACGTTGGTTCAGTAACTGAAAGGTTGCTTGTTTGAATCCCTGAGCCGGGTAGGTGAAACGTCTGTCGATGTGCCCTTGAGCAAGGCACTTAACCCTAGTTGCTCTGGATAAGATCTGCTAAAACATAAAAATGTACTTATGACTTCTTTAAATGGGGAGGACTTGAAACACGAAGTGCTTTCATTTCTAAACTGTAAAACAGATACACTTTATGTATGAAAATACCCTCAACTAAAAGCTGACATGCTATAATGTTCCCTAATATGAAACTGGAGTATAGAGCCGAAAAAAAGCTACACTGTCTGAATACATACAGTATGGAGGGGAATGTACTGTATGTACTGTAAGTATGGCTGTACATCTAACTACTTTTGTTTTTCCTCCCTTTGCAGTGGTGAAGTACACAGTGGAAGCCGACATGCATCGCCGGAGCCCGCGAGTTCTCTTCCTTGTCAATAAGCTTGCCACCTACACAGGCCTCCTTACCATGCCATCTCCCAAGACCGAGTGTCAGGTGCTGGAGCTCAGACTAGAGGTAAATACTGCACACACACACACACACACACACACACACACACACACACACACACACACACACACACACACACACACACACACACACACACACACACACACACACACACACACACACATACATACTGTGCATTCGCAAAGTATTCAGACCCCTTGACTTTTTACACATTTTGTTACGTTACAGCCTTCTAAAATGTATTAAATCTTTTTTCCCCCTCATCAATCTACACACAATACCCCATAATGACAAAGCGAAAAACAGTTTTCTTAAATTTTAGCAGATTTACTTATTTCCATAAGTATTCAGACCCTTGGCTATGAGACTCGAAATTGAGCTCATGCGCATCCTGTTTCCATTGATCATCCTTGAGATGTTTCTACAATTTGATTGGAGTCCACCTGTGGTAAATTTGTTGACAGTGCATGTCAGAGCGAAAACCAAGCCATGAGGTCGAAGGAATTGTCTGTAAAGCTACGAGACAGGATTGTGCCGAGGCACAGATCTGGGAAAGGGTACCAAAACGGAATACTTTCCAAGTGCACTGTATATGACTGCTCACACAGGCACACACACATATATATGACCACACACACAAACTCATCTGTATCATCCTCTCCAGGATCCTGTGAGGGACAAACTGGAGCCGGTGGTTTTCTCCCTCAACGTGTCCCTGGATGAGCAGAAACCCAAAGTTAGAAAGGCCCTGCAGAACCTGGACTCCTACCCTGTACTGAGCCACAAACAGAAAGTGACTGAGAGGAAAGAGGTATGGTTACTGACTTAGGAATAATTCCATTGAGTATGTAGTGATGAGTACGTTTTGGAACTCTTACTCCTCCTTTGCAGATCAACTTCCAGAAGGAGTGTGGCTCAGACAACAGGTGCACCAGTAACCTGCAGCTAACAGCTACGTTTGCTAACGAGTTACTGAAGCCTTACCCCAGGTATGTGGAAAACACAGAGGAAGATATGTCAAACATGTCTGAATACGTTGACAAGTAAGTTTACTCTAATAACTGTAAGTTGGAATTGAATTAATCGAGACTTGATCAAGCCCCAATCATGTAGAATAGATGATGACAATTTCTTTGCATAGTCCACGTGTAGACACTCTACAGACTATCTATCTACTAACCTTAACCATTATCCTAACCCTAACTCTAACCTAAACCCTACCCGTATTCTAAAACTTACCCTATAACCCTAACCTAACTTCAGGAAGCAGTTGCTTATCAACAGATAGTCAGTTGCTCATCAACAGATAGTTTGTTGATAGTATGACCATCTGTAGAGCGTCTACAGATGGACTATCCAAATATAGTGTGATCCCCGGTAGACCTCCAAGAAAAACGGCGTTGACCACAGTGCTTCAGATTCAACACGATCTCTCTCTGGTGCAATATTTTGTACATGGCCCCTAACAATTTAAGGGACCGAGTAGCGCAGGCGTCACTACAGACCCGGGTTCGATCCCGGGCTGTATCACAACGGCCGTGATCGGGAGCCCCCATAGGGCGGCACACAACTGGCCCAGTGTCGGCCGGGGCAGGCCGTCATTGTAAATAAGAATTTGTTCTTAACTGACTTGCCTAGTTAAATAAAGGCTAAATAAATAATGCATGAACTGTGATGCTTGCTCTCTGTTTGTACGCAGTCAGGGGAACCGCCAATTGCTGCAGTACAGCAATAACGTGAAAAAGGTGGTGCTACTTGTGGAGATAACTAACGTGCCAGGCCCTGGAAAGGTAGCTGAGGACGCCCACCAGGCCATGCTCAACATCTCCACCCCCTCCACGCTCCGTTACTCTGGCGTGCGCTCCCATGTAAGTCCACCAGAGGGTGACAGAGGGTGACAGAGGGAATTCTGGCTGTTGACTTGAATTGCTCCGTTAACTGCAGTATGTCCTGTACATGCAGATAGTAGTACCATACCTATATTATGTGCAGGATACTGGTGTAGAATGCCGTGCTGGAGAGAATGTTATGTGTGAGCTGGGGAATCCACTGAGGAGCAATGAGAAGGTAAGGCCACAGTGTTATTCCACGTATAATTTATACAGTGCATTACATCATTGATTTGAACCTATTGGAATATTGATTGGCGGTAGTTCAAATCTTATGACCATCCCGGGGTTTCGCAGGTCTCTCTGCAGCTCATCTTTGAAACAACCGGGATCAACCTCCAAACCAGGGAGATTGAGTCTCAGTTGCTGTTGTCCACGTAAGTAACGGGAGACATTTGTCGTCGCTCTATACCGTGAACTCATTATCAGATTGGCAACGGTCAGTCTTCATGTCCAAGGTTGAAATATGAATAGGGTTAAGTGGATAAGCTAGCTGAATAAACACTTGTGTCGGCGTTGTTTCCCCAGGTTGAGTGAGCAGAATGACCTGTACCCTGTGTCTGTGGTCCTGTTGATAGAGACCTCCATCCAGACCTCCTTCTCCATGTAAGTGGAACTTTAGACACATGTTCCATGTTGTCCTGATGCCATGCTGTGTGCCTGGAGGCGTTCAACATGGATAAGGAGGTATAACACTGTAGCCAACTAACTTCTGTTGGCCCCTTCCCTTATCCTTCTTCTTCTTCCTCTCCTCCCCCTCTCTAAACAGAGATAATCCCCTGGTCCAGACCTACTTCAGCGGGGAGGTGATGGGAGAATCAGCTATGAACACCACCAGTGACGTGGGCAGTCTTGTGGAATACACCTTCAAGGTGAGACACCAACACTTAGCTAACGCCAGCCATGTTGTGGGCTAGTGAGTAATGTTTCCCTTACATTCTGACTTGTCCTTGTAGGCGTAACAGTTTTGTGAGGTAATATGTGGATGGAAAGACTTTGCCAATTCTTTACGTAGAACAGACATGCTTGGCAGAGGAATCCTGTCAGCTCGATATACATTGTATTTCTATATCGATATCTGCCCTGTTGCCATGTGTCTGTCCTGTGGTGACTTTGATACCACCCTGCTACCACCAGGTGTCAGTAGAGGGAGAGCCTCTGGGGGCGCTGGGGACCCTGGCCGTAGAGTTTGAGTGGCCCTTCGAGGTGACCAGTGGGAAGTGGCTTCTCTACCTGACTGAGATCGTCACCAAGGGGACAACGGAGACCCACTGTGTCCCTCCAGGGGACATCGTCAATCTTCTCAACCTCACAGTGAGTTACCAGAGTCTTTCTGAGGCTCTATACAGGCCACCGAATTATATTGTATCTCTATGGCCAACTGGGATCAGTGTGTTACAAAAATATGATTAAAGTAGGACTCCTCAATCTCTGTTTACACCCACAGTTAATCAGTAATATTTGCAATAGGGAGTACTGTTTGGAACAAAACACCCAATTAAACCAGACTTGAACCTGACTCACAAGTCTAAAAGAGGCTAAATATTCATTATGGCCTAGATTCAATCCGTTCAACCGTTAACCAGTGATAGCCGACACCCGCATAGCTGATGTTTTGGCGGTGTCGCAGGTGTAACTATGTTGGAGCTGTCAAATCGGTGAGCAGCTGCTCCCCAGCTAACAACAAAGGTTTCTACAACTTTAGAGAACGTTCCCATAAGTCTCATTAGGTCATGAACTAACGTTTCCATGATGTGCAAGGAATGTTTCCAAGAGACCATTGCCTTAATGTCAAATAGAAGTTACCCAGAACGTGATTGCCATGTTCTCAGAATATAAGATATTAATGTTCGAGACACGTTTCATGGGAGCGTTGCAAGAACATTCATGTTTCCCCCATCTTGTTACCATCTTGTTACTGTTGTTGAGCCAATCAGATCACAATTGCCTAGGGAGGAGGGGTCATGGTTTCTTCTGATCAGGGCCGAACCATACTGGCCCAATAAGCACATTCCCTATAGATATTGTCATGCTGTATAATGATAGGAGACAGGCACAGGAATACGTAATAGGGTTTTTTATTTCTCCACCCAAAATAAGGTACGTCATGAAAATGACGGGGACGAAGCCCAACAACAAACACGTGTATATATATAACACAGGGATGTAACCAAAAACAAAGACGTATGTATATATATATAACACAGGGATGTAACCAAAACAAAGACGTATATATATAACACAGGGATGTAACCAAAACAAACACGTATTTATATAACACAGGGATGTAACCAAAACAAAGATATATTTATATAACACAGGGATGTAACCAAAACAAAGACATATTTATATAACACAGGGATGTAACCAAAACAAAGACATATTTATATAACACAGGGATGTAACCAAAACAAAGATATATTTATATAACACAGGGATGTAACCAAAACAAAGACATATTTATATAACACAGAGATGTAACCAAAACAAAGACATATTTATATAACACAGGGATGTAACCAAAACAAACAGGTATTTATATAACACAGGGATGTAACCAAAACAAACAGGTATTTATATAACACAGAGATGTAACCAAAACAAAGACATATTTATATAACACAGGGATGTAACCAAAACAAACAGGTATTTATATAACACAGGGATGTAACCAAAACAAACAGGTATTTATATAACACAGAGATGTAACCAAAACAAAGACATATTTATATAACACAGGGATGTAACCAAAACAAAGACATATTTATATAACACAGTGTCACGATCGTGTGGAGGATTGACGGACCAATACGCAGCACTTGGAAAATAAGCCATCTTCTTTTATTTTAAAAGATGACGAAAAATAAACACGAAACACTTAATACAAAAACAAAACAAGAAAACGATCGTGAAGCTAAAACAACGATGTGCACACACTGGCTACAAACGTATCACATAGACAATTACTCACCACCAATGAGAGCCTATGGCTACCCTAAATAAGGCTCCCAATCAGAGACAACCGAAATCAGCTGTCTCTAATTGGGAACTCATTCAGGTAACCATAGACTCTCCTAGACAACTAAACATACATAGACAACACTAGACACATGTACTCCACACAAACCCATATACTATACCCAACAACCCCTTTACCATAAAAACACCCAAAACCAACAAAACACAAACATTCCCCATGTCACACCCTGACCTAACTAAAATAATAAAGAAAACAAAGAATACTAAGGCCAGGGCGTGACACACAGGGATGTAACCAAAACAAAGACGTATATATATAACACAGGGATGACACCAAAACAAACACGTATTTATATAACACAGGGATGTAACCAAAACAAACAGGTATTTATATAACACAGGGATGTAACCAAACAAACACGTATTTATATAACACAGGGATGTAACCAAAACAAACAGGTATTTATATAACACAGAGATGTAACCAAAACAAAGACATATTTATATAACACAGGGATGTAACCAAAACAAAGACAGATTTATATAACACAGGGATGTAACCAAAACAAAGACATATTTATATAACACAGGGATGTAACCAAAACAAAGACATATTTATATAACACAGGGATGTAACCAAACAAAGACATATTTATATAACACAGGGATGTAACCAAAACAAAGATATATTTATATAACACAGGGATGTAACCAAAACAAAGACGTATATATATAACACAGGGATGACACCAAAACAAACACGTATTTATATAACACAGGGATGTAACCAAAACAAACAAGTATTTATATAACACAGGGATGTAACCAAACAAACACGTATTTATATAACACAGAGATGTAACCAAAACAAAGACATATTTATATAACACAGGGATGTAACCAAAACAAAGACAGGTTTATATAACACAGGGATGTAACCAAAACAAAGACATATTTATATAACACAGGGATGTAACCAAAACAAAGACATATTTATATAACACAGGGATGTAACCAAAACAAAGACGTATATATATAACACAGGGATGACACCAAAACAAACACGTATTTATATAACACAGGGATGTAACCAAAACAAACAGGTATTTATATAACACAGGGATGTAACCAAACAAACACGTATTTATATAACACAGGGATGTAACCAAACAAACACGTATTTATATAACACAGGGATGTAACCAAAACAAACAGGTATTTATATAACACAGTGTCACGATCGTGTGGAGGATTGACGGACCAATACGCAGCACTTGGAAAATAAGCCATCTTCTTTTATTTTAAAAGATGACGAAAAATAAACACGAAACACTTAATACAAAAACAAAACAAGAAAACGATCGTGAAGCTAAAACAACGATGTGCACACACTGGCTACAAACGTATCACATAGACAATTACTCACCACCAATGAGAGCCTATGGCTACCCTAAATAAGGCTCCCAATCAGAGACAACCGAAATCAGCTGTCTCTAATTGGGAACTCATTCAGGTAACCATAGACTCTCCTAGACAACTAAACATACATAGACAACACTAGACACATGTACTCCACACAAACCCATATACTATACCCAACAACCCCTTTACCATAAAAACACCCAAAACCAACAAAACACAAACATTCCCCATGTCACACCCTGACCTAACTAAAATAATAAAGAAAACAAAGAATACTAAGGCCAGGGCGTGACACACAGGGATGTAACCAAAACAAAGACGTATATATATAACACAGGGATGACACCAAAACAAACACGTATTTATATAACACAGGGATGTAACCAAAACAAACAGGTATTTATATAACACAGGGATGTAACCAAACAAACACGTATTTATATAACACAGGGATGTAACCAAAACAAACAGGTATTTATATAACACAGAGATGTAACCAAAACAAAGACATATTTATATAACACAGGGATGTAACCAAAACAAAGACAGATTTATATAACACAGGGATGTAACCAAAACAAAGACATATTTATATAACACAGGGATGTAACCAAAACAAAGACATATTTATATAACACAGGGATGTAACCAAACAAAGACATATTTATATAACACAGGGATGTAACCAAAACAAAGATATATTTATATAACACAGGGATGTAACCAAAACAAAGACGTATATATATAACACAGGGATGACACCAAAACAAACACGTATTTATATAACACAGGGATGTAACCAAAACAAACAAGTATTTATATAACACAGGGATGTAACCAAACAAACACGTATTTATATAACACAGGGATGTAACCAAAACAAACAGGTATTTATATAACACAGGGATGTAACCAAACAAACACGTATTTATATAACACAGGGATGTAACCAAACAAACACGTATTTATATAACACAGGGATGTAACCAAAACAAACAGGTATTTATATAACACAGAGATGTAACCAAAACAAAGACATATTTATATAACACAGGGATGTAACCAAAACAAAGACAGATTCATATAACACAGGGATGTAACCAAAACAAACAGGTATTTATATAACACAGGGATGTAACCAAAACAAAGACATATTTATATAACACAGGGATGTAACCAAAACAAAGACATATTTATATAACACAGGGATGTAACCAAAACAAAGACGTATTTATATAACACAGGGATGTAACCAAAACAAAGACATATTTATATAACACAGGGATGTAACCAAAACAAAGACATATTTATATAACACAGGGATGTAACCAAAACAAAGACGTATATATATAACACAGGGATGACACCAAAACAAACACGTATTTATATAACACAGGGATGTAACCAAAACAAACAGGTATTTATATAACACAGGGATGTAACCAAACAAACACGTATTTATATAACACAGGGATGTAACCAAAACAAACAGGTATTTATATAACACAGAGATGTAACCAAAACAAAGACATATTTATATAACACAGGGATGTAACCAAAACAAAGACGTATTTATATAACACAGGGATGTAACCAAAACAAAGACGTATTTATATAACACAGGGATGTAACCAAAACAAAGACATATTTATATAACACAGGGATGTAACCAAAACAAAGACGTATTTATATAACACAGGGATGTAACCAAAACAAAGACATATTTATATAACACAGGGATGTAACCAAAACAAAGACATATTTATATAACACAGGGATGTAACCAAAACAAAGACATATTTATATAACACAGGGATGTAACCAAAACAAAGACATATTTATATAACACAGGGATGTAACCAAAACAAAGACGTATTTATATAACACAGGGATGTAACCAAAACAAAGACGTATTTATATAACACAGGGATGTAACCAAAACAAAGACGTATATATATAACACAGGGATGACACCAAAACAAACACGTATTTATATAACACAGTGATGTAACCAAAACAAACAGGTATTTATATAACACAGGGATGTAACCAAACAAACACGTATTTATATAACACAGGGATGTAACCAAAACAAAGATATATTTACATAACACAGGGATGTAACCAAACAAACACGTATTTATATAACACAAGGATGTAACCAAAACAAAGATATATTTATATAACACAGGGATGTAACCAAACAAACACGTATTTATATAACACAGGGATGTAACCAAAACAAAGACATATTTATATAACACAGGGATGTAACCAAAACAAAGACATATTTATATAACACAGGGATGTAACCAAAACAAACAGGTATTTATATAACACAGAGATGTAACCAAAACAAAGACGTATTTATATAACACAGGGATGTAACCAAAACAAAGACATATTTATATAACACAGGGATGTAACCAAAACAAACAGGTATTTATATAACACAGGGATGTAACCAAACAAACACGTATTTATATAACACAGGGATGTAACCAAAACAAAGATATATTTATATAACACAGGGATGTAACCAAACAAACACGTATTTATATAACACAGGGATGTAACCAAAACAAAGACATATTTATATAACACAGGGATGTAACCAAACAAACACGTATTTATATAACACAGGGATGTAACCAAACAAACACTATTTATATAACACAGGGATGACACCAAAACAAAAGAACAAGGTGTAAACCTCGGGGGACGAGACCCATCAATACAGGGGACGAGACCCGTCAACACAAGTGCACAATAACACGCAGCATGAAAGCCAATACAACAGAGCACAGGTACTCACAAGACCAACAGACTTGGGACAATAATCGACAAGGACAATGGGGAACATATATACACATACTAATCAGGGGGAAATGGGAACCAGGTGTGCGTAATGAGACAAGACAGTGGTAATGAATCCAGTTCAGTGTGAACGGAATGAGCAGCAGTACCGGGGGGGACCCGTGACAGATATCCCTTATTGGGACCGTGGTTAGGGCGTTCGTCATTGGTGCTGGTTGCCTGGGCTTGAGACCTAGTAGAGGAGTCACCCTACTCTCACATTCTAGCCATTAATGTCATTTTGATTTGCATTTTCAGACGTTTGGATTGTTTATATGGAAATATTATTCATGTGTCTTTGTTTATTACTATAATTTTTTCTTTATTTACCGTTATTTTACCAGGTAAGTTGACTGAGAACACGTTCTCATTTGCAGCAACGACCTGGGGAATAGTTACAGGGGAGAGGAGGGGGATGAATGAGCCAATTGTAAACTGGGGATTATTAGGTGACCATGATGGTTTTTGAGGGCCAGATTGGGAATTTAGCCAGGACACCGGGGTTGACACCCCTACTCTTACGATAAGTGCCATGGGATCTTTAATGACCTCAGAGAGTCAGGACACCCGTTTAACGTCCCATCCGAAAGACGGCACCCTATACAGGACAGTGTCCCCAATCACTGCCCTGGGGCATTGGGATATTTTTTTTTTTAGACCAGAGGAAAGAGTGCCTCCTACTGGCCCTCCAACACCACTTCCAGCAGCATCTGGTCTCCCATCCAGGGACTGACCAGGGCCAACCCTGCTTAGCTTCAGAAGCAAGCCAGCAGTGGTATGCAGGGTGGTATGCTGCTGGCGGTCATGTTCAGGATCTTTTTATTTTTTACACAATATCTCACCACGGTGGCCGGATCTGCTTTTGTAGATCAGTAAACATTTAAAGCACTCGTGGTATAACAGTTCAAAAAGACATCTTGAATTTTAACAGAATAAAGCGCACTCAAATCTGGAGACCTAAAGGAAGATGAAATTAACAAAAGGGGGGGGGGGGGTATAAAGACAGTCTGCATATTTATGACATCGTTACCTCTACGTCAGGAGTGACTTCCCATCTACTTGGCGTTGGCTTAAAAAAAAAAAAATCTCACAAGCCATTGCACTCAGTAAAATCACATGAGATGAAACAGAGCAACAGAATTTTATTTATTTATTTATTTATTTAACCTTTATTTAACCAGGTAGGCAAATTGAGAACACGTTCTCATTTACAATTGCGACCTGGCCAAGATAAAGCAAAGCAGTTCGACACATACAACAACACATAGTTACACATGGAGTAAAAACAAACATATAGTCAATAATACAGTGAAAAAAAATAAGTCTATATACAATGTGAGCAAGTGAGGTGAGATAAGGGAGGTGAAGGCAAACAGATATATGTATAAATAAATAAAAATATAAAAAGGCCATGGAGGCGAAGTGAGTACAACACAGCAAGTAAAATAAAAACTAAAAAAAACACTGGAATGGTTGGTTTGCATTGGAAGAAAGTGCAAAGTAGAGACAGAAATAATGGGGTGCAAAGGAGCAAAATAAATTAATAAATAAATACAGTAGGTAAAGAGGTAGTTGTTTGGGCTAAATTGTAGATGGGTTATGTACAGGTGCAGTAATCTATGAGCTGCTCTGACAGCTGGTGCTTAAAGCTAGTGAGGGAGATAGGTGTTTCCAGTTTCAGAGATTTTTGTAGTTCGTTCCAGTCATTGGCAGCAGAGAACTGGAAGGAGAGGCGTCCAAAGGAAGAATTGGTTTTGGGGGTGACTAGAGAGATATACCTGCTGGAGCGCGTGCTACAGGTAGGTGCTGCTATGGTGACCAGCGAGCTGAGATAAGGGGGGACTTTACCTAGCAGGGTCTTGTAGATGACCTGGAACCAGTGGGTTTGGCGACGAGTATGAAGCGAGGGCCAGCCAACGAGAGTGTACAGGTCGCAGTGGTGGGTAGTATATGGGGCTTTGGTGACAAAACGGATGGCACTGTGATAGACTGCATCCAATTTATTGAGTAGGGTTTTGGAGGCTATTTTGTAAATGACATCACCGAAGTCGAGGATTGGTAGGATGGTCAGTTTTACAAGGGTATGTTTGGCAGCATGAGTAAAGGATGCTTTGTTGCGGAATAGGAAGCCAATTCTAGATTTGACTTTGGATTGGAGATGTTTGATGTGGGTCTGGAAGGAGAGTTTACAGTCTAACCAGACACCTAGGTATTTGTAGTTGTCCACATATTCTAAGTCAGAGCCGTCCAAAGTAGTGATGTTGGACAGGCGGGCAGGAGCAGGCAGCGATCGGTTGAAGAGCATGCATTTGGTTTTACTTGTATTTAAGAGCAGTTGGAGGCCACGGAAGGAGAGTTGTATGGCATTGAAGCTCGCCTGGAGGGTTGTTAACACAGTGTCAAAAGAAGGGCCAGAAGTATACAGAATAGTGTCGTCTGCGTAGAGGTGGATCAGAGAATCACCAGCAGCAAGAGCGACATCATTGATGTAAACAGAGAAGAGAGTCGGTCCAAGAATTGAACCCTGTGGCACCCCCATAGAGACTGCCAGAGGCCCGGACAACAGACCCTCCGATTTGACACACTGAACTCTATCAGAGAAGTAGTTGGTGAACCAGGCGAGGCAATCATTAGAGAAACCAAGGCTGTCGAGTCTGCCAATTAGGATGTGGTGATTGACAGAGTCAAAAGCCTTGGCCAGGTCAATGAATACGGCTGCACAGTATTGTTTCCTATCGATGGCGGTTACGATATCGTTTATGACCTTGAGCGTGGCTGAGGTGCACCCATGACCAGCTCTGAAACCAGATTGCATAGCGGAGAAGGTGTGGTGTGATTCGAAATGGTCGGTAATCTGTTTGTTGACTTGGCTTTCGAAGACCTTAGAAAGGCAGGGTAGGATAGATATAGGTCTGTAGCAGTTAGGGTCAAGGGTGTCCCCCCCTTTGAAGAGGGGGATAACCGCAGCTGCTTTCCAATCTTTGGGGATCTCAGACGACACGAAAGAGAGGTTGAAGAGGCTAGTAATAGGGGTGGCAACAATTTCAGCAGATAGTTTTAGAAAGAAAGAGTCCAGATTATCTAGCCCGGCTGATTTGTAAGGGTCCAGATTTTGCAGCTCATTAAGAACATCAGCTGACTGTATTTGGGAGAAAGAGAAATGGGGAAGGCTTGGGCGAGTAGCAGAGGGGAGGGCAGTGCTGTTGTCCGGGGTAGGGGTAGCCAGGTGGAAAGCATGGCCAGCCGTAGAAAAATGCTTATTGAAATTCTCAGTTATAGTGGATTTGTCGGTGGTGACAGTGTTTCCTATCTTCAGAGCGGTTGGAAGCTGGGAGGAGGTGTTCTTATTCTCCATGGACTTTACGGTGTCCCAGAACTTTTTTGAATTTGTGTTGCAGGAAGCAAATTTCTGCTTGAAAAAGCTAGCCTTGGCTGTTCTAACTGCCTGTGTATATTGGTTTCTGGCTTCCCTGAAAAGTTGCATATCACGGGGGCTGTTCGATGCTAATGCAGAATGCCATAGGATGTTTTTCTGTTGGTTAAGGGCAGTCAGGTCAGGAGAGAACCAAGGGCTATATCTGTTCCTGGTTCTAAATTTCTTGAATGGGGCATGCTTATTCAAGATGGTGAGGAAGGCATTTAAAAAAAATGACCAGGCATCCTCTACTGACGGGATGAGATCAATATCCTTCCAGGATACCCCGGCCAGGTCGATTAGGAAGGCCTGCTCTCTGAAGTGTTTCAGGGAGCGTTTGACAGTGATGAGTGGAAGTCGTTTGACCGCTGACCCATTACGGATGCAGGCAATGAGGCAGTGATCGCTGAGATCTTGGTTGAAAACAGCAGAGGTGTATTTGGAGGGCAAGTTTGTTAGGATGATATCTATGAGGGTACCCGTGTTTACGGAATTGGGGTGGTACCTGGTAGGTTCATTGATAATTTGTGTGAGATTGAGGGCATCAAGCTTAGATTGTAGGGTGGCTGGGGTGTTGAGCATGTTCAAATTTAGGTCGCCTAGCAGCACGAGCTCTGAAGATAGATGGGGGGCAATCAGTTCACATATAGTGTCCAGAGCACAGCTGGGGGCAGAGGGTGGTCTATAGTAGGCGGCAACGGTGAGAGACTTGTTTTTAGAGAGGTGGATTTTTAAAAGTAGAAGTTCAAATTGTTTGGGAACAGACCTGGATAGTATAACAGAACTCTGCAGGCAGTCTTTGCAGTAGATTGCAACACCGCCCCCTTTGGCCGTTCTATCTTGTCTGAAAATATTGTAATTGGGGATAAAAATGTCTGAATTTTTGGTGGTCTTTCTAAGCCAGGATTCAGACACGGCTAAAACATCCGGGTTGGTAGAGTGTGCTAAAGCAGTGAACAAAACAAACTTAGGGAGGAGGCTTCTAATGTTAACATGCATGAAGCCAAGGCTATTACGGTTACAGAAGTCATCAAAAGAGAGCGCCTGGGGAATAGGAGTGGAGCCAGGTACTGCAGGGCCTGGATTCACCTCTACATCACCAGAGGAACAGAGGAGAAGTACGATAAGGGTACGGCTAAAAGCTATGAGAATTGGTCGCCTAGAGCTACTAGAGCAGAGAGTAAAAGGAAGTTTCTGGGGGCGATAAAATAGTTTAAAGGAATAATGTACAGACAAAGGTATGGTAGGATGTGAATACAGTGGAGGTAAACCTAGGTATTGAGTGATGATGAGAGAGATCTTGTCTCTAGAAACATCATTGAAACCAGGTGATGTCATCGCATATGTGGGTGGTGGAACTGAGAGGTTGGATATGGTATAGAGAGCAGGGCTAGAATCTCTACAGTGAAATAAGCCAATAAACACTAACCAGAACAGCAATGGACAAGGCATATTTACATTAAGGAGAGGCATGCTTAATCGAGTGATCAATAAGGGTCCAGTGAGTAGAGGTTGGTTGGGGTCGTGGCGATCCAGACAGCTGGCCGGGTATATGGCTATCGGTAGCAGCATAGGATGGAGGTCTGTTTGTAGATACCTCGTGCGTTTCCGTCGGTAGGTTCCGTGTAGTGGGGTTTTGTTCAGATAGCAGCCGATAAGACAGCTAACGATTAGCGGGCCTCAGATGAGCGTTCAGGTAACGTCGGGACGGAGGTGCCGGTTGGATAAATCCCTCGGGCAGATAACGTCGGCAGTCAGTCGTGAAGGCCCGGTGGGGTTCCGTATCTGCAGCAGCAACAAAAGAAACGGGTCCGGATGGTGATGGAACTCCTCAGCTGGCTAGCTCCAGCATGATTTGAGTTTGCTCCGGGGTCGACGTAAGCCAATAGTCACACGGTATGCAGCTAGCTAGCTGCGAAATCAAGGTGCAAGTGTCCAGAGCCTGCGGTTGGAATCCGGGGAAACTGAGAGAAAAAAAGTCCCGGAATGCTCCGGTCCGAGTCGCGATTGCACAAAAGTGCCGGTAGATTATCGAGCTAAAGGAATAGCTGATGACCGCAAAACGTGGGCAGCTGAAACACCAACGCTAGCCAGCAAACCAGCTAATTTCGGGGCAGCTACAGATTAGCTTCTGGCTAGCTATCGGAGTAGCTTCTGGTTAGCTTTCAGGCTAGCTTCTGAATTAGCCCCTGGCTATCTTCCACGATGGATTTTCAGATTGAGGTAAGTAATACTTATTGTAATTGGAGAAGCGGGTTGCAGGAAAGCTTTTGCAGGAAAGCTTTTGTAGTTGAGTTCTTGGATAATAATATAAATTAAAGATATGTGAAGAAAAGGTGTAAATATATATATATACAGGACACGACACGACAATACGGAAAAAGACGTCTGAACTGCTAAGCCACCTTGGATACTGGCAGGTGACTCCATCAATTCTTCTGCTTGCCCCCCCCATCTATTTTTCCTTATCCCCTTCGCTCTCTCTTTCGGTCAATTGTACTCCTCTTCCAGGTCTTCATCGAGGTCACAGAAATCGATTGACGGCCGGGTATAATAATGTGCATAGATATCTCCTCTTTCACACATTTATGGAACTTTGGCTACCAGTTTTGTGTCTCTGTGCACGACCTCCTGATGTGTTTTCAGGTTTAATGTTTCTGGACGAAGAGATCAATGCTGCCTTCAGAGTTTGCATCCTCTTTTTTCACCCCAATTTCATGGTACTCAATTGGTAGTTACAGTCTTGTCTCATCGCTGCAACTCCCGTACGGACTCGGGAGAGGCGAAGGTCGCACTGCTTCTTGACACAACGCCTACTTAACCTGGAAGCCAGCCGCACCAATCTGTCGGAGGAAACACCATACACCTAGCAACCGTGTCAGCGTGCACTGAGCCCGGCCCGCCACAGGAGTCGCTAGTGCGCAATGGGACAAGGACATCCCTGCCGGCCAAACCCTCCCCTAACCTGGACAATACTGGGCCAATTGTGCGCCGCCCCATGGGTCTCCCGGACTCGAACCCAGGACCTCTAGTGGCACAGCTAGCACTGCAATGCAGTGCCTTAGACCACTGCACCACTCAGGAGGCCACAGAGTTTGCATTTTACTTAAATGTTGTTCTCTTTCACCTCGATTAACTCTGTTAGTATGAGACAAAGCTTTAAAAATATATATCACATGCCGGTAGAGATATGTTTCTGAAAGTAATATATGGCTTACTTGAAAAAGTAACTGTAATAATAATACAGTATTTGAAGACATGAAGTCATTATATCAGTCCTACAAATAAAAGTAATACAACTGTAAGTAATATATTACCCCCAACATTGTTCTCAAGGGATTCTGTTGCAATTTGTCAATTCTTTTCCACATTAAAACTTGGAGATGGAACTCTGTGTTGTGTATTGTTGTTGG
Source organism: Salvelinus fontinalis (assembly GCF_029448725.1). Lineage (NCBI taxonomy): Eukaryota > Metazoa > Chordata > Actinopteri > Salmoniformes > Salmonidae > Salvelinus > Salvelinus fontinalis. Next base: position 48,883,717 of record NC_074665.1, on the reverse strand, counting down.
TATAACTGGCATCATCATTGCTTGAATTGCAAATGTGAGAAAGTACAGACATGCTACTGTAAATATACACATTTCTGATATTCTGACAACATGGCAACCATGTTCTAGGTATGTTTCTATCAGAAGCAACACTACCTCCTGAGCCGCCTTACAGCAACCAATTAGGGGTGTTACAGATCGAAATCCAGTGACGAGAGGCTGATGGGATTCCTTATCAGAGACGCATGTTGTTCTACACAGTATATATGTTGTGTGGATTTAACAAATACAGTCTAGAGTTCTCTAGAATGCTACCAGTTCCCATCTTTCAAAGACAAACTCATTTGAATTAGATCAGATAGCTGTGTTGTAACTGTTGCCAAATTAATACGTGAATATCTATTGCTCAGGAAGTTCGAGTCGGGTGACTCCACTAGCGGGTCTAAAATCCAGGCCACCATCAATGACGAACAACCAAGTCACTGTCCCAATAAGGGATATCTCAATAGCATGTGCGTATTGTGCCGGGATAGTTAGGGTCCGTCCAGAAGAAACCCTAAGCCCTCCTCCTTAGGCAATTGTGTGGATCTGAAACAGCTTGATAGGCGTAGGCAAAAGGGCGAATGCACTTTGAAGTAAATCTCAGCTCTGTTAAAAGTACACTGAAGAAAGAAGTGTATTGATCACAGGCGTTAAAACAGGTTAATATGCCCCACCAACATGAGACAACTAAGCAGAAATGCAAAACATGTTGTAATAAGGCAATCAAATCAATGATAAGAGAACAGTCAAATGACTTGATAACTGAGACAGAAATGGTGGCGTAACAGGAAGAGCTGAAAGACGTGAACCAAGAGGTTGTGAGTACAAATCCCAGGTGAGGACATGTTGAATAATAATTACTGTTGTAAATGACCATACACAATGTAATCATGTGTTCTAAATATGTATGTTGAGAACACTATGTTAGTAGCGCTGTGTGTGTGCAGGTATCCCTTGCCAACTGACAAAAATAACTGTGAATAGATCTATGTTTCAACAGTAACAAGGTGTGATGTTTAATGACTTTTTTTTGAGGGGGAGAATATTTCTTTGGGACCACGTCCTGACAACTGAAGCAAATAAATGTTCTTGCAACGTTCCCATGAAACGTGTTTAGAACGTCAATATCTTACATTCGGAGAATGTGCTGTGTGTGTTTAGTGGATCATTGATGGAATATTCTCGTAATGTTCTTGCAACATTCTCATGAAACGTGTCTAGAACATTAGTGGTGTGTATTCTGAGAACTTTGTAATCACGTTCTAGATAAGTTCTGTGTGACATTAAGGGAATGTTCTCCTAACTTTAACACACACAAAAAACATGCTTAAAAGGTTCTCAGAAGCTCTTCGCTAACATAAATAGAATGTTCCCCTAACTAACAGAAAACTGGACACTCAAACATCAAGAGAACATTACGGGTAACATAAACATGTTCTCACTCCCTAAAATTGTTAGCTGGGTCTTGATCATTGTCACGAAGCCACACCCGTGCCACACCTGTCCCACTTGCGTTAAAAGTTCAGAACAAGAAAGTGAAGTGTAGGCTATATAGAAATAATGAGGTTAAAGTTGTCATAAACAAAATGATGAGGGTTTCTATCATCCTAATGGAGATCTAGATTACATCTCACATTACAGTGTTCCTACTTCTAAACAAGGCTGCATTGGGTTTCTCTTAATTCGACTCCGAAGCAGCCAATGTCTGCTTTCGGTATAATGCCAGGAGACGCTTTTGGATTTGACCTAAGACATCACCAAAACAATCGCTATGCAGATGTCGGGTAAAGCAGATCTGATTGAATCGAGCCCATCCGCACCGCGGAAGTTCAGCTTCACACCATGATTGAAATGTAGAGGCAATGTTCCCACTTTAGCGGAGTCTGCATTCACGGTAAACGCCGCATATGTCGGCTCAATTGGAAATGACCTTTACATTTCTGTCTTGGAATCTGTAACGCTTCAGCAATACAGATTGAAGAGAGCCATATGTCTGCACAAAGATAGACTGAAAAGGCCAATGATATTTTGAGAAGTCAGCAGGAGTTGTCTTTATTTCCATTCCAGTAATTACTGTTGTAACGTGACGTAATGTGCCTCTTTGTCTGTCGCCTCTCCTTCTTTGTCTCTTCCTCTTCTACCTTTTCTCTCTTTCTCCTCCTCCTCCTCCTCTCCTGTCCGTCTCTCTCTCCCCAGTTGTCCAAGAACAGGAGCAAACGTCCCAAGCGAGCGGTGGAGGGCGAACACCCTCGTATTATCGAGCCGCAGGCGGTCCTTACCGTGCTGACTCCTCGTAAAGAGACCTACCTACTGGTGAGAACAGGCCATTAGACAATTTAATTATGTCCATGATCTACCAATTCTGATGCTGTGATCCTGAAAGCTCATCCAGACACTTACTGTAATTTAAGGGCTCTAGAAGCACCATTGATGAGCCTAGTGTCTCGTGTCCGGTCCTAATTCTGGCCATGTTTTTGTTGTGAAGGATTGTTCGAAGTGGACGGCCCGCTGTGTGACGTTCACCTGTCCCTTGATCAACATGTCTACCTCTGCCAAGATTATTGTGAGGTCACGGGTGTGGAACAGCACTATGCTAGAGGTGAGAGGTCAGACGATACAGCAAGACTCTTGGACCAAAAGGGTCAAATTGCCAAATCCGAATAGGGTCATGACCATACCTTTTTGGGTTGTGTGTGTTTGGCAGGACTATAAAAATGCTTTGAGGATTAAGGTTAGAGGTCAGGCCACACTGAAACTTGTGACGGACAACCCCACCATCAAGATGGAAAATGAGACCAGAGAGGTTAGTGTCATAATGATGATGGTGATGATGATTTAGACAAATGGTATTCTTAGTATGTTATGGATGATATGGATATGGATTATGATATTCCTCTCTTTCTTTCTTTCTCTCTTTCTTTCTTTTCCATCCTCCAGTTCATAGTGGACATTGACCCAGTCCTTGGGGTGGAAACACCTTATGAGGTTCCCCTGTGGATCATCATCGTTGCCGTGGTAGCAGGAATCCTGCTGTTAGGAGTCATCAGCATCATACTATGGAAGGTGAGAACCCTAAGGACTTAATGATTAATAACTATACTATTTGTGGCTATCATGTTTGAATGTAAACCTGTTATGACATGCCTGTTGTACACTGCTTGCTTGCAATAGTATCCCATTTACTCCAATGCACCAATAAAATAAATTATTCTATGTAGCCTACATTTGTGACTGCCTTTTTATATTGACTGTGTTTGTATCAAGTATGTTATACTGTACCTATCAGTAATACTCCATTAAACTCAACTGCGCTAGTTTTAGCATGCTACTGCTAGCGACTAGCCTACAGTATGTATAAGTGCTGCCCCATTAAACCCAATAGCACTAGCTCGCAACCGCTAGCTACTGTAGCCGTTAGTTTCTCCATGTAGCTCCAGTCTAACTGTACCGCGTGGTCCCCCAGTGTGGCTTCTTCAGGAGGGCCAGCAGGAGGGAGATGTACGAGGCCAAAGGCCAGAAGGCTGAGATGAAGAGCCAGCCCTCAGAGACGGAGAGGCTGACTGAGGACTACTGAGACAGGAGAGGCCCCCAATGAGGGGCCATGCTACACTCCACTAGGGCGCCTGGGTAATGCAGTCCTCCGGCCTCCGCCGCGGGCAGCGTCTAGCACACTAGATGTAACGCCTTGTAGATTGTGGGATGAAGTTGGTTGTTGGCTAGTAATGTGTCGAAGGGGAATTTGGATTTCTTCCATGCTAACACTTCTTCATTGTCAATTCTAACTAGCGTTTGTGTCTCCCTTCTTTTTCAGGCTGATAGTGTACTGTACCTAACATTTTCTACTTGTCTTTTCTACCGTATTTACTAAGTATCTATTCTGCAGCATCTCTCACTCTTCTGATGAATGACTTTACTCTCTTCTTCAATCGCTTTTTTACTCTATGGGAAAATACATTTCCAACATAAATTGTCTAACTTTGTCTAATTCCTGAGTTTAGCCTCCAGATATTCCAATTCTTACATAAAATCAACAGTTCAACACTATTTGAATATGGCTTTCCCTAATGCTGTGTTGTCTACCTGTCTGTCTTCTCAACAGCTTGGCTTCTTCAAGCGGGCCATCTACTACCGGATTATGCCAAAGTACCATGGAGTGAAAATCCGTAAGGAAGAACGCTACCAGTTTAACATGGGCTTCCAGCCAGAGGATCCAGACAAGAAGTACTGGATCACCAACTGGACAGAGATGCAACGTTACTACTACTGAAACCCTGACCTATGACCCTGAACTCTGAACTCTTGACCTCTGCCCGTGTTCAGGAGCATTGTGACGGAAGGACACAATGGTTTTTGGGATGTCACACAACTTGGAGGGCACAGCACACAGACCAATTGTGAATACTGACCACATTGATTCTGGAACCTTTCTCCACTGTGTATAAGTCTCTGTAGATTTCATCAAAATATTTTTTTGTTATTTTTTTGTGCAATCTGCCAAATATTCTGTTTCAGAAATTGCAATGTTTAAAGTATTTTGATGAAATCAGTGTTGTACATTGAAAGAGTGTTTAAAAATCCCAGTTTGGTTGTAAATTTCATTTATTTTCCTACCACTGCATATTTAAGTACTGAAGAAAAGAAAAAAACTTTGCATGTATATTTTTCGTCCATATGATCTATCTGCAAGTTCCTGAGCAAAGTCGTTTTTTTTGTCGTCACTGTTTCTTTTTTAAAATCAGGTGAATGAGTCTGTAGAGAGTCTGTAAAAATTCTTAGTGAATGTACTGTTCCTTTCATGTCTCTTTGTTTTAGAATGTCACTGATTGTCAGTGGTTTAGCGATGACATCACTACAACAGTAGTTTGGGAGATTATTTTGAACTGTGCAGAGCTTTATTAATCATCAGGATGACTTTGTTATGACAGAACAATAACAGTGCCTTAAAAGAGATGGATTCAGTGATGACACTTTACAGTGCCTTCAGGAAGTATTCATACCCCTTGACTTATTCCAAATGTTGTTGTATTACATGCTTGAAATCAAAATGGATTAAATAAATAAAAAGTCTCACCCATCGACTCACAAAACCCCATTATGACAATGGGGAAACATGTTTTTAGAAATGTTTGCTAATATATTGAAAATTAAATACAGAAATATCTAATTTACATAAGTATTCCCACATGTTGGAATCACCTTTGGCAGCGATTACAGCTGTACGTCTTTCTGGGTAAGTCTCTAAGAGCTTTGCACACTTGGATTTTACAATATTTGCACATAATTCTTTTTTTAATTCTTCAAGCTCTGTCAAGTTGGTTGTTGATCACTGCTGGACAGCCATTTTCTAGTATTGCCATAGATTTTCAAGCCGATTTAAGTCAAAACTGTAACTAGGCCACTCAGGAACATTAAATGTCATCTTGGTAAGCAACTCCAGTGTATTGTGTCTTAGGTCATGTGCTTAGCTCTATTCCGTTTCTTTTAATCCTAAAAAAAAATCCCTAGCCCTTGCCGATGACAAGCATACCCATAACATGATGCACCAACCACCATGCTTGAATAGTATGTGGTACTCAGTGATGTGTTGTGTTCGTTTGCCCGAAACATAACGCTTTGTATTCGAGACATACATTTCATTTCTTTGCCAATTTTTCTGCAGTTTTACTTTAGTGCCTTGTTGCAAGCACAATGCATGTTTTGGAATATTTTTTTATTCTGTACAGGCTTCCTTCTTTTTCACTCTGTCATTTAGGTTAGTATTGTGGAGTAACTACAATGTTGTTGATCCATCCTCAGTTTTCTCCTATCACAGCCATTTAACTCTGTAACTGTTTTAAAGTCACCATTGGCCTCATGGTGAAATCTCTGAGCAGTTTTCTTCCTCTCCGGGCAAACTGAGTTATGAAGTACGCCTGTATCTTTGTAGTGACTGGGTGTATTGGTACACCATCCAATGTGTAAATAATGACCTTCACCATGCTCAAAGGGATATTCAATGTCTGCTTCTTTAAATGTTTACCCATCTACTAATAGGTGCCCTTTGCTAGGCATTGGAAAACCTCCCTGATCTTTGTGGTTGAATCTGTGTTTGAAATTCACTGCTCGACTGAGGGACCTTACAGATAATTGTATGTGTGGGGTACAGAGATGAGGTAGTCATTCAAAAATCTTCACATTAAACACTATTATGGCACACGGAGTGAGTCCATGCAACTTATTATGTGACTTGTTAAGCAAATGTTTACTCCTGAACTTATTTAGAGTGCCATAACAAAGGGGTTGAATACTTATTGACTCAAGAAATGTCCGCTTTTCATGTCTTAAAACATAATTCCACTTTTACATGATGTGGTATTGTGTGTAGGACAGTGACACAAAATCTACATTTATTCAATTTTAAATTCAAGCTGTAACACAACAAAATGTGGAAAAAGTCAAGGGGTGTGAATACTTTCTGAAGGCACTGTATGTCTGTGGATTGCATGCAGTACTCTCCAGTGCAAGATCAAGCAGTATAATATTGGTACATTGCACACAGGAAAATTGTATCTGCACAGCTTTAGACAGAGCATATTTTCAGGGTTTAAAGCTAGAGTTTAAAGTCCCCGTTGTTTCCAGTAGATCTTGGATGGACAGAAAGCACATTACAGAAGGGAAACAAGAAAAATAAGTTGTATGAAAGCAGATTAGCGTTTTTCGTCATGAATCTTGTTCTGGAGGCTGCTCTGCAGAGTGGTCAATAGCTGGCACAGCCACAAAGTCATAAAATCGGAATTTAAACTTAACCTTAACCCAAACCTTAACCACACTGTTAACCATAATGCCTAACCCTAACCTTAAATTAAGACCAAAAAGCTAATTTTTGTTTTCATAATTTTTTACAATATAGCAAATTTCGACTTTGTAGCTGCCTCCAGGACAAGACTCAGGACAGTAAACGTTTACCTGCGGTATGAAATGGCAGTACATACTGTATGTGATCCTACTAGCCCCATCCATCCCCTGCATATCTGCTTCTCACAATGGCCCCTAAGCACTCCAGCAAGACATAGAATAGCCTTGTGCCTTGCTTGTTTATATGCTCCATCTTTGAAACAAGACAATATTCGGTGGTGGGATGGAATGGTTGTAGTGCACTTGAATTGTGAATGTCCGACGAGAGATGAACGCTTCTCTAAATGAGGATTTATTTCACTGAACTGTGTGGTTTACGACAGTAGAGCGCCAGTGCGGTTGTTCTTGTTGTAATCATATAGAGGGAGTCGTAACACTGAACTTAATGTATAGGTCTTTGGCCTGATTACTGTACATGACAGCAATGTCAGCGGGCTACAGACACTACACTTAGGGCCATATTCAATCCGTATTGTGGAAATTCAGCGTTACAGCGTGATTTGAATTTAAAGGCAACACTCCCGCGTTTGGGGAGACTGCATTCACGGTAAACGCTGTACCACACAGTATACTGTAGATTGTGAGCGTGAACAACGGGATTTGATGTATTCATATTCTCGTAGTAAATTACCCTATGACTGCTCAAATGGAATGACTGACTGTTTGAATGACTGCAGTTCTCCTGAATCATTTACATTGTAACATTTTACTTGTGTAGTTTCTTCCATCGTTCATTACTGTGCTTCATATTGTGAAGTTATGTGGAATGTTTGGTAGGCGGCAGAGCATTTCTTGTTGTGGTCAACCTGCATAACTAATGCCCACAGAGCATTTCTCAGTCAACAGAGAGTAGACAGCTACTGGAGTGGTTACACAACTGTCTGTCAGCACACCAAATGGCACCCTATTCCCTACGTAGTGCACTACTTTTGACAGTGGTGGAAAGTACTTAATTAAAAATACTTTAAAGTATTACTTAAGTCGTTTTTGGGGGTATCTGTTGTCACGCCCTGGCCTTAGTATTCTTTGTTTTCTTTATTATTTTAGTTAGGTCAGGGTGTGACATGGGGAATGTTTGTGTTTTGTTGGTTTTGGGTGATTCTATGGTAAAGGGGTTGTTGGGTGTAGTATATGGGTTTGTGTTGAGTACATGTGTCTAGCGTTGTCTATGTATGTTTAGTTGTCTTCCGTGTTTTGTGTATGTCGTTGCACCACACGGGACTGTTTTCGGTTTGTTTTGTTCATCGTTGTTTTTGTGTAGCCTGTTTTCTCTATTCGTGCGTTCTTCTTGTTTCATGTAAGTTCGTCGTCTAGGTCTGTCTACACCGTTTGTTGTTTTGTTAGTTTATTCAAGTTCGTGTTTTTTCGTTAATAAATATGTGTTCAAACTCCACTGCGCCTTGGTTCGATCAATACTCCTCCTTTTCGACCGAAGAGAAGGAGGACCACCATTACAGAATCACCCACCATTCCAGAGCCAAGCAGCGGAGTAAATGGAGTAAGGGACAGGAAAAGAAGGAGGAATGGACTTGGGACGATATATTGGACGGGAAAGGTTGCTACACATGGGAGGAGATCCTGGCTGGTAGGGATCGCCTCCCATGGGAACAGCTGGAGGCACTGAGGAGAGCAGAGGCTACCGGAGAGAGGAACCGGAGTTATGAGGGAACGGGTCTGGCACGGAAGCCCAAAAAGCCCGTAAGTAACACCCAAAAATTTCTTGGGGGGGCCTTAGAGGGAGTGTGGCGAAGTCAGGTAGGAAACCTGCGCCTACTCCCTGTACTTACCGTGGAGAGCGAGAGTACGGACAGACTCCGTGTTACGCAGTAGAGCGCACGGTGTCTCCTGTACGCATGCATAGCCCGGTTCGGTACATTCCAGCTCCACGTATCGGCCGGGCTAGACTGAGCGTTGAGCCGTATGTCATGAAGCCGGCCCAACGCATCTGGTCACCAGTGCGTCTCCTCGGGCCGGCGTACATGGCACCAGCCTTACGCATGGTGTCCCCGGTTCGCCTACATAGGCCGGTGCAGGTTTTTCCACCTCCCCGCACTGGTCAGGCGACGGGGAGCATACAACCAGGTAAGGTTGGGCAGGCTCGGCGCTCAAGGGAGCCAGTACGCCTGCACGGTCCGGTATTTCCGGCGCCACCTCTCCGCCCCAACCCAGTACCACCAGTGCCTCCTCCACACACTAGCCATATGGTGCGTGTCTCCAGCCCTTTACCACCAGTGCCTAAACCACGCACCAAGCCTCCTGTGTGTCCCCAGAGTCCTGTGCGTCCTGTTGCTGCTCCCCGCACTAGCCCTGAGATGCGTGTCCCCAGCCCGGTACCACCAGTCCCGGCACCACGCACCAGGCCTACAGTGCGCCTCAGCCGGCAGGAGTCTGCCGTCTGCACAGCGATGTCTGAGCCATCCGTCTCCCCAGCGCCATCTGAGCCATCCGTCTCCCCAGCGCCATCTGAGCCATCCGTCTGCAATGAGCCTGCAAAGCCGCCCGTCTGCCATGAGCCTGCAAAGCCGCCCGTCTGCCATGAGCCTACTGAGCCGCCCGCCAGACAGGAGCCGCTAGAGCCGCCCGCCAGACAGGAGCCGCTAGAGCCGTCCGTCAGACAGGATCTGCCAGAGCCGCCAACCAGACAGGATCTGCCAGAGCCGCCAACCAGACAGGATCTGCCAGAGCCGCCAACCAGACAGGATCTGCCAGAGCCGCCAACCAGACAGGATCTGCCAGAGCTGTCAGCTAGCCATGAGCAGCCAGATCCGTCAGCCAGCCATGAGCAGCCAGATCCGTCAGTTAGCCATGAGCAGCCAGATCCGTCAGCTAGCCATGAGCAGCCAGATCCGTCAGCTAGCCATGAGCAGCCAGATCCGTCAGCTAGCCATGAGCAGCCAGATCCGTCAGCCAGCCATGAGCAGCCAGATCCGTCAGTTAGCCATGAGCAGCCAGATCCGTCAGTTAGCCATGAGCAGCCAGATACGTCAGCTAGCCATGAGCAGCCAGATCCGTCAGCTAGCCATGAGCAGCCAGATCCGTCAGCCAGCCATGAACAGCCAGATCCGTCAGCCAGCCATGAGCAGCCAGATCCGTCAGCCAGCCATGAGCAGCCAGATCTGTCAGCCAGCCATGGGCCGTCCCTCAGTCCGGAGCTGCAGTCCCTCAGTCCGGAGCTGCCGTTCCTCAGTCCGGAGCTGCCCCTTATCCTGGTGCTGCCCCTTATCCTGGGGCTGTCCCTTACCCTGGTACTGCCCCTTAGTTCGGAGCTGCCCCTGACCCTGGTACTGCCCCTTACCCTGGTACTGCCCCTTAGTCCGGAGCTGCCCCTTAGTCCGGAACTGCCCCTTAATGCAGTGGGGTTAATGTGGAGGGGGGTCATTTGGAGGAAGCTAAGGAGGTGGTTAGGGACTGTGGTGACGTGGGGACCACGACCAGAGCCGGAGCCGCCACCGTGGATGGAAGCCCACCCAGACCCTCCCCTAGACTGGTTAATGGTGCGCCCGGAGTTCGCACTTTAAGGGGGGGGGTTATGTCACGCCCTGGCCTTAGTATTCTTTGTTTTCTTTATTATTTTAGTTAGGTCAGGGTGTGACATGGGGAATGTTTGTGTTTTGTTGGTTTTGGGTGATTCTATGGTAAAGGGGTTGTTGGGTGTAGTATATGGGTTTGTGTTGAGTACATGTGTCTAGCGTTGTCTATGTATGTTTAGTTGTCTTCCGTGTTTTGTGTATGTCGTTGCACCACACGGGACTGTTTTCGGTTTGTTTTGTTCATCGTTGTTTTTGTGTAGCCTGTTTTCTCTATTCGTGCGTTCTTCTTGTTTCATGTAAGTTCGTCGTCTAGGTCTGTCTACACCGTTTGTTGTTTTGTTAGTTTATTCAAGTTCGTGTTTTTTCGTTAATAAATATGTGTTCAAACTCCACTGCGCCTTGGTTCGATCAATACTCCTCCTTTTTCGACCGAAGAGAAGGAGGACCGCCGTTACATCTGTACTTTACTGTTTATATATTTTTTTACAACTTTTACTTTTACTTCACTACATTCATAATGAAAATAATGTACTTTTTATTGCATAAATTTTCCCTGACACCCAAAAGTACTCGTTACATTTTGAATGCTTAGCAGGACGGGAATATGGTCCAATTCACTCACTTATCAAGAGAACATCCCTGGTCATCCCTACTGCCTCTGATCTGGTGGACTCACTAAACAAAAATGCTTCATTTGTAAATGATGTCTGAGTGTTTGAGTGTCCCCCTGGCTATCAGTAAATAAAAAAAAAATAAAAAAAAACTGCCGTCTGGTTTGCTTAATAATATAAGGAATTTTAAAAAAAATCATACTTTTACTGTTGATACTTAAGTATATTTTAGCAATTACATTTACTTTTGATACTTAAGTATGTTTAAAACCAAATACTTTTAGACTTTTACTCAAGTAGTGTTTTACTGGGTGACTTTTACTCAAGTATGACATTTGGGTACTTTTTCCATCACTGACTTTTGAGCAGACCTTATGGGCAGTGGTGTAAAGTACTAAAGTAAAAATACTTTAAAGTACTACTTAAGTATATTTTTGGGGTATCCTTATGTAACGGATGTGAAATGGCTAGCTAGTTAGCGGGTACGCGCTAGTAGCGTTTCAATCAGTTACGTCACTTGCTCTGAAACCTAGAAGTAGTGTTGCACCTTGCTCTGCAAGGGCCGTGGCCTTTGTGGAGCGATGGGTAACGATGCTTCGTGGGTGACCGTTGTTGATGTGTGCAGAAGGTCGGGGCGAAGGGACGTACTAAAGTTATACTGTTACACTTACTTTACTTTATTTTTTACTTATATTTTTTGACTACTTTTACTTCTCTACATTCCTAAAGAAAATATTTTACTTTTTACTCTATACATTTTCCCTGACACCCAAAAGTACTTGTTACATTTTGAATGCTTAGCAGCACCGGATAATGGTCCAATTCCCGCACTTAACAGAACATCCCTGGTGTTCCCTACTGCCTCTGATCTGGCAGACTCATTAAGCACACATGCTTCGTTTGTAAATTATGTCTAAATGTTGGAGTGTGCCCCTGGCTATCCGTAAATTTTAAAAACAAGAAAATGGTGCCGTCTGGTTTGCTTAATATAAGGAATTTGAAATTATTTATTCTTTTACTTTTGATACTTAGGTACATTTTTGCGATTACAGTTACTTTTGATACTAAATTATATTGAAAACCAAACACTTTTAGACTTACTCAAGTACTATTTTACTGGATGACTTTCAATTAAGTCATTTTTTATTAAGGTATCTTTACCTTTAATCAAGTATGACAATTAGGTACTTTTTCCATCACTGCTTATGGGCCCTGGTCAAAAGTAATGCAATAAATAGGGGATAGGGTGCCATTTGGTCTGCAGCAGACAGTTGTGTAACCACTCCAGTAGCCATCACCTGAGGCACCAGAGATATTCTGCAAAGAGATTCTTTAATCGGTCATCTGTAGTCGTTGCTACAGACGTTCCATTGACTCACACAGTGGCTAGGGACGGAGGGGGGATGTCAAATCAAACTTTATTTGTCACATACGCCGAATACAACAAGTGTAGACCTTACCGTGAAATGCTTACTTACAAGCCCTGTATAGCGGCAGTGGCGATTTTAGCATGTAAATCTTGGTGGGGCAAAACAAATCAAATGTGGGATGCATGCCAGCAAAGCCACTACACAACACATCACTAAGCAATACATTAATTGCACTAGAACGGTGACAAACGGTTCCCACAAACTGTTAGGGCCTACATAAAGCTGTCCCAACAGCAGAGTCCCAACAGCAGTCCCAACGCCTTACCACTGATACACCTGGCTATCAGCGGAGCCATTTAGCCTCATTTACTGCCTTTTAAAAAAACATAGCTGATATGGCTGACTTGTTAAAAAATGTGGTTTCTACAGACAATTGAGATGTACAAACTATGGCATGAGGGGACGACAAGCGGATGAGGTTATCCGTAATTTCAATTAAGACATTAATGAGCGAGCTAGGACGTCCGTAGTCAATATAACTATTTGTTCAGCACTTTTGAAATGTACAGCGACAGAATTTAGAACATGGGCCGTTCTTACAGTGTTCTCCCTGTACACTAAGTCAGAACCGTAGGATAAATAAAGGGGACATATAAGCAGACGATGAAAGCGCTTACAATAGTCGATAATTACATTTCTCAAAAACAGGTTAAAGGCTACATGTGTACCACAGTAGGCGAAATTAAGAGGTGAAAATAGACCAAATTATTAGGGTGAGGCACATGGGCTACTAACAGCTTACAACACAACATACACTTAGTATTACTTTCTTAGCTACAGTATACATATCTCCCTGGCATGTTACATAATTTATGCGGCAGCATACAATACATTTTTGGACTCACCTTGTTGTGCTGTGCTCACTTGAACAGGAAGGTGGCGAAGCGGTTCTTCGTGGGCAAATTTTGTCATCAGTCTTTGTCATTAAAGTCTGTCATTCTCTGGATTTATGGTTCTTTCAAGACAAGTCAGATTTTGCAGTTCCGATTTTGCAGTTGTTTTGAGCGCGGCACAAATCATGCTTCATTGACAGCACAGCCAAGGTTGAATGTATATCATTTTAAACTAGGAAAACAGACTTGGGACCACACAGCCACTCCACTGAATAGCAGGCTAGTGATTGCTATGCAATGCTTGCAGTTACCCACTGATTCCTTCCAAACCGGTCATTGTTGAATTTGCGATTTCCTTCTTGTTGGATAATGTTTATGTCCAATGGCCGATGAGCACCGATACGTTTTATCTATAATTTCTCTTCATTATTTATCTTCATATGACAAGGATTAAAAAGGATTTGCCAGTAGATTGTCGACTTGATTCATGAGGATGACTGCTAGCTAAGATTTTGAAAGTATGATGTTGACATGATCAGTCCAATCAAAACTACTGTACATATAACGTGATTTGACGTAATTTTATCTGTGGCCAATGACCTTGAGCCTTCTTGGATGGGCACTCCTAATGTAACTCTATGGCAGCACCCAAGGAGCTTGATTTTTCTTGCTCTACCCTTAGACTTGGAGGTGACGTAGTGTCCCCATGAGTGACAGAACACTGAGCCATTCACGGCGCAGCGCGCCGTATTTTCTGCTGGCTTGCCCCACCACCACAGAAAGCACTGGGCTAGGCTGAAACACCTGCATTTTGGAGCTGCCTTACTCAAAAAAACAAGAGACCATGTTGCATGCAGCTTTATTAAAACAATGATATATTTTTACAGTGTTTGCAAACTGATATGTGATACGTATTAATGCCAAAATAGCATGCAAAACAGGCAAGTCCAAAACAAATTATATATATATATATTATTATTTTTTGCTTAAAATGTTGGGCTAAAAAGAGATGGGGCTCTGCCTGAAAGATGGGTCGCCACTGTATAGTGGTCTTATTTTATACCATGCTGTGTCAATGTACTGTAATTAAACAGTTTTTACCCGTTATTAATAGCCATTATTTGATTGAATATATCACTTGTAATTACCTGCACGATTAAACACATTGTTATTAATTGTTTTATCCATCTTATCTTGCCACACAGACCCTCATTGACCAATGAATACAGAGCAAATGGACATTTCTCTCTCTTTATTCTCGAAAGGCAAAGTATTGAATGATAAAATCGAATATTTCCAAAAACAATGCATACACAATTAATGACTTTACAAACAATCAGTTGAAACATTTGTTCCCCAGGCTCAGTGTTTCAACTATTACAAATAAATTACAAAACTGTTAGATTCTTTGTTCTTTGCATAGTAAAAATTATTTTGATTCCAAATTTATACAATAAATGTACAAGACATCCAACATAGGGGAGAAGCAGACCAAAATAATAAACAAAACCAATCAGGATGCATGGTACAAACAAACACTGATGATGACACTGCTGTTACCGGGGGAAGATGATCTTCCCATTAGAGTAGTACGTGCTGCCTTACTTCAGCTCCAGCTCAGATGAGGACAGATCTCTTCGTTTTGATTTCTTGTGCTTGTAGCCCAGGAGGATGGTGGCCACTAGGAGCACCAGGCCCAGGACCAGTAGGACCCACTGGCCTGCTGCAGCCGCTGCACCATCCAGACTCATGCCCAGAAAGTTCACTTTACCATTATCTAGAACTGGGGTCGGGGTTGGGGTTGCGGCTGTGGGGGATGTTTCTGAGCCGTCACCTAGAAACACACACAGAGGTGAGTGATGCGAATCAGAAGACGTACTCTTATCCTGTTTCATTATAGTACTTGGCTTAAATGAGCGAACAAGAGACGGAATGCAATATGACATTTTATTAAATAGTTTACTGATGACAGGTCTGGGAGAAGGAGTTCCAATGACGGGCCTTAAAAGGAAGGATTCACCCATTTGGAATGTTATATCGTATTTGTGCATCTCTGAGTGATGTTCTATTGGTTTCCAGGGTCATTTCCCATTTTCATGTCTATCTGAGCTATTCGTTATTCAAGCAGGCAGCGATACAGCAGTTACGACGAGTTTTGCATCACATGAAAATTATCCCAGGAATGATAGAACATCGCTCTGAGATGAATAAATACTATATAACATAAAAAATGGGTTAATCTTTCATTTAAAAAAAGGTAGACTCAACGATATGACATAGATGCGGAAGGAAAACAGCATAGTGGGTACATTTCTCCGCAACAACTAAGACCGTTGAAGCGTGAGGCTCAATTTCTCTGTTGTTTGCTGCCCTGGCTACCACGCTGTGAACAGCATGAAGCGAACCCATACACGTGCACAGCTCCTGTGTGTAAGTCTTGTATCTCGCTCATCTCAATATCTGCGGTGCTGCTCTTGGCAACGTCATTTCGCTGAGTCTACCTTTAAGGTTATTATAGCTGGTGGAGGGTTGTTAACTTTTGCTGTAACACGCAAGTGAAAGAACTTGTGTACGTTTGACATAAATACATCCCGAGATGTATGCCCATTGGTTGAGAGAGAGGAAGGTGATGATTGCAAGTGTGTACCCCATAGGTTAAACAACAAGCGTAAGGAATATGCATTATTGTGCCGTGCTCATAGTCTAAAAGGTAAATGGGGGAATGACGTTCCACACATGGCAAAGTAGAAAAGAGAACATGAAACAAGACCTATGCTGATGATACCTTTGTATACATTCCCACTATGCCCGAAGAATAGGAAACAGTGTGAATGACGTCGTACTTACTGGGTAAAGTTAAAAAGAGCATTCAGACCAGCCTTACTGATTGAAAATTCGGAAACTACACAGAACAAAAATAGAAATCGCAACATGCAATCATTTCAAAGATTTGACTGAGTTGCAGTTCATAAGGAAATCAGTCAATTCAAATAAATAAATGTGATCCTAATCTATGGATTTCACATGTCTGGGAATACAGATATGCATCTGTTGGTCACAGATACCTTAAAAAAAAGGTAGGGGCGTCGATCAGAAAACCAGTCAGTATCTGGTGTGACCACCATTTGCTGTCGTACACTTTGATACAGAGCATCCCAAACATGCTCAATGGGTGACATGTCTGGTGAGTATGCAGGCTATGGAAGAACTGGGACATTTTCAGCTTCCAGGAATTGTGTGCAGATCCTTGCGACATGGGGCATCATACTGAAACGAGGTGATAGTGGCGGATGAATGGCACAACAATGGGCCTCAGGATCTCGTCACGGTATCTCTGTGCATTCAAACAGCCACCAATAAAATGCAATTATGGTCTTTGTTTGTAGCTTATGCCTGCCTATACCATAACCCCACCTCCACCATGGGGCACTCTATTTACAACGTTAACATCAGCAAACCGCTTGCCCACATGACGCCATACACGTGGTTTGCAGTTGTGAGGCCGGTTGGACATTGGAGGCGGCTTATGGTAGAGAAATGAACATTCAATTCTCTGGCAACAGCTCTGGTGGATATACCTCCAGTCAGCATGCAAGTTGCACGCTCCCTCAAAACTTGAGACATCTGTGGCATTGTGTTGTGTAACAAAACTGCACATTTTAGAGTGGCCTTTTATTGGCCCCAGCACAAGGTGCACCTGTGTAATGATCATGCCGTTTAAGCTTCTTGATATTTCACACCTGTCAGGTGTATGGATTATCTTGGCAAAGGACAAATGCTTACTAACAGGGATGTAAACAAATTTGTGCACAAAATTTGAGAGAAATAAGCTTTTTGTACACATGGAAAATTCTGGGATGTTTTATTTCAGCTCATAAAACATGGGGCCAACACGTTATATTTTTGTTCAGTGTGCATTACTTTTCAAGATTGCTTGTGTCAAAACTGAGAACATTGAGACCAGGTCTTAATCTCAGAAAAAAAGGTGCTTAATGCATAATTAGAAAGGAAAGAGTTTCTTGTCCTTTCCGCCATTTCATCTTTGTTCAGTCCGTGTGGTCAGAGAACAGAGGCCTCTTCTGCGCTCCCCCTCTTCTCCGACATTCCATTTTCCCCTCTATCGTGTTCTTTCCCCCTGTCTTTTCGACAACCCAGTCCATCTTTCTCCATTGTTTTCTCCACCTACAGGATTTCTCTCCTTCGAGTCCTGTCTCCTCGCTCTATCTAATCTCAAACTCCTCCTTTCAGCAGGAACTCATCATGAAGGATTGGAGGTATTGATTTCATTGCTAGGCGCCTCTAAACCCACTAAAAACAATACTTCAGCCCTGACAACAGTTGTTTCTCTGCAGAGGGATTGGTTTCAGCTTAAGTACATTGGAATTTTAGTGGCTCTAATCATTGACCTATAAAAGAACTGGAGACAGCGTCAAAGATGGCTGACTGTTGTTTTCAACGTAATCTACTCAAATTTGCATACGCCGTTTCGTGGTGGCCGCCATCTGCTTTACAGAGCCCATAACGCTTGCGCACTAGCACTTAGTGTGCACTGGAGGTTAGCATGAGCAGCGATGATGTCATCACATTTTCCAAAAACACGGCAGACATCATGGGGACCGACTTCGGCGGAAGTCGTGACACATCAGTTGAATATAAAATGTTAATATCTTCGGCTAGGAGTAAAATATCGTTATCATTCCCAAGAAGACTCAAGTTTGTAATTGCTGCCAAAGGTGCGTCAACAAAGTACTGAGAAAAGGGTCTGAACACTTACATAAATATATTTCAGTTTTGTATTTTTAATACATTTCCAAACATTTCTAAAAACCTGTTTTTGCTTTGTCATAATGGGTTATTGTGTGTAGATTGATGCACTGTATAATCTCTCTTTAGTATACTATTGGTGCACGCTAGTATGAAAATGTGCTGAAAATGTGGAATCAATAGTCAACTGTACAAAATTTGGCACAAGGTACAGTTGAAGTCGGAAGTTTACATGCACTTAGGTTGGAACCATTAAAACTCGTTTTTCAACAACTCCACAAATGTCTTGTTAACAAACTATAGTTTTGGCAAGTCATGACACGAGTCATTTTTCCAACAATTGTTTACAGTCAGATTATTTCACTGTATCACAATTCCAGTGGGTCAGAAGTTTACATACACTAAGTTGACTGTGCCTTTAAACAGCTTGGACAATTACAGAAAAATCTGTCATGGCATAAGAAGCTTTTGATAGGCTAATTGACATCATTTGAGTCAATTGGAGGTGTACCTGTGGATGTATTTCAAGGCCTGCCTTCAAACTCAGTGACTCTTTGCTTGACATCATGGGAAAATCAAAAGAAATCAGCCAAGACCTCAGAAAAAAATGTAGACCTCCACAAGTCTGGTTTATCCTTGGGAGCAATTTCCAAACTCCTGAAGGTACAAAGATCATACTTTTTGAAGAAATGTCCTCTGGTCTGATGAAATAAAAATAGAACTGTTTGGCCATAATGACCATCGTTATGTTTGGAGGGAAAAGGGGGATGCTTGCAAGCCGAAGAACACCATCCCAACCGTTAAGCACATGGGTGGCAGCATCATGTTGTGGGGGTGCTTTGCTGCAGGAGGGACTGGTGCACTTCACAAAATAGATGGCCTCATGAGGAAAATGATGTGGATATATTGAAGCAACATCTCAAGACATCAGTCAGGAAGTTAAAGCTTGGTCGCAAATGGGTCTTCCAAGTGGACAATGACCCCCAAGCATACTTCCAAAGTTGTGGCAAAATGGCTTAAGGACAACAAAGTCAAGGTATTGGAGTGGCCATCACAAAGCCCTGACCTCAATCCTATAGAAAATTTGTGGGCAGAACTGAAAAAGCGCGTGCGCGCAAGGAGGCCTACAAACCCGACTCAGTTACACCAGCTCTGTCAGGAGGAATGGGCCAAATTAACCCAACTTATTGTGGGAAGCTTGTGGAAGGCTACCCGAAACGTTTGACCCAAGTAAAACAATTTAAAGGCAATGCTACCAAATACTAATTGAGTGTATGTAAACTTCTGACCTACTGGGAATGTGATGAAATAAATAAAAGCTGAAGTAAATACTTTTCTCTTCTATTATTCTGACATTTCACATTCTTAAAATAAAGTGGTGATCCTAACTGACCTAAGACAGGGAATTTTTACTAGCATTAAATGTCAGGAGTTTAAATATATTTGGCTAAGGTGAATGTAAACTTCAGACTTCAACTATAGATGTATGTACCCTGAAAATATATAGATATGGACCAACCCCAGTTATGGCCCTTGGGGGGGCGTGGCAGCCACTATAAGAACAAAAGTTTGCCTCTCAGCTACAGATATTCCTGTTAGCTATTGGATCCTCGGGAAAAGCTAGACTACAATAGTTTGTTGTAAATAAAATGCTTGAAGTGTACTACTACTAACCTATCCAGGAGATTCCAGTAGTGTGGGAGTGATGAGTAGGCAGAACGCACAGTGAGCTTTCCTGAATAACTGGACATGCCACATGTGAGCATATTGGTGGCAGCATTTATTATAGGACGACTTGGGAGACTGATGATCTCGCGAACTGTCGAGAATAGACACGCAACTGATCCAAATGGTTGCATAATCAGACCTAGGCTGTATGCCGTCTCCGCATGAAACATGCATTCAAAAAGAGGGCGTTCGAGCGGTTATTCAAATTAGCCTAGTACATCACTGCAGTTTACAGTCTAGACAATAAATGTACTCACTTGACAACAATGTTGTAGCCTAAGTACAATAAATGTTATTGTCTAAAAATGTAGGACTAAATCAATAGAAGAGCTTTGCGTGCCCGGGGACAGCAGAGATCACCATGGAGGAATGCAGATTTCATAATCTGTTAACTTTTGTTTCTTGCTCTTTGACAGGTGAAATATTGATAGCCCTAATATTTAGCTAATGAATGGCCTAATATCTAGCTAATATTTATATTTATTTACTCTATCCTCTCTCTTCCAGCTGTTCCTGTGTTCAATAGGCTATAGGCCACGTACGCATAGGCCAAATGAACTGTCGGGGAAAGTTGAGGATAGAGAGCGCGTTTGTTTGATCACTCCAGCGTTGGGCGGTGATGATAACATTGTGGCACTGACGCATTACAAATGGTTGCCCCGGACAGCCATAGAGATGAGCACAGTGAAAAAGAAGATCCAAATGAATTCACAACCATAAGAAAAATGGTAATCACTTGCAAACCACTTGAGCAATGAGGCAAGCAGTGGCATGCTGTAAAATATGCGCATGCTAAACTGCAGGCGTTTGTTGTTGAATTGTTGCATTTAAATATACGTTTCTATGTATATTATTTTTCAGTACATCTAGGCCACATGGAAGTAGCCTATTATTTTCACTTATCACTATGAAAATGCACTCTCCCTGAAAGCACTGAATGGTCTGTGTTACCGTGCAGTTCATTTCCGGTGGGCAGTATTATGACATGATGAAAGTATTTTCCAATAACAAGAACGCGAGGAGGCAGCATAATAAGTTTAGGCTATTTACTAGATTGTGTAGGTAGAAAACATATCAGTAGGTGACTTTGAACTTCAACACCCACAGTGTGCGCATGGTATATAAGGGAGTGCGCTTAACATGCCCATCACCACTATACCTATTACACAACACTCCTGTATGTATATATGTACTGTATGTATGTACAGTATGCATATGTGTGTATACAGTACCAGTCAAAGGTTTGGACACACCTACTCATTGTAAGGTTCTGTATTTATTTTCTTAGTCAACCTTGTGTTCTGTTTCGCGTTCTCGAACGTAGCCCTGTCTTTCATTTTTGTTCATTGAAATCAATACTCATGGAGAAAAATGTGTAGATTAACATTTATAACTGGTTTCACAAACGAGCTAGGCAAAGGCTTAGTAGAGTCAAAACTAACAATACTTCACAAAGACACAAACAGAATGAACTGAACTATATAATGAGCTGATGAGACCAGGTGAGTAACTAACTCAGGTGAAATCAATGAACAAAAATGAAAGATGGGGCTACGTTCAAGAACACAAAGAAACAGGGCTATGTTCAAGAACACAACGAAACAGAACACAAGGTTGACTAGGAAAATAAATACAGAACCTTAGACTCATTCCAGGGTTTTTCTTTATTTTTACTATTTTCTACATTGTAGAATAATAGTGAAGACATCAAAACTATGAAATACCAAAAAAAGTGTTAAACTTCACCCTGAAGGCCCGGTTTCTTCAAAGTAGCCACCCTTTGCCTTGACAGCTTTGCACTCTCTTGGCATTTTCTCAACCAGCTTCATGAGGTAGTCACCTGGAATGCATTTCTATTAACCAGCGTGCCTTGTTAAATGACAGTCCATTATTTTAATAAATGAAGGTCAGTCAATACGGAACATTTCTTGAACTTTGAAAGTTTCTTCAAGTGCAGTCGCCATCAAGCATTATGATCAAATCAAATGTATTTATTTATATAGCCCTTCGTACATCAGCTGATATCTCAAAGTGCTGTACAGAAACCCAGCCTAAAACCCCAAACAGCAAGCAATGCAGGTGTAGAAGCACGGGGGCTAGGAAAAACTCCCTAGAACACAGGTGTCAAACTCATTCCACGGAGGGCCGAGTGTCTGCGGGTTTTCGCTCCTCCCTTGTACTTGATTGATGGGTTAACATCACTAATTAGTTAGGAACTCCCCACACCTGGTTGTCTAGGGCTTTATTGAAAGGAAAAACCAAAAACCTGCAGACACTAGGCCCTCCGTGGAATGAGTTTGACACCCCTGCCCTAGAAAGTCCAAAACCTGGGAAGAAACCTAGAGAGGAACCAGGCTATGAGGGGTGGCCAGTCCTCTTCTGGCTATGCCGGGTGGAGATTATAACAGAACATGGCCAAGATGTTCAAATGTTTATAAATGACTATGGTCAAAGCATGGTCAAATAATAATAATCACAGTAGTTGTCGAGGGTGCAGCAAGTCAGCACCTCAGGAGTAAATGTCAGTTGGCTTTTCATAGCCGATCATTAAGAGTATCTCTACCGCTCCTGCGGTCTCTAGAGAGTTGAAAACAGCAGGTCTGGGACAGGTAGCACGTCCGGTGAACAGGTCAGGGTTCCATAGCCACAGGCAGAACAGTTGAAACTGGAGCAGCAGCACGGCCAGGTGGAACTGGCTCTCATGAGGACCCCCACAGGAAAGGAAGACCCAGAGTTACCTCTGCTGCAGAGGATAAGTTCATTAGAGTTAACTGCACTTCAGATTGGAGCGCAAATAAATGCTTCACAGAGGTCAAGTAAAAGACCAATCTCAACATCAACTGTTCAGAGGAGACTGTGTGAATCAGGCCTTCATGGTCGACTTGCTGCAAAGAAACCATTTTCTTGGTTACAATCGCCGTGTCTTTGTGAGACGCAAAGTAGGTGAACGGATGATTTCCACGTGTGGTTCCCACCGTGAAGCATGGAGGAGGAGGTGTGATGGTGCTCATGACACTGTCAGTGATGTATTTAGAATTCAAGGCACACTTAACCAGCATGGCTACCACAGCATTCTGCAGCGAAACGCCATCCCATCTGGTTTGTGCTTAGTGGGACTATCATTTGTTTTTTAACAGGACAATGACCCAAAACACACCTTCAGGCTGTGTAAGGGCCATTTGACCAAGGAGAGTGATGGAGTGCTGCATCAGAATACCTGGCCTCCACAATCACCTGACCTCAACCCAATTGAGATGGTTGGGTGAGTTGGACCGCAGAGTGAAGGAAAAGCAGCCAACAAGTGCTCAGCATATGTGGGAACTCCTTCAAGACTGTTGGAAAAGCATTCCTCATGAAGCTGATTAAGAGAATGCCAAGAGTTTGCAAAGCTGTCATCAAGGCAAAGGGTGGCTACTTTGAACAATCTAAAATATATTTTGATTTGTTTAAAACTTTTTTGTTTACTACATGATTCCATATGTGTTATTTTCATAGTTTTGATGTTTTCACTATTATTCTACAATGTAGAAAATAGTCAAAATAAAGAAAAACCCTACTCATTCAAGGGTTATGGTCAGTACAAACCACAGAATGGCGACCTGCCAAACACTTATGGAACTTCTGGACAGATTTTTATTTTTTGCTGGGCCTCTTTACCCAGCTGCGCATCAGTCAAGAGTTAAGAATACTGTGGAATTCACTGTGCCTCGAAAGTCCGCACATATCTTAAGGCTACCATCCTTCTTGGCCACAGGCACAATTTGTATAGGCCACCAAGGCTGTGTTCACACAGGCAGCCCAATCTAGATTTTTAGTGAAAAAAGATGAGAATTGGGCTGCCTGTCTAAACGCAGACTTAGACTACTCCACTGGCTGGTAAACCCCCTGAGCCACCAGTTTGTCCAGAGCCCCATCGATCTTCAGCTGGAGAGTGAAGGGTACTGGGTATGTTTAAAAAAAAACTTAGGTGGCACCTTAGGGTCGATGGCTATGGACACAGGGGCCCCCTGCAAACCCCATGCCCCTGGAAAGCTTCTTATTTCTCCTTTCTAATCAAATCCAAAGTGTTTTGCATGTGATAAACCCCTGTGACCTCGATGGCCAAAGGCTCAAACCAGTCAGGGTCCAGTAAACTGGCACCTGAGCCCTGGATGACGAACAGGAGTAGCCTTCTGTGGTTGCCTCGATAGCTCACAACAACAAAAATCCTACCCCCCACCTCTAACTGGACCTGTGATCATTGCCGTAACACTTCATTGTCTTGCAAAAGCTCGTGTGGCTCATCAGGCTACAATGCATGGTATGTTTCCTCACTAATCAGTGAATATCTAGAGCCTGGGTCAGTCCTCCATTACATGCTCCAGACACAGTTGGAGAAGGACCGGGCCTTCAGGGTGAAGTAGGCTGTGAAGGTGGCATTTTATTGCATTCAATGCATCTTTGCTTATACCTTTTTCAAATGTGATTGTTACTTGTATTTTATTTGGGTCCAAAACAGTGTCATTATTCAAACCATTCCATATATGTATACCACAGGAGGTTGGTGGCAGCTTAATTGGGGAGGATGGGCTCATAGTAACGGCTGGAACAGAGTAAATTGAATGGTTTTGAACTCAAACACATGGTTTCCATGTTTGATACCATTCCATTTACTCCATTCCAGCCATTATTGTGAGCTTTCCTCTCCTCAGCAGCCTCCTGTGATGTATACATTACCATCAACTTCATCCTCAACAGTCAGTAGTTTGTCTTGTCAATTTCAGAGTGTTCAGGTGTGTTGGCAATTGCTAGTAATTGGCCATACCTGATCTTAATTAGTTGATGTCTTGAAAGGTGGTCTGTTTGAACAGTGGGAAAATAAATGCTTGGAAGAGGTAGACATGCTATATACTCTGCGGGAAAGGTTTTTGTTATTTTCATTAAGCTTTTAGCATGGCCTGTGTTTTAACCTCTTTAAACCCATCTGTTTTATAACCCTTAAAATATTTATTCAATTCTGACAATCTTCATCAGTCCAGTTATTATTTTAACGTCTTGATGTGCACGGGATATGACCAGCTCGGTCACACAGGTGGGCATCATCATAACTCTTTGCAGTAGGTAGGGCTGCACTCAGCTCATTTATTTTCACCATTATCAATTTCATTAGCGTCCAAATATTCCAGCCTTTCAATGTACTCCTCCCAGGAGCTATCCTTTTCATCAACAAACTCCGCCATGATAGCGACGACAGAGGAAACTCCACTTTGGCATTTTACGCATGAATCTTCTTCAATTCTAGTCCGTATCCACTTCGTCGCCAGTATTCTGTACGTGACATGAAAGTACAATCCAATAACGAGGAAGCAACAGGGTAAATTTAGGTGATTTGCTAGATTGCAAACGTGACTGCCATGTCGGCAGGTGACTGAACTTCAACACCCACGGTGTGTGCATTCCGTGTGCACTCGTTAACGTGCCTATCAACACTAAATGTAATCCTTAAGAGTCTGATTCACCCGTCTGTCAATCTAAGCAACATAAAACAACCCCCCTCAATCTGTCAGTTTAAAATAGGCGGATGCACCATGAAAAAAAAGAATCTCTGTCAGCCTTCTGCATCTGCGGTGGAAGGTGACATAGCTATAGCAGTGGTTGTCAGACCATGAGGCATCCCGAAAATCGGTCTTCTCACGAAAACGTCTGCAGCGTCCAAATGGTTTGGCCTACAAACTAATATGACCACTCCATGGAACGATGACTCCAACACGTCACGGGACTCCTCTGAGGGTAACACATACACATTAATGGAAGTATAGAGGTAGTTGTGCCAACAATAAGGGGTGAAATGTGTCAAATCAAAATATTTCCTGAACTTTCTTATCTGGCCATATACATTTTTTTGGGGGGGGGGATACCTACAATTGTAAATCAAATACCAAATGATTCAAGGCATGACCATCTTAAAACAATTCCATGTGTTAGCTTAGTAGACCCCCCCCCCGATTAATTTTTTTACTGATGCGTTGATCAGCTGATTGGCAGGTGTACTATAGAACCTTTCTCTAGTGTGAATGCTCGCCAACGTGTATAGTTTATCGTTATCGTCCTTGCTGTGGATGGTCCTTAACACAATTGATTGTGTGAGACAAATTACGACGAATTGACATTCCAAACAATCGCGCACTTTACCTAACGCTCCACTCACTATTCATTTGAATCAGTAAAAAGTGACCTAACGTAGCAGGTACAAAGGAAACACCTGAAAGTGTTGGGGGATTTTTTTTTGAGAGAGATTCTTTTCTGCACTGTTCAACCAATCCAGTAAATGTGGAGGAGGAGTTAAGATGGAGTGTCGCCTTGTTAACGTCCAAAAGCAGAAGTCACATTACAAGCTCTTTTCATTTCCCCAGACAACGTGATGCATCCGTTTTGGCCCTGCCCCGCTGAGGGTGGGTAAAACGAGACGTGCACTTCATGATAGGTCTAAAACCGTTCGTCATAATTACGAGCTGTATTTCATATTTTTGGGGGGTAATTTAAACTTGTTTTTAAATGGGCTAAAAATACATAGCTTAAGTGTCATAGTAACAACAAATTCAGTCATGCCAAATTTTATTTAACCATTTTATTTGGATAAAGGAGGTACGGTAGGGAGGGCACGGCCCCCTAAGCCCGCCCAAAACACTGGACCTGGTTATCAGACTTACTTGGTGGTTTCCAGTCATATTCAGGCCAGCCTCTGACCTCGCCATTCTTGTTGTTTTCTGCCTCCAGCCAATCAGTGAGAGGTTTGAAGTACTGTACCAGTGGCTTGGCGGACATGGTAGGCTCTCCAGTGATCATAGCCATCGCTTCAGGCCAGGGCTTACTAAAACCCAGCTTCATCACGTCACTGCAAAACACAGGAAATGGATGAAACGGTCATTCCAAAAGTTTATCAGAAAGACCGCCTATTTTTCTACAGTCAAACAAATGCTTCAGATGAAACAGTTTATATACACTTCCACATATCTGAACGACAACTTCGAACACATTTACGTCAACGACATTATCACATGAAAAGATTGACAGTGCTTGTCATGGTGATAGAATGCTACTTGTTTTGAGGGTGTACATTACTGACCCTAGAAGCTTCCCTGCCTCTTTGGAGCGGTAGATATCACATTGGTGGAGAGGGCCTACATGCCCGGCGGCGTTACACAGAGCCTGATGAAACTGGAACTGGATGATGAAGCTCACGAAGTACCTGATAGGAAGACACTCCGTCACATGACGTGCCCACTGCATCCCACATACAAATACATACGCTCTGTTTTTATGAATGCCAACTAAATCTATTGATCGACACGGTAAGAGTATCAATAAACGCAATGTAGGCCCACTTGTGTTTTTATGAACAAGACAGAAAAGTGATCAAATGAAAGTTAGGTGGTTTACAGTTGAATGTTTGGTTCACTGTTTTCTGCAAGTGCGTTGCGTCACTGACTTCATCAAACGTTCCTTTAGGGAGGAAGCTAAGAGATTTATCCTAGTTAAAGAGTAATAAACGTCAGACAACGCACCTGACATAGGGCACATTAGCAGGGATGTGGAACTTTGCACCTGGGTCAAAGTCCTGCTCAGTGCGGGCCACAGGTGGACACAAGCCCTGGTACTTCATTCTGGAAGGGACAGACAGTATAAAGAAATTGTATTTTTGTTTTACATAGATGGTGAATAACCCCCTTCTCCATCCTCCCCTAAAAGTATTTTTCTAAATGTTTTACCTAATTGTACTTTACCTCATGTTCCACCATTCCTTGTTGTACTCCTCCTGAGAGATGCGTCCATCAAACACTTTCCACCTCCACTGGTCCATTAAGTAGCCGAAAGGCAGGAAGGCAATTTTGTCCAGGGCGATGCTCATGAGGTAATTGATCATACTCTCTGGAAATGAACAGATACATTCATGTTTAGAGTGGTATAGTGCAATCACAGCATATAGCTAGTTTATTTATGTTCACCACACAGCTTAAAAATGTTTTGTTAATGCTATGGCTGAAGCTGCACTGTCACCACATAACCCTTTTTTTCTGTTTGGCAGAAGGTCTTAGTAGTGAATTGAAAATTGTCAAAAAAAAAATTGTTATTTTCCTCATTTATGAGAGCGAAAAAAATCCGTCCAGAGTCAAAACGATTAATTAGTATGCACTCACCTGGGTTGTCCTCCACCACATCCAGTAAACCAATCTCCTTTAGATGCTTGGGAGTGGCGACGGACAGGGCCAGCACATCCCCAATGGCCTCGTGGAAGCCTGGGTTGGCGCCGTCGCGGAAGGAAGTAGGTTGGTCCTTGTACTGCAGGAAGTACTGCACATGACCCATCTCATGGTGCACGGTGATGAGGTCATCCATGGTTATCACGGTGCACTGTTTGATCCTGGAAATGAAGGATAAGAATTCATCATTTTAATGGCCAAAAGGGGCTGTCATCTTTGTTTTTCATGGGGAATGCAAACACATCTTGAAAGGTAAAAAACAAAGACTATGGGTGGGGGGGGGTAGCTTGGTTGGGACTCAAACCTGCAACCAAGTACATGTCAGTTCCAATAGCCAAGTTATTAGACCAATAGTTCCAAAGCCTTTGACAAAGTTTCTGGCGTTGTAATGTTCTAAGGAAGCTACAGACTCTACGTCCCTCCAAAGTACCTGACGTCTTTGCGGTTGTAGAAGTCCCAGGCGGAGGCATGGCATACCACGTTGCGTCCATCATTGGGTTTCTCTAGCATGGACTTGACCCAGAACTCTGGAGGCATGGGCAATAGCCCCAGAGAAGTGAAGAAGTTGTCTGACTCTTGGAACATCCTGGTGGCATTCCAGCCCTGTGGAGAAAAACCCGAAAAGGTTTTCCTGGTCCGGTCACACGGAAACTCAATAACATACAGCCCTTAAACAAAAAAACCTGCAGTGGTGACTGTCTTCTTACCTTGGCTATCATGGCTGGTGTCGCGTCTACTTGAGTGGCATCGGGGTACGGAATGGCCAAGTCCATGATGCCAGACCAGGTCTGCGCCCACATGTTGCCTGATAGGACAAGAGAAACATGGCTGTGCTGTTTTATCCATGACTAAACGAAATGTTAAAGAGATAAGCTACTGTATATTCCAGCCTTGCACCACCGACGGAGCTCAAACCAGTGGATTTAGATTCAAAGCCAGGTCAATCCCTAGCCTGTCACGGTCCCGTGCAATGCTTCCGAAAGAAAACGAAATCCAGCTGATTCCCCAAAAAACATCCACAAAACAGCAGAACATCAATGTGCAGTGGTCATGCATAACGTAAAATTAGTTTTTGCATTTGGTGCTGAAATCCATGCTGGATTCTGACAGTCTCACCTAGAAGATGGGCAGGGATGGGTCCCTTCAGGTTGATGTGTTTGCCTCCATACTTCCTGTAGAGAGACCTGCGCACGTAGGCGTGCACATTGAGATAGAGGGGCTCCAGCTCCTTCCACAGATGCTCCAGATCCTCTTCAAAGGAGTGGGTCTCGTACAGGGAGCGCCAGAACGCCCCATTGTCAGAATGTCCTACAGTGTGAACAGACAGCATTAGGGTGAGGGGAATTCAGTGCCAGAATAGCACACAAATAATTTGCGGAAACTGACAAGGCTTCCCCCATCACCTATTTTATTTGTGTTAGCACTTAACCTGCCTGCACCAATTAGAAGACAGATGCTGGCAGTTGGGAAGTTGAAATGTCTTTAGGAATGGGTCTGTTTTTTTGAAGACCTTACCGTTAAGAGCGGCAGCTTTGTTGGCCAGTTGCACATATCTCTTGTAGTCCTGTCGCAGTTCTCTGCCAGAGGCATTTCTCCAGCCCTGCCAGGCGAACAACAGCTCATTGTAGTCTCTGGACTCAGCCATGATCTTCTGGAGGTCTGAAACGAGAGAAACCAGAGATGGAGTCAAGACCAGGGCCCGGTTTCCCAAAAGCATCTTAAGACTAAGTTTATCGTAAGAACCTTCATAGGAGCATCATTAAATCTCAGAGCTGTTTCCCAAAACCCTCGTTATTACACTTGCACTTAAACACTTGTAGAACAGCGTCATTAGATACATTAGATACAGAAGATCTCCATTAAAAATAAAATCAAGTTGTTTTTCTGTCTCTGTGACCGCCGATAACTTCAGAACGAAGTTGACTACAAATACAAAGTTGCCAATGTCTTTGCGATTGTTACAAACAAGTGAAGAATACAATTATGCTTCAAATAAAAACAGATGACTGCATTATACACTGTGTATACAAAACATTAAGAACATGACTGACCAGGTGAAAGCCATTATCCCTTATTGATGTCACTTGTTAAATCCACTTCAAATCAGTGTAGATGAAGGGGAGGAGACAGGTTAAAGAAGGATTTCTAAGTCTTGAGACAATTGAGACATGGATTGTGTATGTGTGCCATTCAGAGGGTGAATGGGCAAGGCAAAACATGTGACTTTGAACGGGGTATGGTAGTAGGTGCCAGGTGCACCGGTTTGTGTCAAGTACTGAAACGCTGCTTGGTTTTTCACGCACAACAGTTTCCTGTGTGTATCAAGAATGGTCCACCACCCAAAGGACATCCAGCCAACTTGACACAACTGTTAGAAGCATTGGAGTCAATATGGGCCAGCTTTCGACCCCTTGTAGAGTCCATGCCCCGACAAATTGAGGCTGTTCTGACGGGCAAAAGAGGGGGCTGCAACTCAATATTAGGAAGGTGTTCCTAATGATTGGTATGCATCTCGACTACATGAGTTATAAGACTATAGAATCTATGGTTTTGTCCGAGACCAAGACCCAGTGTATTGGGACCCAAACCAGGACCGCAAGATCAAGACTCCATCTCTGATTCAAATCCCCTGGGAAAGTGGAATTCCTTATGAGTTAGTCATGTCACCTCTTTTGTAAAAAAATTCTCCAGATAGTATTTTTTTTATATTGGATGTAAAAAAAAAAAGAAGAAATATCACATGTACTAATAATACAAAGCAGTTACAGAAATCGACAACAGATGGACCTTTCAATTAGGTAAGTGCTTTAGGGCCCTGAACCAGGCATGGGATTGGGCAAATATATTGTGGGATCTTACCTGGGTCCAGTGGATGGCAGGTCCCATTGGCTCTGCACACCTCAGCCACACTGTACTTGGTCTCCATGTTGGCCAGCAAATTGTTGTACTAAGCGAAAAACAATGACCAACGGCATAAGAACTTGCAGCTGCCCAATGCGGATTCAAGTTTTGTTAATAGGCCTACTTATTAAATCGCTTTAGAATAATTTTACTAAAAGGTCAATATAATGTGTGATTTTTGCTCTTGATTTAGTGTGAGAATAGGGGATCATTTGAAGGTCTTGGGTCAATAAAAGCATTCAGCTAATTCTTACCTCTTTCAGTTCCTCGTTGGGAAGTCCGGCCCTTTCAATGTCACCAAGTTTATTCAAGATACGCTTCACGGCCGCATCCTGGAAGTCTGTGGTGTCATACTTGCGGGCCTCCTTTCCGTAGGTCAGTGTGTGGTTAGACATGTCCAAATTCTTCTGCAGCTGGAGAAGGAGTAAACAACACACTCGTCAAAATTGGTTTGTCCAAGTGCAAGAAATGTGCCAGAAAAGATGCAGGTTGAATCAAGTGTGCTAGTGGTGGGCTAGAACAAAAGCCTGCTCACCCTGTAGCTCCTCCGAACCATGTTTCAGAAATACTGAGAGCAATTTGTGGGTTAGTTGCCTATGTGTACAGTATAAATGAGAGAGATGCTCCATTCAGACACCACAGACAACTG
This sequence comes from Salvelinus fontinalis, assembly GCF_029448725.1. Taxonomy (NCBI): domain Eukaryota; kingdom Metazoa; phylum Chordata; class Actinopteri; order Salmoniformes; family Salmonidae; genus Salvelinus; species Salvelinus fontinalis. The sequence goes on along the minus strand of NC_074665.1, from coordinate 48,852,116 downwards.
TTACCATGTTCTGCCTGTTCTTCTCATTGATATCAGTGTTGTAGGCCCACGATGCCTCAGTGTAGGCATTCCAGACCACTTCCGCAGTGCTGTTGTACTCCTCCAGGAAATTCTTCGCCTGCACCTCATCTGTAATCATGTCTGGGTATAGAGAGAAAGGAACAAGTAAAGTAGAATGGCTTTCGTAGCTCAAGCTACATGGCTATGTGACCGTGGCCCGATTCTAACTTAAGTGAGTATAGCTTGAATTTGTATGCAAGTTCATCTTTCAATGTCACCATACACAAGTTAAGAGAGAAGTACATATATTTGTATTGATTTTCCCATGTTTCAATGCACATTGTAACAATGAGAGTTCTAAATGTAATGTCCAAACAAGGGAAAAAATACCCATCAATAATCATCATGATCATTAATAATAACGATTACAACAATCACAATAAGAATTGCAGTTTACAATTTCATCAAAGTTAAGTGGATTCAATCAACAAAGACATTCATGACCAACAATTAAGTGTTCATATCGTGATATAGATTTTTGTAACACCATAATTAGTCAGAAAAGGAACATTTAATGAAAAATTCAACAAAATTAATTCAGAAATAAGTATAAATAAACTAAAGATTAATGTACAAACAGAACAAAAAAATCATAGATTTAAGATGGGTTTTACTGAATTTGTCCTAAGCTGAATTGGATATTTTCTTGTTTAAAGTGGATAAAAATTTTTTATCCATTTGCCAAAAGTAGGGGGACAGACTTTCAATGCAAAATTACCATGTTGAAAATTATTATTGAAATATCCATTATTTTATTGAAATATCATCCTCCTTCGGTTAAACCTGTTTACTGGCTCACCAATATCCTCGGGGTAGCCCTCAGGTATGGGTGGAACCCAGTTAAAGTCAGGCCAGCCCAAGGTCTCATTCATTGCTGCATTCTGTTCCTTCAACCATGTGATGATGGGACCAAAGTATTCTATCAGGGAGCTGGCGTCAATCTTGTTTGTCCCGACAGCTTCCTGGAGCACCTGTTCCCAGGGCTTGGATTCTCCAGATTTAAGGACCGCCCTGTAAAAGTCAAGAGGCACCAAGGGAAATGTGTCATGCTTAATTTACTATAACTTTGTATGGTTTAGCATTAGCAAGTCTATGGACAATGCTTTATGATTGATTCAAGTAGGGGGAAAAATATCACACAGTTGAAATTACAGTCTAAAATGTGAAAAACGATGAACCTATTTCTTAGGGTCATTAAGAGATTCAATGGCCATCTTTTGCGTCTCATCTCCTCACTTGATCAGGTAACACCATAGTGTATGTGGCTGTAACAGTATACATACTCTAAAAGTTTTCCCGCCTCCTTGGACTGATAGATGTCACATGTGTGCAGGGGTCCTGTCTGATTGGCTGCCTGACACAGCTTCTTGTGGAACTGGAACTGCAGAATGAAGCTCACAAAGTACCTGCCAGAGAGAAAACGACACAGTTAATCAAACATGTGGTCAAACAGATTTTGATGGCGTTTGAGGATCGATTTTGTATTAATGTGTATTTGTAATATTAATATTCCCTCAGTGGTCTTTATTCTTAAAGTGTATGTTGAGAAATGACTATCCATCGTCCATAATAATACTGCTGTATATGGATCTGAGGAAAAAAGTGAGATGGTTGGAAAGAGAATTCTACCTGATGTATGGGGTGTTTCCTGGAATGTGATATTTCGCTCCAGCGTCCATCTGCTCCTCTGTGCGTTTGGTGGGAGGACATATTCCCTGGTATTTCGTCCTTGAAAAGTGAACAAGGGAAGGCAAACTGACAGTTTTCTGAAACAGTGCATTTTATATAATGAAACTATTATTTTGGATATAAACAATTTCCCTCCACAAACTTTCCTTGTGTTAAATATTTTCGTGCCACTCACCTGAGGTGCCACCAGTCTGCGTTGTATCGCTCTGGGGGGGTGTGCCCACTAAACACATTCCATCTCCACTGGTCAATGAGATAACCAAAGGGAAGGAAGGCCATCTTCTCCAGAGCCATCTTCAGCAGGTAGTTGATGTCACTCTCTACAATAAACAAGCCAATTAAATCGCACACAAAAGAATAAGCACAACAATAAGTAACTAAGTACCTTAGTCACTAACACGCTGACAAAACCGGACGCGCGTGCACGTTGATTTTGTTCACCCACACCAGAAGCATTCAGGACACTCAGGTTGAAATATCAAAACAAACTCTGAACCAATTATATTCATTTGGGGACAGGTCAAAAACCATTAAACATGTATGGCAATTTAGCTAGCTAATTTGTCCCGGTATATAAACATTGGGTTGATATTTTACTTGAAATGCACAAGGTTGACACTTGTTTTTTTTTCCTCTGACAATTAATCCACAGATAAAACAGTAAACTGAATTAGTTTCTCGTCATCTCTCCTTCCTTCAGGCTTTTTTTTCTTTGGACTTTATATGGTGGTTGGCAACCAACTTCACCGCATTACTACAACCAACCGGAGTGTGGACCTAAATTCCTCTTCCAATCACCCACATGGGTATATGCTCCTAAAAACCAATGAGGAGATGGGAGAGGCCGGACTTGCAGCGCATTGAGCGTCACAAATAGAACCAATTTCTATTTTACCGCCTGACCATCCAGACGCTCGCTAGCAGTGTGGGTGCAATGATTGAATAACATGTATGTGTACATTTATTTTGCAACACGAGCGGTGTGGTCAGCATGTAAGTAAGTAACTAACTTACTCAGTTACGTAATAACTTACTCAGGCTACTTACTTTCTTACTACTTACTCATGAACTTTCTTACTATCCTAATGTGAGAGAAATTACGTATTTACCTGATTTGTTTGATATTAATAGTTAACGGATAGTAAGACATTTCTGTTCTACTAATGCTGTGTTTTTATGGTCTCCACTCTAGCTCTCTGCAGCTAATCTGGGTGTATAAGAACCAGGATTCCTCTGTCAGGTCAGGCTCCTCTGTCAGGATTCCTCTGTTGGGTCGACCAGCCTCATTATTGCAGAGCATTCACTTCATTCACGTGTGACCTGCTTCTTATTAATACGTTTTGAAGGAAGTAATATCCTGATAGGTGATTGCCCTTGTCGCTCCTCATTATTAATTAGAATTTGTGACAAATTTACTTACTTACTTGGAAACACTGTACTTACGAACCACAAAAGGAAATTGTTTTATGAATTGTATATATTTAGCAAACAAGGTAGGAAATAAATTGGAGCATACCGTTGTCGTTGGTCGCGTTAGACAGTAGGCCGATGCTGGCCAGATGCTTAGGTGTGGACACAGAGAGGGACATGACATCCCCAATGGCCTCGTGGAAGCCTGGGTTAGCACCGCGGCGGAAGCTTATCGGTTGTTCCTTGTACTGCAGGTAATATTCAACATGGCCCATCTCGTGGTGCACTGTGAAAAGCTGCTGCATGTTGACTGTTGTGCACTGTTTGATCCTGAATGTGAGGAAACATCACATATGAAGACACCGGAACCTTCTTTCGCATCCCCTTCCCTCTCTTTTCTCCACTCCTTGAGTTCATTTCCATAACTACTATTCCACTTTCTCACCTGAAGTCCTTTCTATTGTAGAAGTCCCAGGCAGATGCATGACACACCACCTCGCGACCTTCTGGCTTCTCCAACATAGACTTGTCCCAGAACTCTTGGGGCATTTTGATGAGGCCGAGGGAGGTGAAGAACTCCTCAGCCACCCGGAACATGTGAGTAGCATTCCAGTTCTATGAGGAAAATCGTTGTATTTCAGGTATATACGGCCATGCTAATGTTAACAGACTTCCAATGGACGAACTTTGACTTTTACCTGAGTTAAAAAGTGATTAGGAATAATTTGGTAAAAGTGATTTCAACTAGGCGAGATAAGTTTGGGCTTTTATTTTTAACAAACACTGAGTTTTTGGATGTAGTTTTTTGATATACAGTAATGTAATTCCTTAACTTTCAACTCACAACTTCTCACTGTTCTACATGTAAACTGATCTACAGTAATAACAAAATCTCAAATTTCACCAGCTTACTTTGGCCACCATTTCATCGGTCACGTCCACATTGGGTTTGCCGGGGAAGGGGATCATCATGCCATAGATGTTGTTCCAGGTTTGCGACCACATGTTTCCTGAGGAAATGAAGCCCAGGCACTTAGCATTAGCCAGAGGCTTGATAAATCTACAGGTTGAGCCTTCCTATTCACAGACACTGAGCAAATACCGCTATTGCATTATAGCTAGCAGCGGGGGGGTTCCTGGAGGCAGAACTGAGAGATTTCCGCTAGATGGGCCAGCTGCAAAGTAAAAATTGTCAATATCGTAAAAATTCATGAAAAAAATTGCTTTTTGGTCTTCATTTTAGGTTAGGGTTAGCACTAGCAGTGTGGTTAAGGTTAGGTTTAAAATCAGATTTTATGACTTTGTGGCTGTGCCAGCTAGTGACCACTCTGCAGAGCTGCCTCCAGGGCAAGATTCATGACAATAAATGCCAACCTGCTTTCCTGACACCGTCACTTGATCAGGAAACCTCGGAGCCCATTCTAACCTACTGAGTGGCTGACAGTAACGTCTATTATAGGGCCCAGGTCAGGGTCAAGTAATAATAAAAAACTCAGGGCCCTAGCTAATGCTAAGCTACGATGGACTGAGTTAAAGTTTGAAATATGGCTGAGAAATCAGTGACTGGACATCGTGCATTGGCTATAAGTTAACACAGACATGTAAAGGTAAACTCACCTAGCAGGTGAGCAGGGATAGGTCCTTTAAGATTGATGTATTTCGGTCCGTAATGGTCGTAGAGCTTGCGGCGCGCAAAGGCGTGAAGATTCTGGTAGAGCGGCTGCACCTGTTTGTAAATAGCCTCCAGGTCATTCTCAAAAGTCTTTGACTCGTACCACGAACGCCAGTATGCTCCTGTGTCATCGAAACCTATAGAGGACATAACCATAATGTTTATCAACAATGACATTTCACCTCGTCCACCTCTCCTCTCTCTTTCACTACAGCTATGGTCATAACTTACAATACCTGCGAAATACTGTATGTTAGAAATAGTGACATTCACAGTGACACACACGTAAGGTGAACGTAACATTCTTACCATCAGTTTTATAGGCCTTGTTGCTAAGCTCCACAAACTTTGGATACTCTGCCTTGAGTGGCACACCCGATGCATTGTGCCAACCCTCCCAAGCATACAGCAGTGTCTTGTAGCTCCGTGAGTTGGCCATGATCTCTGTCAGCTCTGTGGAGCCAAAGTCAGACACCCTCAGTTACAGAATACAGAAACTGCTAGAGCACATAGGGGACTACTGGTTTTCCAAACGTTGCCAACGAAAGAGAACAATAGTTTTAACTTTCCTAAAACAATGAGGCATTTTAATGTTCAGGTGACTTCCTGATCTCCTCTCCTTGTGACAGGTGCGTTACAGATACATCTTCATCTTCTTCAGATACATACATCTTCTAAGTTATGATGGCAACAGCGGCAGAGTGGCCAAAAAACAACACATATGCCTTCAGAAAGTATTCACACACTTTTTGCACATTTTATTGTGTTACAGCCTGAAGTTAAAAATGGATTCAATTGAGATTTTGTGTGACTGATCTACATTTTACACACACAACCCCATAATGTCAATGTGGAAGTATTCATAAGTATTTCAAAACTTAAGTATTCAACCTCTTTGTTCAGTAGTAAAAATGTGCTTAACAATTCACAAAAGTTGCATGGACTCACTCTGTGTTCAATAATAGTGGTTAACATACTTTTTGAATGCCCCATCTCTGTACCCCACACATACAATTATCTGTAAGGTCTCTCAATCGACCAGGGAGGTTTTTCAATGCCTTCCAAAGAAGGGCAACGATTGGTAGGGTAAAAAATGGGTAAAAAAAATATATTTTAAAAAGTAGACATTGAATATCCCTTTGAGCATTGTGAAGATATTAAGTAGGTTTTGGATTGTGTATCAATACACCCAGTCACTACAAAGATACAGGCATCCTTTCTAACTCAGTTGCCGGAGAGGAAGGAAACTGCTCAGGGATTTCACCATGAGGCCAATGGTGATTTTAAAACAGTTGAAGAGTTTAATGATTCTGATATGAGAACTGAGGATGGATCAACGACATTGTAATTACTCCACAATACTAACCTAAATGACAAAGTGGAAAGAAGGAAGCCTGTACAGAATATAAAATATTCCATAACATGCATCTGTTTTGCAACAAGGCACTTAAGTAATGTGGCAGAGAAATTAACTTTTTGTCCTGAATTCAAAGCGTTATGTTTGGGGCAAATCACTGAGTACCACTTTTCATATTTTCAAGCATGGTGGTGGCTGCATCATGTTATGGGTATGCTTGTCCTCGGCAAGGGAGATTTTTAGGATCAAAATAAACTGAATACAGCTAAGCACAGACTAAATCCTAGAGGAAAACCTGGTTCAGTCTGCTTTCCAACAGACACTGGGAAACAAATTCACCTTTCAGCAGGACAATAATCTAAAATCTCAAGGCCAAATCTACACTGGAGTTGCTTACCAAGATGACATTGCATGTTTCGGAGTGGCCAAGTTACAGTTTTGACTTGAAATCTTCTTGAAAATCTATGGCAAGGCTTGAAAATGGCTTTCTAGCAATGATCAACAACAAACTTGACAGAGCTTGAAGAATTGTAAAATGAATAAATGGGCAAATATTGTACAATCCAGGTGTGCAAAGCTCTTAGTGACTTACCCAAAAGGTGTTTCTAACATGTATTGTCTCAGGGGGTGAATACTTATCTAATCATATATTAGTGTTTTACTTTTTTATAAATGTTAGACGTTTTCTTCCGCTTTGACATTAAAATATTTTGTGTACTGTAGATCGTTGACCAAAAGATACAATTAAATCCATTTTCATTACACTTTGTAGCACAAAATGTGGAAGAAGTCAAAGGGTGTGAATACTTTCTGAAGGCACTGTATTTTACAGGCTGAGCATAGGAAGTGAAGGTGAGGAAAGTTGAAGGCCACTGAACAAAGTGAGTTTGGTGGGGGGAAAAAGCAATGATCCAATGGCTGGGGTCCCTGTTTGTTATTATAATACAACCCAAAGTGTTGTTTTGCGACACGCAACACCGGTCAGATTCTTTAATTACCCTGGACCACCCAATGTTTACTTTAGTAGATTGTGAAATGAGGAATCATCTGGGGCGGAAGTGGATTCTCATTTTGGAGTGTAAACACATTAGCAGAAACCATTTCCATGAACTGGTTTGAAATGTATATTAGGGCGTCAAAATGTACACAGTGTAGCAGGCCTGTAAGAGCGTTTTTGTTGACATTTGATTTACGTCCATTACACTGTATAACAATGGTAAATGACTTACAATAAGTACAAAAGTGATCGTTTGGGTGCATTACGGAATTTTGCATTGGAAATGGCTCTCACACAATCTTCTCACACATCTACTGTCTTTTGGCAATCATGATAGTTCACAATTAGTTTTTGGGCGGGCACAGCACAGAAAGCACAGGCCAGGGTTTAAACCAACACGTAGATCATTGGGAATGACTGATGAAGTCGACGTGCTCTGGACTGTAGTCTGATGACCAGTAGCAGGACGTTTCAACGTTCCTAAAGAGCTGAAATTGAACCACTTCCTCCAGAGACCTCTTCAAAGTAATTGCCCTCATCTTTATATAACTATATATAATATTTACCGCTTCTCTTGACTTTATTTTTTTGGACAACTATACCCCTCTTTGTTAATACTTGTTAAAATGTTCCCCTACTTTAAAAAAAAAGTTTTACTTTTTGTCTTAGAGATTCTCTGGTACTTTTGTAGTTCTGAAAGCAGCACTCACTAGCCAAAAGTATAGTCTGTCTCTGTCGCTCTGTGTCTGTCTGTTCTATGATGTCTCATGCAAGTCATTGCTAATTGAGGTAAGACAGTAATTCTGCTGATAGATTATGCATGTAAGAACTACACATGGACACATTCAGCCCAAAGCGGGAGGTTTCTTAGTCGCCAAAATATCAGAGCATGTCTTTAACTGTAATTACATGAAGACAGCCACTCACCTGGCTCAATAGACCAGCATTCATTAGTCTTTGGACACACTTTGGCGGTAGAGTATATTTCAGACATCTTGCTTAGTATGACGTTGTACTGGGGAAATAAGGAGATTGTGAAAAGACTCAATTCCTCTGTGACTTCATTCAGACCTTGCTGATGCCGTCCTTCAACAGCTGAAATAAACGTATTATGTTTTATAACATCTGCTACAGATATTCTGACATTTCAGTATCACATTATGCACCACATTTGAGTCTGACTCATCTGATAAGATGTAGACAATAGGAGACTGACCTCATTTCTTTCTCTTGCAGGTAGGTTAGCCGCTCCCAGGATGTTGATCTTCTTGAGACGCCTCTGCAGAGTAGTGTTGAAGGTGGCCAACACAGTAGGAGAGAAGTTATCTTTGGCCTTCTTCCCCCAGGCTTCTGTGAAGTCCTGCTTCATCCCATCAGATTCCACCTGTAGACACAGACCGGTGATCAGGTTATATAATCTAGCTGCCCAACAGCCCTTGCTTCACAGCATCCCGTATTTTGGGCAAAGTAGCACACGTAACTAGTAGTCACAGTCCAAGGTGAAAATAGTACACACAGGTACCATTGACATCCAATCATTTGGAACATTGATATATTTTGTTCAGAAAACGATTAATAACCCTACCAAAACTACTTGCCAGAAACAAGGAACCCATTTAACTGTAGTTACCCTTTTCATATAATGGCCACTCACACAATCATTTTCCTACTGTATTTTTTTCTTATTCCCTACTTCTGGTCTAGTGTTGTTAGACTGATTGCACCAATCACAGGCAAAGGCCCACAGCATATTGAATGCTAATGGGGATCATGACAATTAGCTGTGGGGCCAGAAGGCCCTCTTTGTGGCAACAGTTAAAGCACAGGGGTTGAGTGGGAGTACAAAGCTAGAGAACTCTGACTGCCGGATCAAAAAAAACAGTGCCTAATACATAAGAAGTGGAGACGACGACTACTGAACTGGGAAAGCACCGTCGCTCACAGTTCAAGGATGGCATACAGACATTATATTGTTCTTTTGCTCTTACTACGGTATTATATCGATGATACATGGGTGACACTGGAAGGCAAGGCCGCTCAGAACATCACACACAGTACATAACATGTTATCCTTTCAGTTCTGACACTGACCGAAGCACATTGAAGATGCATCAAAGGGTTGGGAAGCTCTAGCTAAGCCGCCTCGGTTCACCTTATCTTCCTGCTTCTGACAGCTGAAGTTATACCAATACTGCCAAAAACTAGACTGTCACAAACATATTAGATAGAGTTGTTTTTATTATCAGTTTAGGGTATTTTTACAGTATAGTGAACTTCTCACCAGCTGTATGCTAACCTCAAGATGGCACACAGTCACACATGCTAACATGGATGCAATCCAATGTTTCCCTTACTGCGAATATGCCACCAGCTACAGTAGTTTGTGGTTTCTGAATACTCTATTATCACATTTGGGGAGAACACAAAGCAACTCCTTTCCCTCCTGAGTGTTTGTTCCTAAACTGAGTAGACTGGCCTTTGTGTACTTTTGGGCGCTCTCAATGCATTGTTAAATTGAACCCATTTGAGTACCCTTTTTTGTGCTATTAAAAAATAAATCACCTATTGAAAACCTACTAGTGCCCAAGCTGCCTTTCTCACGTTGTGTTTTCCTACAGGGAATCCGTCTACATCCACTGTGTTAGAGGTTGAAGAAGCTCCAGTCCAGTAGTTGTGTTATCTTAGCCACAGAGCAAAGAGTCACTGTCAGGACACTGACTACACTGGGGCTGTCTGGAGTCACAGCACAGGACATAGACATCCTGTCAGGAAAGTAGCTTCTGTTACAGTGATGTTTTCATTGAGGTCCAGCTTATCTGATGTGTATCTAACACCACTGATTAACAATGGGCTGAACGGAAAACTGGTAACAGTGTTGAGGCCTTAACTCTGACCTTTCTCCTACCTCTTTCTCTCTTAACCTCGGTTTTGCTGTCCCACACCCAACTATATTTCTATTTTTTCTATAGGATAATAAAGACAAGGTGAAAAACTGTTGACTGCCCTCCTCTCTCTCTCAAGGCCGTTGAATGTGTTCACTCGCTTATGAAAGTTTGCCTCTAACTCGAAGGCCCGAGGGGATGTCCTGAGGCCATTCGGCGACGTTTCCACCAGGTACCTTAACGGTTTTGGCACTACGTTATCCCTCTGACATTCTGAGAACGTTTTAAGAGCATTGCATAATGGTTCCAAGGAAACGTTATGAAAGGGATCTTTGTCTAGTTCCCTGTAAGTTCCCAGGACGTCATAGAGGACTGTGTCAAGACCTTTTTGTAGGACATTTTCAGGAAGTTTACATTTTACTAGTCCTTAGGACGTCGCGTGAAGTTGGGAACGTTCTCTGGGGGACCTTTTTCTAGTTCCCGGTTTGTCCCGGGGACATCCCCAAAGACGTTTTTAGGACGTTCTTGGGACATTGTATCATGGTTCTTTGGAGGTTTTGTCTAGTTCCCTGTTGGTCCCTTGGACGTCCACAAGGATGTTTTTAGGACATTCTTGTTACGTTGTGTTATTGTCCCGTGAACCCCCCCATTGATTGTCCCGGAGTTTACCAAACCATTATAAGTAAAGTAATGAAAGGAAATGGTATCAGGGTTGTAAGGTATTACGCTGTTCAGCTAAAATAGTGTAAAGATATTGAATCAATGACAATATGGTTACATTTGAAATAATCACTTAGTACTGACCATGTACCCCAATATGATTTAGGGTATGCTGATCTTTCTGCTGCGCCACAAAGTCCTACCTATAATAAATATCTGCACTTAACAAAATAATGCCTTCTGCACTGCTATTTAAATAATCAGTGAATCTGACTATTCTCTCGTTGATTTAATTTACTTATTTCAACAATTTGAGTTTTAGTATAATTGTCTAATGATGGTGGGCCATATTATTCTGTTTTTTTTTTTATTAAAATTTTTATCCCATTTTCACCCCAATTGTCGTGGTATCCAATCGCTAGTAATTACTACCTTGTCTCATCGCTACAACTCCCGTACGGGCTCGGGAGAGACGAAGGTCGAAAGCCATGCGTCCTCCGAAGCACAACCCAACCAGCCGTACTGCTTCTTAACACAGCGCGCCAACAACCCGGAAGCCAGCCGCACCAATGTGTCGGAGGAAACACCGTGTACCTGGCCCCCTTGGTTGGCACGCACTGCGCCCGGACCGCCACAGGAGTCGCTGGAGCGCGATGAGACAAGGATATCCCTACCGGCCAAACCCTCCCTACCCCGGACGACACTATGCCAATTGTGCATCGCCCCATGGACCTCCCGGTCGCGGCCGGCTGCGACAGAGCCTGGGCGCGAACCCAGAGACTCTGGTGGCGCAGTTAGCACTGCGATGCAGTGCCCTAGACCACTGCGCCACCCGGGAGGCCCTATTATTCTGTTTTAATGTTACTCCTGAATCACTATGTAAATATAATAGTTTGTATTCCATGTATTTTTAACAGAGTTGAGATTTACTTTGAAGTGCAACGTGTAGGAATTGGCCTATAGGTGAAATCAGTCATTGATACAGACATGGTGGCGTAGCAGCCAAGAGGTTGTGAGGACATGTTAAATAATAACTACTGTAGGAATAAACAATGTAATTTATGTCAATTTGGTCAAATAAAAAGTTTAATTTTGGGGGGGGGGGGCACTGTTTGGGACCTTGACACAACCCAAGATCGTCCTAAAAACGTCCCCCAGAACAGACAGGGAACTAGACGAAACTATTTTGTGACGTCCCGGGGACATCCTAACTACTCATTATTGTTTGCAGGGTAGTGTCGTTGCACAAAAGGCCCAAGGGTTCACTCTTGTTTAGCCTCTCGTCAATATAAAGTTCATTTGTAAAGCGGTATATGGGGAGGGAACTATTTCCTTTCACGCGTCAGTCAAATGTTCCCATCCAATTTTAAATCGGGATTCAGAACCGCAGTCAATTTCAAGTGGCACTCTCAGTGTTTGGCTAAATTAAGTATTCATTTTTCTCAGAAAATCTGCATCCTCACTCTGTATGATTTCAGATTTTCTGAGGAGAACGAATGCTTCATTCAAATGTGCTCTATGAACGTTAAAGAAGCCTCTTTTGAAAGCAGAACACCATGGATTTGGACCTGCTTTGACAGCCGTGGGCGCACACGTTTCATGTACTTTTTGGGGTAGTTGATATTCCATCGGCGTTTCAAAGTAACGGATGGTTGCCCAAAACCAGCGGTGCTCTTTGAGAGTTTAATTTTCAGAGCCTAATTGAGATTTGTCCGGAGGGTTATTAATATATCTGCTGTTTGATCCTTTGCTCTCCTCGGCATGGGCTAATTTGCACTGATATGAAATAATGTGTTCTGAGACTGCGAGGTTATCATAGGTGTGTGCATGCGTGCGTCCCTACGTGTGTCTACATAGAGATGCAGGGGGTGGGGGTGGGGGGGATATATCTAACATAATTCAACTACCTACCATGCTTTACTATGGAACAGTATAAGAGTACATTTCGCCTCAGATTCTGCACATCAGCCTAATCCACGAGGACAAAGCTCATGTCTGAGACAAGGACTGAGACAAAGATGAACTCAGTGACGTGGTAATCCCAGCCCAAGTTGAATGGAATGTTGGGGTTAACTCTTCAGTACATCCCCCGCCAGTCAATGTGACGGTCATGCCAATTCAGTGTCGGGGCCTGTGGGGAGGAGACTCGGAGAGAGACCTGGCAGGCTCCCCTCTGCCTGCCAGATCTTATAGAATGCAAAGCCCCTGATTCCCTTTGATCCCATCTTTGATGTGTAAGGAATAATAGCGCTCATAACTGGCAACCTACCAGTCAGGCCAGAGCTTGCTTTTCTTTCACCTCACATCCTCGGCTCACTGTTGGATAGAGGAAAGCAGCGGGCATTGTGTAAGTTGACCCCGGTGACACGGGCTGGGTTCCGGAGAGGTTACACCTGTTGTGACCAACATGTGGTGGAGCCATCGTTCCATTCTAAGCCTGGCTAGTAGAGGAAAACCCTGTTGAGACAGCCGTCTGGCTATGGAGAATAACTCTTGAGGCATAGACGCTCAATGCCTGGTGTTTTGTGTGTGCTTTTATCTCTCAGAGCTACAGAATACTGCCTCACACCTCTGCAGTTTCATTGATCCCTTCAAAATGCCTGGGTGGCTCTACTTTTTCTAATTTTTCAGTCTCCAGCGAACATAACCAGCCCATACGATTATGCAAATGTTCTCCTGCTAGCATATGGTGAGACGGGAAGAGCAGTAAAAAATAAGCTGGTGGCAGTAGCATGCAAATGCCTCATTACTCCACTCTGAAAAGTCCCATTTAAACCGCACTACAGTCTTTTATTGTTTATCTTAGGAAATCCATGTTATAAAATGTCAAGTGCATCAACCTGTGAAATTGCATTTTGTACAATGCTTGGAAAAGAAGCAGGCTTCTGAACTTAATAAAAATAAGTTGGCCAATTCTCCCCTCTCCACACCCCCCTCGGGCTTCATTCAAGACTCGGAGACGCTCGAACCACATGTGTTTGGGTCCTTTTGATGATTTCAGAAGAAACACAAGCCGAATTGGCAGAAATGGGAGGAACTGAGCATATAATTTTGGATGAGGATGAATAGTGTTGGTTGTAAAGCCGTGCGGGGCTCAACCCAACAAACATCCCTCTATGGGTGCTGTTGTCATACAAGGAACCAGTCCGGCCCTGGCAAACACAACTCAGTAACACTTTACAGTACCCCCATAAAGCCTTTTTTTTTACCAGCTATACAACATTCACAAAGCCTTTTATGAATGCCTACATAAGGGTCAATACAGTAAAGTGTTACTGTAAGGGTGGATGATAGGCTCCTTACTTGCCCTGAATGGTTCAGGCTGTCTGGCTGGTGTTGGTTAGCAAGGAGAGGCAGGAAGTAGAATATCCAGTGCATGGTTTTTATTTTAAGGGGATAATTCACCCAAATTACAAAATGACTCGTTGGTTTCCTTACCCTGTAAGCAGTCTATGTACAAGGTATGACAGCAATCCATCCATTGGTTTAGTTTCCCTGGCAGTGGCTGGAACTGTGGCACAAATCCCATCCAAGCCATAGGACTGATATTAGGATTTTTCGCGCATAATGTTCAAATCATCTATAAGTGACATTGGTAAGCTTCACAATATATTGGAGATCATTTCGGATGATTTGGACATGATGCACGAAACATTTAAATATCAGTCTGATTACTTGAATGGAATTTGTGCCACAAATGCTAAAACGTTAGCATTTGGAAACAATGCCAGGGAAACTAGACCAAATCATGGTTTTCGTTCATACCTTGTCCATAGACCGCTTACAGGGTAAGGAAGCCAATATGTAATTTGGGTGAACTATCTCTTTAAGGCTCTTGGAGCAAGTGCAGGTATTTACAAACGGTACTCATCCAACAAGATGCTGGACCAGGCTCAAAGTAAAGTAATGAAACTGATAGAAACTAGTCAAAAGAAGATAAAGACTGAAAATCGATCAGTCGTGACTAGCCCTAGGACTCACAGCAGAGACAAAGGGACATTTTGAATTTAATCTCTCATAAAGCTCTACACCTGAGCATTTATACTCTCCAGCCACTGGAAACAACAGTTTAACCCATCCAGTGGTGGATGGGTTAATAATAATAAAACATTTTTTTAAAGTTATATTCCTTTCTATTTTATTCACTTGAAAGAAAGCCTGTCCCTTTAAGAGTGGCTGATGTCACAGCTAGCAGTGTTAATTAGCCTTACTCCCAAATTCAGTTTGCCACTTGTGGCTATGCAGAGAATCTGTGGTTTGCTAACATTATTATTCTACCAGTTTTACCCTTTACTGTGTGTGAATGCAAGAACTGTGAGTACATCCTAAGACGAAGTTGTCAATGTTTTAGTCATATTTTCATCATTGTACAGAATTTTATGCTAACTAAGAAACTACTGTTAGCCACATTTTGCCTGTCATCAGACTAGTTGTAGCCATGTGTATGTCTTTTGAGTCACTGGATTGTTATCGCAGAGGATAAGTGTTTTCTTGTTATTGCTAAATAAAGTAAATGTGCCTTGTTATTATAGGCAAGTCAACCCCGTTTTTAAGATTTCTGGTAGCTCATCAAAATAAATCACATGTTTTTGGACTCATTCAGCAGTTTTAAGCAGTTTCTTTTCATATTTTTTTTAACTAAGTAGAATATTATTGGAAATGAATGTTGAGAGTTCTATTTCTATTCCTAAAACCTACTGTAAGTTGAAAATGATGCTGTTGCTGCTTCCCATTGACAATAACTTTTGATAAATAGCCCAGTGTCAAAACACCGTTGTGAAGTGTCCAAATCAATAATCCGTTTGTGATATCTTGAAAACATAAAATGTACTACATACACATACATGTGCCACAATAGTAATCATATCATTTATTTTTACGAGCACCTTAATCTGCATATGCGCCACTCATATTGATTAGGGCGGAAATCAAGTTGTATGCGCTGTTGAAAATAACAATTCAAAAACCACATGGAACTGGAAATATTGTGTATCACTCGTTAGAGGACAACATGCTGAAGACAACCAGCATTCTACAACGCCGTAAGACCACCGGCATGTATGACACAATCAAAGGTACAAAACCAATGATGTTGATCTGTTTTAAGCAATCGGTTTTGTGTCATTGATCACTATAAACGTTCATACTAACGTCACTAACCAGAGGTTAAAATGATGTGGTCAAAACATGAGGTTCTGTAACGTAACTCGTACTGTCCAAATAAATCCCCATTTCAATTTAGGCTGATTGTGTACATTTCTCACTAGTTTAACCATTCACAGAGTTAAAACATACTCTTATGTACAATTTTAACCAGGCGCTCTAGAAAGAGCTCCCATAGTGACCGTGCAGCAAGCCTGTTCATTCGCCCTTTCTACTTTATTCGAAGCCATAGCATCGATAGTATTCTATTCATTGTTATTTCAGACCACAATTGGATAAAGACAGCTTTATTGGACAATCTCACAGCCAAATATTGCACAGACACCTGCACATTTATGGTCAACTGTAATCAAGATTAAAGAGCAGCAAACTGAAGAACAGCCTCTCTCCTGTGTCTCCAGAGCACAATCTCCATATATTTGCCTACTCACTCCAGTGATAGTTCCCTGAGGTTCTCACACACCATCGTAATATAATATTGGAGTGATTCAAGGCTGCAAGTTCATTTGCAGTGTGACCAACCAAGAAATCCTATCAGATTTAGGATCCAGTCCTATTGGACTCCTATGGGATTGTAACCTATAGAATTGTATTTTATAGGATTCCAATCATTATAATCTGATATAAATCTGATAGCATTTTCTCTAGGATTTTTTGACTAGGGTTGAGCCATGGGGTAAGTTAAGCAAATTAAAGTGTTTTCTTCCTAGGCGTAATGGAAGGCATTATTACTGGGATATGAGGTAACAGTGCCTGGTCTATGTTAAAAGTGTTTTAAAAAGTACAAAGTGTTGTGTTAAGCCTGTCTTAAAACATGATTCAAATACAAACGCGGTTATGAGTGTACATGGTTTTAAAAAGGTAGTGGTAGTATTTATTTTAGTACAGACATTTTGTAGGCGGCTTAACTTACCCCAAACCCGGGGAAAATTGTGCCAAGAGACCACTTTTTGGACAAGCTATGTTTTCAAAACTAATGTTTACATTAATTCTGATTATTTCCAGGGATACAAACATCCTAAAATATGTAGATATCTTCGTTAGAAATAATATTTCCCTTGACTGAGAAATGCTGAATGCAAAAAAATGGCTCAACTTACCCCAGTCTCCCCTACTGTTATTTATCTTCAATGTTCAGGAACGATTTAGTTTAGATTACATAGGTATAACCTACTCAACCAAAATGAATGTTTGGTGAGGTGACCAAGCAATTAGAACAACATGTATACTGTGTAATGTGACTAGTGAGGAAGCACAACAGTTACTCACAACAAACGTGTCCATAGTGGTTAGCTTTGGACTGAAGAGGCCAACAACTAAGTAATTAAACAACTGTCAACATTTCATTCAAACACCTCTGTGTGCTGAGTGGGGGAGGGGTCCTACCTTTTTCTCGGCATTGTGGGGCGTAATGTTGGTCTGGTATGTCCAGCTGGCCTCTTGGTTTTGGTAGATGACCAGCTCAGCGGCGGTATTGTAGGCAGTGACAAAGTCTTTGGCCCCGGCCTCTGTGGCAGGGAAGGTCCCTGGCACCCACTCGGGTGGCAGGACAAATTGACAGAGTCCCAAGAGTGGCAATAGCACCACCACCGCTCCCCAAAGCATTCTGGCCATTCTGGCCCTAGAGATAAGTGGAGAAGGCTAAAAATACACTTGTTGCTGTGAGAGTAGAGTAACTAACACCTTCCCTGGGTTTTCTCATCCAAGTCTCCCTCCTGCTTCTCTTCTCCTACTGCCTGTCGGTTCCTCAAATGCTGAGCCGCCACAGTCGGCTCCTTTTTAAGTGGCTAGCAGTCTAACCCAGCCCACACTTTTCTGCAGCCTTCCCCTTTCCACTTTCCAGCACTGCTTGCCTGCACACTTACGAACAGTAGGGGAGAGTGGGGTAAGTTAGGCCAAAGGGTTAGTTGAGCCACCCCTTGGGAAGATCTCAATCACATACTCCTCGCATGCTCTCGCCTCGTCTCCTTCTCAAAACCCATTGGAGGAGAAGGTCAGAGGGAAGGGGCCTCTGGTGCTCTCACCCAATGGGTTTTGATAAGGAGAGCGGATGCCATACACAATGTTTTCATGTGATATTTAGGAAGAGGTCATGTCATGGAGTCTGTGAAGGAAGAAACATTTACATTACATTTAAGTCATTTAGCAGACGCTCTTATCCAGAGCGACTTACAAATTGGTGCATTCACCTATTGACATCCACATGGAAAATGTTGTTATAGGTTTCATGATGCTTGTATCTAAACCAAAGTATATAGATTGTTTTATACATGTTGGGGGTCTCTATAAGCTACAATATGAGGTCCTAAACCTAGGGTGAAAGTGTATCCTTGTGGCTGTGTGGGCTAATATAGTCAAAATGTTTGCAGTGGGGTTGAGCCAATGGCCACCATACCCCATACAAATGATGAGTACATTTTGTCAGTTTTATGCATAGTATTTTTAGATTTCTGCATATGAACTCAACGTAGTAATTTTTTTTGTTACATCATGCCCCTTTTATAGAAAAGTCAAACAAGCAGGGATCTAGCCCCCCTTGAGCTTCTTGAGAGGAAGCAGTCCATTTGAGCAGCAGCAAGGGATGAAAAAATTTGACTGAATGACACTGAAGAGGTACATTGACAAAAATAACTAATATGCCTGTGTGAAAGAAGCTATGATAGAGTAGCAGAGGCACACAAGGTCTTATCTGATGACATGGGAGTCTGAGCTTGCTGAACATAACAAGAATCTTGCAAACCAGTATCTTGCGAAGCCTCAAATGCTGAGAACTTACGAATTGGCACATGGAAACAACATCCCTGTCCCAGACAACTGGTCAAGAAATGGACATTAAACAGAGAGCTCTATATCTGAAGGTAAGCATACATTTAAGATGTACAATATACCACATCCCCATTCCATGAATTCAACTTTGACCTACCAGCACCATCACCCACTTACCCCAAGGTGGCGTGACTTTAGCGTGACAACTCCCAGTAAATTCTTCCACTGCTCTTTCATTTGCTCCATACTGAAGTCTGAGAGTGCCATAATTGAACTAGTTTGTGGTCACTAGGGGTGTTGTAAAAAGAAAGTCATCAGTAATTGGATCATCTCTAAGCAATCGAAGAATCAAAGCCAATGATTCATTTTTGAACTGCCAATTTACCCATGTGTGTTCCCACTCTGGCCCAAAACATTGGTTTTTGGACCAATCAGACGGCCCGAATGTATTCATGTTCCAGAGATACTCAGATCCAGACTTATTATGGAGAAGAAACTAACGTCTGTGGGCGTGGCGTAGCGTTTGGCCAGAGCAAGGAATCTGGGTAGCCAGGCAAGCTAACTTACTCTGTCCCTATGCTCAATTTACTCCATACCCGGTGGGCAATGTTTTCAGATTTTACTGATTCATTTCCAGGGATACACAATAACATGAAATACACTGAAGGTGTATAGGGAGGTGACCAAGAACCCGATGGTCACTCTGACAGAGCTCCAGAATTTCTCTGTGGAGATTGGAGAACCATCCAGAAGGAAAACCCTCTCTGCAGCACTCCACCAATCAGGCCTTTATGGTAGAAGCCACTCCTCAGTAAAAGGTAAATGACAGCCCGCTTGGAGTTTGCCAAAAGGCACCTAAAGTACTCTCAGACCATGAGAAACATGATTATCTGGTCTGATGAAAACCAGATTGAACTCTTTGGTCTAAATGCCAAGCGTCACGTCTGGAGGAAACCTGGCACCATCCCTACAGTGAAGCATGGTGATGGCAGCATGATGCTGTGGGGATGTTTTTCAGCGGCAGGGACTGGAAGACTAGTCAGGTTTGAGGGAAAGATGAACAGAGCATAGAGAGATCCTTGATTAAAATCTGCACAAGACCTCAGACTGGGGCGAATGTTCACCTTCCAACAGGACAATGACCCTAAGCACACAACCAAGACAACGCAGGAGTGGCTTCGGGACAAGTCTCTGACTATTCTTGAGTGGCCCAGCCAGGGCTCAGACTTGAACATCTCTGGAGACCTGAAAATAACTGTGTAGCAACGCTCCCCATCCAACCTGACAGAGCTTGAAAGTATCTGCAGAGAAGAATAGGAGAAACTCCCCAAATACAGGTGTGCCAAGCTTGTAGCGTCATACCCAACAAGACTCGAGGCTGTAATCGCTGCCAAGGTGCTTCAACAAAGTACTGAGCAAAGAGTCTAAATACTTACTGTATGCAAATGTGATATCTCAGTTTAAATTGTTTATACATTTTTAAAGAATTCTAAAAACCTGTTTTTGCTTTGTCATTATGGGGTATTGTGTGTAGATCGAGGAGAAAAAAACAATTTAATCCATTTTAGAATAAAACGTAACAAAATGTGTAAAAAGTCAAAGGGTCTGAATACTTTCCGAATGCACTGTATGTTTCAAGTGAGAATTAGACAGGCCTGATACCAAAAAATAAAGGAAATTCTTGCCTACTTTACCCATGTTTTAGTTTCATTTTGCAAAAATAGTGTGTAATTCCAGTAGTTAGCTATACCATTACATGGCAAAAACGTTGTTCACTACTGAAAACACAACCAAGATTTGACTTTAAACTTCCACCAAGCTACAGCAAAATGTAATTAAATTACTAGTTAAACTACATGAAGTTCACTACTCCTCAACACTGTTAGAACGAATACTATATCTCCCTTGACGTAGTGTTGCTGAATGTAAAAAAATAGCTCAACATACCCCACACTCCCCATCTCTTTTTCTTTTTATCTATCCCTTTCCACCCCCCTCTTCTTCTCTCCCTCCCAACCTTCTTTCTGTCTGTCTCTTTCTTTCTTCAATGCTTCCTGGTTGGACAGCAATAGTAATGATTGGAATGGCAAGCACTCGCTCCTTTGCCCAAAGCCAAAACCTGCACCACTGCTGTTGCTGATAGCTCAATAACCCACTGCACAGCGAGCTTGGGGTCTGTAAGGCACTCCACACACTTCTCTCTCTCTTTTTCTCTCTCTCTTCTGCTTCCTCTTTCTCTCTACAGTAAGCTGGGGATGGGGAAAGAGAGAAAAGAGAGGGGGCAGAGGAGGGGGAAAGAGGAAGGGAAGAAAGCAGTGGAGGCTCTTGAGAGGAGGAAGGGGTCTACAGTAGCCTCAACAGCACTGTGTAAGGAAGCACCATGGTGTAGCCGGAGGACAGCTAGTTTCCGTCCTCCTCTGGGTACATTGACTTCAATACAAAACTTAGGAGGCTCATGGTTCTCACCCTCTTCCATAGACTTACATAGTAATTATGACAACTTCCGGAGGACGTCCTCTAACCTAGCAGAGCTCTTGCAGCATGACTGACATGTTATCCACCCAAACAATCAGAGAATTAATCTAGTACTGAAAGCATAAGCTACAGCTAGCTAGCACTGCAGTGCATAAATTGTGGTGAGTAGTTGACTCAAAGTGAGAGAAAGACAATAGTTTAACAGTTTTGAACAAATTAATTTCTTCAAAAATTAAGGAGAAGCAAGAGAGCTATATTTTGTATTTCACTTTCACTTACTTAGCTAGCAAATGCATCTAGCTAGTTTAGCCTACTCAAACAGAGAGGGATGGTATATTACCTAGCTGCCTATCCAACACTGGAGCTTTCGGTTTGATTAATTCATTGCCAACAAGGCCCGTCGGTGTAACTGCTAAACTGCTTCCTAACTGTACAGTGCACTGCATGATTGTAGTGGGTTTACTAACGTGTTAGTTCTAGTAGCTATATTGACTTGACATTAGCTAATACGGTGACAAACTTGTAGGCTTTGTGTAGTGGTTATGATATGAAGATTTGGCTTTGAAAGGTTTTTTCGCCTGGTCTCAGACAGCTGATGTTGTGCACTGAACTCCACAAGTGAAGGGAAAAGGTGAGAGGAGGAGAGAGCATAGATGCAAGACGGAATTATCCAACGATCCGATCAAAGGGGTCATGCTGTTTGTATGTGGCTGCTAGGAAAGTAGGAGTGTGGATATATGGCCATACTCCTATTCATACTCGTATCCATAAATTGGCAGTTGATAGTCGGATGATACTCATGATCAGAAAAAACTGAAGCGTTTTAACAGACTTAAATAGATGTTGGCAAAATACCTCCCTGCATGTTCTCACTGCAAAAAAAAGCTGCAGATTAGGAGAAGCGCCAAGGGGTGGGTGTGTATGTGCGCTCCTCTGTGTCTGTGTTTCCTCAACTTTCCCTACCCTTGCTTCACTTGTTAGATATTATGCACATTGTTAGCTTGATACATCAATTCAAATCAAATTGTATTGGTCACATCCACATGGTTCGCAGATGGTATTGCGAGTGTAGCGAAATGTTTGTGCTTCTAGTTCGAACAGTGCAGTAATATCTAACAAGTAATCTAACAATTCCACAACAACTACCTAATACACAAACATCTAAGTAAAGGGATGGAATGATAATGTATAAATATGTGGATGACCGAGTGGCAGAGGCAAGATGCAATAGATGGTATAAAAATACAGTATATACATATGAGATGAGTAATGCAAGATATGTAAACATTATTAAAGTAACTAGTGACATATTTTTTCAAGTGGCCAATGATTTCAAGTCTGTATGTAGGCAGCAGCCTCTCTGTATTAGTTGCAACTGTTTAACAGTCTGATGGCCTTGAGATAGAAGCTATTTTTCAGTCTCTCGGTCCCAGCTTTGATGCATGTGACCTGGACTTCTGGATGGTATCGGGGTGAACAGGCAGTGGCTCAGGTGGATGTTGTCCTTGATGATCTTTTTGGCCTTCCTGTGACAACGGGTGCTGTAGATGTCCTGGAGGGCAGGTAGTTTGCCCTTTGTGATGCGTTGTGCAGATCGCAACACCCTCTGGAGAGCCCTGCGGTTGTGGGCGGTGCAGTTGCTGTACCAGGCAGTGATACAGCCCGACAGGATGCTCTCAACTGTGCATCTGTAAAAGTTGCGCCTTCACCACACTGTCTATGTGGGTGGACCATTTCAGTTTGCCCGTGATGTGTAAGCCGAGGAACTTAAAACTTTCCACCTTCTCCACTGCTGTCCCATCTATGTGGATAGGGGGGTGCTCCCTCTGCTGTTCCCTGAAGTCCACGATCATCTCCTTTGTTTTGTTGACATTAAGTGAGAAATTGTTTTCCTGACACCACACTCCGAGTGCCCTCATCTCCTCCCTATAGGCTGTCTCGTCGTTGTTGGTGATCAAGCCTACTACTGTTGTGTCATCTGCAAACTTGATGATTAAGTTGGAGGCGTGCATGGCCATGCAGTCATGGGTGAACAGGGAGTACAGGAGGGGGCTAAGCATGCACCCTTGTGGGGCCCCAGTGTTGAGGATCAGCGAAGTGGAGATTGTTTCCTACCTTCACCACCTGGGGGCGGCAACGTCAGGAAGTCCAGGTCCCAATTGCACAGGGCGGGGTTGAGACCCAGGGCCTCAAGCTTAATGATGAGCTTGGAGGGTACTATGGTGTTGAATGCTGAGCTGTAGTCAATGAACAGCATTCTTAAATAGGTATTCCTCTTGTCCAGATGAACAATGGTGGCCATCTTGAAGCATGTGGGAACAGCAGACGGGGATAGGGAGAGATTGAATATGTCCGTAAAGACACCAGCCAGCTGGTCTGCGCATGCTCTGAGGACGTGGCTAGGGATGGCGTCTGGGCCGGCACCCTTGCGAGGCTTAACACGTTTAAATGTCTTACTCACATCGGCCACGGAGAATGAGTGGGAGAGCCCGCAGTCCTTGGTAGCGGGCCGCGTCGGTGGCAGTGTATTATCCTCAAAGCAGGCAAAGAAGGTGTTTAATTTATCTGGAAGCAAGACGTCGGTGTCCATGACGTGGCTGGTTTTCTTTTTGTAGTCTGTGATTGCCTGTAGACCCTGCCACATACGTCTCGTGCCTGAGCCGTTGAATTGCGACATTGATAGCAATGTCCTTGCCATGTGATTTATCATAGAAGCAGGCAGCAGCAATCTAAGTGATCAGACCAAAAACATGCGAAGAAAAGGGATCAGGTGAAATTATGAAGCGAGTGGACAGATAAATACAGCTTCACTCTATCCAATCAAAACAACAGGATCAATGTACAGTTGAGTTATTTATACCACACATGACTGACTCAAAGACAGTACAGTATGCTTTAACAACTTTGTGACTGACTGACATGAGAAAGATGCTTGCTGACTCCCAAAAAAACTTTTTCCCCCAATCACGGATAATTACAAAAAATACTCCGATCATAATCATATCCAGAGAATTGCCAATATCCGTTACGATACTCGTTTTGTTCGACTACTCGGCACACGCTATATGAAAGCAAACTGTGTTTCATTCCGCCGTTTCTGTTGAAAAACATTTCTTAAATGGAAGCAAACGGAACAGGGATAAGCATACCTGAATTTGTCAAATAGAAACTCTCGTTTGCAACTGTTGGACTAATGATTAAACCCTATATCAACTAAATGCAGGCAAGAGTGTGCAAGGCCGTATTGAATGTATCAATGTATGTCACCTTGATTACTCAAATTTCTCTCAACCTGTGCACCTATGTTGTAAACTTTCATTCATAGGCTAGGTTGTAGCAACCTCATGATGGGTATAGGGAACATTAGAGTATCATGTAGTAGCCTAAACCTATCGATGTTACATTGAGCTGGGTGAATGGAATATGAATGACAGTCATCCAATATGCTGTAATAGAAATAAGGCCATGCTCATAAAAAAAGAATCGTCCTCCATTATTTTAAACGGCACCAACCTCCACTGGAAGAGAGAAGGGGGAAACCCAGACGAGAGAAACCCAGACAAAAATATACCACGATTTGGGGGATTTTCATGAAATGTCATCCATAGAATGGTCCTTTGGAGGAAGGATTGTTGACACTGTATATTTCACATTTGTATCTTAAAATATCATTGAGAAATACTTTATCAAAGTTGGCATATTTATGACATTTTGACCTTACCCAGGCCTCCTTTAAGACTCCTTAATGTTTCATCTGTAGGTGCTACAAAGCAAACAATGGTGTCATGTAAAGCTTTACTGCATATCTTAAATAATTATGAAAATATAACATTTTTGATTTGTCTAAATGTTCAATATATTGTTGAACGTACACTGAACAAAAATATACACACAACATGCAACAATTCCAAAGATTTTACTGAGTTACAGTTCATATAAGGAAATCAGTCAATTTAAATCAATTCATTAGGCCTTAATCTATGGATTTCACATGACTGGGAATACAGATATGCCTCTGTTGGTTCCGGGTACCTTAATAAAAAGGTAGGGGCGTGGATCAGAAAACCAGTCAGTATCTGGTGTGACCACCATTTGCCTCATGTAGTGCAACACATCTCCTTCTTGATCAGGCTGTTGATTGTGGCCTGTAGTGGAATGTTGTCCCATTCCGCTTCAATGGCTGTGCGAAGCTGCTGTTTATTGGCAGGAAGCTGTCGTACAAGTCAATCCAGAGATGCTCAATGTCTGGTGAGTATGCAGGCCATGGAAGAACTGGGACATTTTCAGTTTCCAGGAATTATGTACAGATCCTTGCGACACGGGGATGTGCATTATTATGCTGAATGAAACTTGACGTGATGGCAGCGGATGAATGACACGACAATGGTCCTCAGGATCTCGTCACGGTATCTCTGTGCATTCAAATATCCATCGATAAAATGGATTGTGTTTGTTGTCTGTAGCTTATGCCTGCCTGCCCATACCATAACCCCATCGCCACCATGGGGCACTCTGTTCACAACGTTGACATCCGCAAACCGCTCGCCCACACAATGTCTGCCATCTGCTCGGTACAGTTGAAACCAGGATTCATCTGTGAAGAGCACACTTCTCCAGCGTGCCAGTGGCCATTGAAGGTGAGCATTTCCCACTGAAGACTGTTACGACGCTTAACTATAGTCAGGTCAAGACCCTAGCGAAGACGACGAGCACGCAGATGAGCTTCCCTGAGACTGTCTGCACAAACTGTCAGAAACATTCTTTGGTTGTGCAAACCCACAGTTTCATCAGCTGTCCAGGTGGCTGGTTTCAGACAATCCCGCAGGTGAAGAAGCCAGATGTGGAGGTCCTGGGTGGGCGTGGTTACACGTGGTCTGCGGTTGTGAAGCCGGTTGGACATACTGCCAGATTCTCTAAAATGTTGTTGGAGGCGGCTTATGGTAGAGAAATTAACATTACATTCTCTGGCAACAGCTGTGTTGGACATTCCTGCAGTCAGCATGCCAATTACTCACGCCCTCAAAACTTGACATCTGTGGCATTGTGTTGTGTGACAAAACTGCACATTTTAGAGTGGTCTTATTGTCCCCAGCACAATGCTGTTTAATCAGCTTCTTGATATGCCACACCTGTCTGGTGGATGTATTATCTTGGCAAAGGAGAAATGCTCACTAACATGGATGTAAACAAATTTGTGCACAACATTTGAGAGAAATAAGCTTTTCACAGAAAATCATCCCTCCCCATATATGAGGAAGTAGCTTGGCAAACCTCTATGCATCGATATACAGTGAGTACTGATGTTTTCTTCATGACATGAGCAAGGAGATGGTGCTTATCACTGCGATTTGATAGCATTTGGTCTGATGGGGCCTCTAATTCGTTTAGTGGAGCAATCAATATTGATAGTAGCTATTGTGTGTCATGCAGTTCACAAGATTCTGGAACCTTCCATTACACGTTTAGCTAGGAACGCATTCAATTTAACGTACAGACTGGTCTGGAGTAGTGCGCTTGTATAGCTACACTTGCTGTTCTGCTCTGACCTAACCAGAGTATTGCAAGCTCATTAGTGCATGCTGTTGCAAGGAGTCAGACTATTGGCTTACATGTTAATGTTATCGTTCAGTCACTCTAGTCATCTCATCTGCTGCAGTAGGTTTAACCCTGTATTTATTAGCCATGTTAAATCATATGTCATGTATTACACATAGGTAGTCCCTCCATATCGGTCCGTCTTGTTGTTTTCAGTGACAGCATAGTGACAAGTATTCTACTATGTGCTATTGTACTGTATGCTAATTGTAGTGATCGCTTCATTCAAGTATCATGTTTTGGCACCTGTTATTAATTCATCTTCTGTTGCATTTTGTTATGTCTGTCACACTGGTTCTATCATGTTATACTGCAACTCTTAATGCTGTGGTGATACATGCACATTCACTAGTATATATATTCTGCTTTAAGAGTTAATGTATTGTGTATTTATGGTGCATCATTGTGATTTATGCATTGGTTGGTGCAATCAATTTTATTGTCTGGTTGATCCCATATTGCCCCCTTACAGGATCAACAGGCTTTCTTTCAGTTGTCAATTAATTACTTCTGTCATCTTCATTCTCGCTGTAGTGCTCATTTATTTTTATTTTACCTTTATTTAACCAGGTAGGCTAGTTGAGAACAAGTTCTCATTTGCAACTGCGACCTGGCCAAGATAAAGCATAGCAGTGTGAACAGACAACAACACAGAGTTACACATGGAGTAAACAATAAACAAGTCAATAACATGGTAGAAAAAAAGAGAATCTATATACAATGTGTGCAAAAGGCATGAGGTAGGCAATAAATCGAATAATTACAATTTAGCAGATTAACACTGGAGTGCTAAATCATCAGATGATCATGTGCAAGAAGAGATACTGGTGTGCAAAAGAGCAGAAAAGTAAATAAATAAAAGCAGTATGGGGGGTGAGGTAGGTAAATTGGGTGGGTAGTTTACAGATGGACTATGTACATCTGCAGCGATCGGTTAGCTGCTCGGATAGCAGATTTTTAAAGTTGTTGAGGGAGATAAAAGTCTCCAACTTCAGAGATTTTTGCAATTCGTTCCAGTCGCAGGCAGCAGAGAACTGGAAGGAAAGGCGTCCAAATGAGGTTTTGGCTTTAGGGATGATCAGTGAGATACACCTGCTGGAGCGCGTGCTACGGGTGGGTGTAGCCATCGTGACCAGTGAACTGAGATAAGGCGGCACTTTAACAAGCATAGCCTTGTAGATGACCTGGAGCCAGTGGGTCTGACGACGAACATGTAGCGATGGCCAGCCGACTAGGGCATACAGGTCGCAGTGGTGGGTCGTATAAGGTGCTTTAGTAACAAAACGGATGGCACTGTGATAAACTGCATCCAGTTTGCTGAGTAGAGTATTGGAAGCTATTTTGTAGATGACATCGCCGAAGTCGAGGATCGGTAGGATAGTCAGTTTTACTAGGGTAAGTTTGGC
The DNA here is from genome assembly GCF_029448725.1 of Salvelinus fontinalis. NCBI lineage: Eukaryota > Metazoa > Chordata > Actinopteri > Salmoniformes > Salmonidae > Salvelinus > Salvelinus fontinalis. The sequence goes on along the minus strand of NC_074665.1, from coordinate 48,823,984 downwards.
GGAGTGAGTGAAGGAGGCTTTGTTGCGGAATAGAAAGCCGACTCTAGATTTGATTTTGGATTGGAGATGTTTGATATGAGTCTGGAAGGAGAGTTTGCAGTCTAGCCAGACACCTAGGTACTTATAGATGTCCACATATTCTAGGTCGGAACCGTCCAGGGTGGTGATGCTAGTCGGGCGTGCGGGTGCAGGCAGCGAACGGTTGAAAAGCATGCATTTGGTTTTACTAGCGTTTAAGAGCAGTTGGAGGCCACGGAAGGAGTGTTGTATGGCATTGAAGCTCGTTTGGAGGTTAGATAGCACAGTGTCCAAGGAAGGGCCGGAAGTATACAGAATGGTGTCGTCTGCGTAGAGGTGGATCAGGGAATCGCCCGCAGCAAGAGCAACATCATTGATGTATACAGAGAAAAGAGTCGGCCCGAGAATTGAACCCTGTGGTACCCCCATAGAGACTGCCAGAGGACCGGACAACATGCCCTCCGATTTGACACACTGAACTCTGTCTGCAAAGTAGTTGGTGAACCAGGCAAGGCAGTCATTAGAAAAACCGAGGCTATTGAGTCTGCCGATAAGAATATGGTGATTGACAGAGTCGAAAGCCTTGGCCAGGTCGATGAAGACGGCTGCACAGTAATGTCTTTTATCGATGGCGGTTATGATATCGTTTAGTACCTTGAGCGTGGCTGAGGTGCACCCGTGACCGGCTCAGAAACCGGATTGCACAGCGGAGAAGGTACGGTGGGATTCGAGATGGTCAGTGATCTGTTTGTTGACTTGGCTTTCGAAGACCTTAGATAGGCAGGGCAGGATGGATATAGGTCTGTAACAGTTTGGGTCCAGGGTGTCTCCCCCTTTGAAGAGGGGGATGACCGCGGCAGCTTTCCAATCCTTGGGGATCTCAGATGATACGAAGGAGAGGTTGAACAGGCTGGTAATAGGGGGTGCGACAACCTCATGAATCAACAAGTTAGGCATATCTTAGGAGTATACTATTTTTAGGATAGTTGTAGCCACTCATGCGAGTCATCGTGCATGCTTGTTCATCGTCCGTATGCAGGCATCTTATACCCTGATGCAGCTCACTCTGCTAGTCATTTCTGTAGCTGAGCGTGCCTCATATCTACCACCATCGTGCTGGCCCAAATGATGTGGGCTGCTACGTGCTCTGTCCAGCAGTCGAGCAGCGTGATATTTTGTGATACTCGGGAGTGTGTTAGTCTGTTGCCGGCTAAACATTCCCTGGTCTTTCATCGTTTTAGCACATATTTCCCAGAAGTACATCTCATTTTAAAATGATTACTACTACCAACCCCATCTTTTTTCCTCCGATTTTGATTGTTATCACCTTGGAAAGCTGGCGCTGTATCGCAGTGTGATGACCAATCAAGACTCACTATTGCTTCTAGCCGTGTTGGATTGGCTGTTGATACTACCATTTACCTAGCATGCCATGGGCTTGCTACACACCCACATGGCAATGGCGATCAAGAGTTAATCGCCTTTAATGGAAACCTCTTGTGAGCTGATTTCAGACACTAATACGCAGGCATATTTCAGTATCTATGGGGTCTATTTCTTCTTGATAGCAGGTCATCATCTATCTTCTCTCATGGCTTACCATCATATAGTATAGGTAGACTCTATATTGTAGGCCTAGGTTTGAGATTATCATGTCACTCTCACTGTGCACGCTTGTGTCCCTGCTGCTGAAAAACATCCCCACAGCATGATGCTTTCACCACAATGCTTCACCGTTGGTATGTTGCCAGGTTTCTTCCAGACATGACGCTTGGCATTCAGGCCAAAGAGTTCAATCTTGGTTTCATCAGACCAGAGAATCTTGTTTCTCATGGTCTGAGAGTCCTTTAGGTTCCTTTTGGCAAACTCCGAACGGGCTGTGGTGCCTTTTACTGACGAGTGGATTCCGTCTGGCCACTCTACTATAAAGGCCTGATTGGTGGAGTGCTGCAGTGATGGTTGTCCTTCTGGATGGTTCTCCCATCTTCACAGAGGAACTCTAGAGCTCTGTCAGAGTGACTATCGGGTTCTTGGTCACCTCCCTGACCAAGGCCAATATCCCCCGATTGCTCAGTTTGGCCAGGCGGCCAGCTCTAGGAAGACTCTTCCATTTAAGAATGATGGAGGCCACTGTGTTCTTGGGGACCTTCAATGCTGCAGAAATATTTTGCTACCCTTCCCAGGGTCTGTTCCTCAACATAATTCTGTCTCGGAGCTCTACAGACAATTCCTTCGACCTCATGGCTTGGTTTTTCCATTGACATGCACCGTCAACTGTGGGACCTTAAATAGACAGGTGTGTACCTTTCCAAATCATGTCCAATCAATTAAATGTACCACAGGTGGACTCCAATCAAGTTGTCAAAACATCTCAAGGATGATCTAAGGAAACAGGATGCACCTGAGTTCAATTTCAAGTCACATAGCAAAGGGTCTGAATACTTTCCAAATGCACTGTATATCACCAAGATTTATTATTAATTTCTTAATAAATGGTTAAACCTATTTCTACGTGGTGTTTCCTTTCTGAAACCAGCTACTCTTCCTGGGGTCTAGCAAAATGAAGGCAGTTATTTACAATTAAAAACATATTACATTTCACAACACATTAAGTGTGTTCCCTCAGGCTACTACTCGGATGTTATCGTGTGTGTGTGATTCTTCACAGTCCCAGCTGTTTGATAAGGTGTATTTTCATCTGATTTTTAAATTTATTTAATTTTACTGCTGGCATGAGTTACTTGATGTGGAATAGAGTTCCATGTAGTCATTGCTCTATGAAGTACTGTGTACCTCTCATAGTCTGTTCTGGATTTGGCATACTGTGGAGAGACCTCTGGTGGCATGTCTTGTGGAGTATGCATGGATGTCTGGGCTGTGTGCTAGTAGTGTAAGCAGACAGCTTGGTGCATTCAACATGGCAATACTTCCCACAAATACAAGTAGGGAGGAAGTCAATTTCTCCTCTACTTTGAGCCAGGATAATTAGACATGTATATTATGAATATTAACTCTGTGTACATTTAAGGGCCAGCTGTGCTGCCCTGTTCTGAGACAATTGTAATATTCCTAAATCCCTCTTTGTGACACCTGGTCACACGACTTGACAGTAGTCCAAGTGCGACAAAACTAAGGACCTGCCTGTAGGATCTGCCTTGTTCATAGCGTTCTTAAGAAGGTAGAGCAGCACTTTATTGTGGACAGACGTCATCCCATCTTAGCTACTGTTGCATCAATTTGTTTTGACCATGATAGTTTACAATCCAGGGTTAATCCAAACAGGTTCTGTTTGAATGATTGGTATACGTATATGTAGCTTACCGCTCTCACTGCTTGTATGCAATTGTATGTATTGATGCTTTGCTTGGACAGTGAGCTACCCTGAAGGAGCAGAGCCTATATCACAAGACTTGAATTATTCATTTGTTAATAAATGGTTAAACATTTCTACGTGGTGTTTCCTTTCTGAATTATTGTAAGATGACAAGTGTCTGCAACTAGTCAGCCTCAACCACCTTTAGATTTTTCTTGAAGGTGGTGTGACTCTGAAATATGAATTGTTATAGCATGAACATTTGCAAACCCCCTGCACTTGGGATACTTAACCTCCTGCATGACTTTCACTGCACCAAATAACTCCTAATTATCCTTACACCTCTGAAGACTCTAACCACTTCAATGCCAGTCGGAAGAACTTAGGTGTTTCATCTCTGAACCCTCAAAAGTTGGTTTCTCCACCTGTTGGATAAGGGAAACCATGGGGTGTTAACAACACTCGGTGGAGACTAGAGATCCTGACTGCCAGTGTGTCCAGCCTGAGTCATGCCATTAAGTTATCCTGACACTCACACCTCACAATTGTTACATCCCGCCTCCCTCACCTCTCCCTTTCTCACAGCCCCAATCAATGAGAGAAGAAATAGACAAGATGGTGGTGTACACATTGTTGGATTACTTCATGGAGCAAAAAATATTTTATTTTAATAACAAAGCATTTTCTACATTCAAACTGACCCCTGTAATGACATTTTATGAGACTCCTGTTTACCTGTACTACACCTAACAGTACCTAACCTGTAACTACCAGTATAATGGATACCATTTCGGGGGGGGGGGGTTAAATTACATTATCTGGTGTTACAATCTGTAGCAAAGTCAGTCCATGTCTTTATGAAACAATTCACCTTCAAAATCTGCCATGCTTCACTCTCCATCTGTGTACCTTAATCTCAGCCGACTGACCAGTAGACCCAGTACACGGGTGTTGTGCAGTCTCTTCTTCCTGAGACATGACGAAGAACAAACATTAAATTACATTTATGCATGATATTCGCACAACTATTTCATGTAACATATTTCAGAATGCTAAGAACCATCTTACAAAAACAAACAACCCTGATTGCTTGGTTGGACTTTTCCCCCCCCAAAACAAATTTGGACTTTTCGTGCAGCTGCCCCCTATTAAAACAGAAAATACCATCATTACCAAATTAACAGGACTCAAATATTCAACGTTAGCTACCACCAATGTGCAAGTTGTAAAAGTAAACATTAAACTTATGGATAGCTCATTCTGTCTTACTCGACGAACGCCCCTTTCCGGTGCAGTCGCTGGAGGAGTGCTCTGCTGTAGTTGTTGCTATTGTTGTTGGAAAAGTTGAGCTACTTGTGTCATCAGCCTTCCGTTCATATCAGCCACCGTGTTGTAGTCCGGCATCTAAATCAGACTGGCCATGAGTTGTTGGAAATCCATGCCCTCGTTTGGTGATGCATCGTTCCCTCGCACTAAAATAATCATGGCAGGCCCTCGGGTTCCACAAACCTATTGTGTCAATAAAAAAAATAAACAGTCAATATTGCCGCTTGTCTCCTTTGTTGTATTTTACCAGGCTTGGTTAGCTAACTTTAGCTAGTGTAAGAAATTGTATTAGATATTGGTAACTTGTTTTAACAACTTCTCAACATTACCTATAAGTTGACACAACATACACACCCCCTCTTTCTCTTGGACATATGCTGGACACATTGGACATATACACGGCACCCACAATTCCCCTCCCCCATGACAATCACACAGACACACCCAACCCATGGTTGGACCTCAGGACAAAGAACTCTCAGGAACCAATGGAACGTGGACACCAGGCCTGATCAGGACTACCCAAGACCCAGATCGACCAATCGGAAGGCCGGACTCGCAGATCTACCTACTTTGCTTGTTGTCTATATAGTACTGTACAATTCTGGAAACTGGCCTCTTTTCCGGACGATTCACTAGGAGTCAGACTGAAAGAGCCTTGCTGCAAGATTTTACTAAGATATCTTTACATGTAATTAAACGGCCTTATTATAAAATATCCACCTCGTCCTATTGTCTCCTCTTGTTCTCCTGTCAACAGTAAACGTTTTACTAACAAACTTGGAAGCAGAGGATGGTCAAAACATATTTGTATTCGGCCCAATAGAAAATTCATCGGACAGGAGACGAGAGGGAGAAATTTATCCAGAGGAGAGGTGACCTTTTCGAGGGAGAATCGCGATTCAACCCACACAGGAAACTGATCAAAGAGCTCGAAACTAAAGAGGTGAGCAGATGCCCGTTTAACCAAAATCTGTATATTGTATTATAGCCAATATCTAAATTCAATGATCAGGAGTACTGTGGTGAGTGTGAATTGTTGCTAAATTTATGTGGAATTGTTTAGAATTTAAGGCATTGTGTACAGATATCTAAGTATTAATAGGTCAAAGACTTATTCACATAGTCTGGCACTACGCGGTATGCTGATCGAGTAGGTGTACAGTGAAGGATAAGCTTTATAACGATTCACATAGTCGGGCCATATTTGACAGTCGATCAGATAGGGGTTACCGTGAAGAATCCATAATTAAAAGATGGGATCCAAATAGCCGGGCAGTAGTTAGATTTGGCAAATCAGCTAGGTGTTACCGTGAAGACCCATAAAAAATAAAAATAAAAATATATAACGATTCACACAGTCGGGCCATATTTGACAGTCGATCAGATAGGGGTACCGTGAAGAATCCATAATTAATATAATACGTTTTCAAATAGTCGTGCAGTAGCTATACTTAGCTAGGTGTTACGTGAGAAATCTAATGTGAATTCAAATAGTCGTGCAGTAGCTATACTTAGCTAGGTGTTACGTGAGAAATCTAATGTGATATTGCTTGTAATTGTATGTGTAAATTGTGTTGTCGCAATGTGGGGGATTGAACGTTCCACGAGACCAATTGCTACTAACTAGCCATATGCTAGTTGAGGCTGTGCTAAAGTGACCGCCGTGTCGATGTGTATATATTGCTGTGAGGCAACTATTTTCTGCTGATGAGTTGACCGGATTTTTCCCTCTCCTGCTGTTGATAAATCCCTAAGGGTGAGAATCAATTTGAAAATTATTATAGAAGCGCGTGAATTACTAGTATATTGTCCCCAAAGGAAATTTCTGAAATGTTTTGGCAAAGTATTTAATTAATCGGAAAAAGTTCAAATTAAATCGGAAAAGTTAATAGAAATAATATCTTTCGAATTATATATCATATAATTGCCATTACAATTATATCAGGAGCGCCTGAATTACTAGTATATTGTCCCCAAAGGAAACTTCTGAAATATTTTGCCAAAGTATTTAATTAATTAAATTAGCGAAAAGCAATAATATTTTTATTATAAGTACCTAAAACTGTCATTCCAATTATAACAGGAGCGCGTGAATATATTTGTATATTGTTTCAAAGAGATATAGCTGAAATATTGTTGGAAAACGAAAATAATTCATCGAATACACGGCAATAAAATCCTTTGTCCACGCGAGTCGGACACGAGACTGGGGGAGGTTAGGGGAAGAAAAATACATCGCTGCTTTCGATCAGTGACGGGCTAAAGTATACAAAGATAATAATAGACCCAGACATAGCTTAACGACAAAATGACCACGACTATCGTCCCCAAACACAAATTCAACGAATATTTAGATCAGAGAATGAAAGACAGAGCAGGCGGGAAATTACACTACAAACCCGTTAAAAAGATTTGGGAGGAAGTGAGGCTGAGATGGACTCAAACAGGTTTCCTTAGTGGAGTCGCCCCATCAAAAGGGCAACTCCTCATTATGGAGAAAGAATTGGAGGAAGCAGTCAAGCAAGGGATAGAATGTGAAGTTGATAAGAATAAGAGTCACTTATTTAAAAAAGAAGGGACAAAGCAAAGGGAAAAGGCACAGGCTGAGATGAGAATAGGTTTATGGGCAATTGAGGAAATTAGGAAAGCTCTCCCTTACCGGAAACCTGATACGATGGGAGTGGTCACTGGAGCACCAACTGACACCAAAGAGGGCAGGCCCAACAATAATGACGCCCCACCTACCACCACAGCAGCCCCATCGGCCCCAACCCATCTCAGGGGCACTGTGGGGTTAATGGCAATTCCCCAGGCTCAGTTCAACTCCCATGTGCATCACCACATTACCCAATACAATAAGGATAAGGGAGGGGCTGAAACACAAATCCAGTCCCTACAGGTACAACTTTTGAAACTACAATTGAAAGAGGCCCAGAAAGGAGAGAAACCCAAGAAACAGATGGTGGCTGAAGACCAACAAGAAATCTCACAAATCATTGAAAAAACTGTTTCCCGAATGATACAGCAACAACAACTACCCATCTTCACCCAGCAGGGACCACCTATACACCCACCCCAGGAGCAGCCATTCCAACTGCCGTATGCCTATCCGTTTCAGCCATACCCTTCGTCGGAACCACCACTACAACCCTACTACCCACTACCACAATCAAACTATTCACCCACATGGGGACAGCCCCAGAGGTACTCTGGATCTTATGGAAGCTGTCATAATTGTAAACAAGCTGGGCATATGGTGCGACAGTGTCCGCACCCAATAACCCCGGCCCAAAGCCAGTTTCTGGCCAAAAGGGGACGAGGATACGCCCCTAGACCAAGGGGGAGTCAGGCCAATGATGTATCAACCACGTGCGGCCCTTCAACCCGCATACAATCACCCCAATCCAGACCCGAATCAGCAATCGCCTCCCCCTTTTCAGGGCATGGCTGACGAATATGCCCCATGGCCCTGAAGCTGCTCACCACTAACCTACACTCATCATTGACCTGGACTACTGAAGCATCAAAGGCTTTTGCACTCTTGAAAACAGATCTCTAAGTGGCAGTAGCCCTAACAGCACCTGACTAAAAAAAAACAAGTTCCATCTGGATGTTTCTGAAAAAGAAGGATTTACATCATCCATCCTTTTCCAGAACCTAGAGGGGGAGAGTAGAGTGTTGATGTATCACTCCTCCAAACTGGGCCACATTGAAGAAGGACAAATCACATGCTCCAGGTATGTGGCTGCAGTGGCAAAAGCTATTGGAAAAACAGCCCACATGATAATGTGCCATCCATTGGAAATCCACACCCACCATGGGGTTGCAGCATATCTGATGAGCAAAGAATTCACGTTTAGCGCTGAAAGGAAAACGAAAATCCAGAATAAATGCACACAATCACACATCACATTTGTCAACACTGACAAAAACATGGCAGACGCACTCAATGCTGAAGGTCTACCCCACTCCTGTGCAGAAAGAGCTGCACAGGAACTGAAACGGAGACCTGACCTGGGGAACGAACCACTCACCAACACACACAGATATGGGGAAAGACAATGTGACAAATGGAAAAAGGTACCTGTTAGTTATGGTAGACAGGTTCTCTAAATGGGTTGAGGCAATACCAACAGCAGGGGAGGATGCAAAATAGGTCATTAAGTGGCTGCAAACCGAACTCATGTGTATTGTTTAATGACAAACGCTCCATGTACCAATAGGGTCGGATGTGTAAATGTCAACTGATTGTTGTTTAATGATGGGGTTAGTGTACAGGCCACAATCTCATAAGTCTCGTGGAACGCGCCAATCAAATGTATGTGCAGGTTTGAAGTTGATTTGGGTTGAAGTCCTGCCCCTGGCATTGCTGGCCATGATAGCCTCTCCAGGTGCAGGCACCCATCTCTCTCCTCATGAGACAATGGCTGGAGGAGTCATGCTTGGTCCACCAAGGAAGGGAGGTCATATGCCCGCCCTTGATGTACAACAAATTGTAATGTTTGATAATTGACAGAACTTTCTGCAGCTCTCTCCACACAGATTCATAAGGTCCAACGGGGAAGCAGAAGGGAGATCTGGCACACGGAAGGTAAAAATTGGTGACTGGGTGGGGTTAATGTCCACAAGAGAAAGTGGCTAGAACCCAGGTGGACTGGACAGTACGAAGTGAGGGAGGTTACTTCACACTCAATCCAGGTCAAAGGTAAATCAGGCGCACCTTGGCACCACCTCACACATTGCACTCCAGCCCCAATCCCTTCTAGAACACTGACAGAAGTCAGAGCTGATTTAAACAGCTTAAATTCGATTCCAAATGAAGACATTTCTGACTCAGGTGATGCGGAATCAAACTCCGCCTCCCCTGATAAAGGAACCTCGCCCAGTTAGAGGGATATTTCTCCCTCCCTGGGCAAGGCTAGGGATATCTGGCCCCTTATTTGTGATATTCCTACTGATATTTGGGGTGTCCCTGGGCACTTTCACATGGTTAATAGAATAACTATAACCGGATCCCCATGGATGTATGTCACGGACACTCTAGTCTAACTAGATAATAATAGATTTTTAAAAAACTGAAAAAATTAAAAAAATTAAAAATTTGGAAAACAATAGTTAAAATAAGGAACTAACATTGCTCAAATTGAGAAGGTTGAATAAGAGTGGGTGGAGAGCTGTGCAGAGAATGGACAGAAGATGGCAGTATTGCAGCACCCAATGGTCTCCCAGCCGACGGGGGGGCCTGGTTGAATGCTGGTGACATAATTTTGTTTTTTGGAGTAAACATTAAGGTTAAGGGTTTCCGTGTACCCAGAGATAAGATATCTTAAAAGAATACACTCATATGGGAATAGGAGTTTTACTTTCTGAGTTTTATTTAGGCAAGGGACTATGAGAAGATAAAGGGTTCTTTTGGTATGTCTAGATATGGAACACGAATGTAGGTGTAACATTTTGACCTGTTTTCTGTTTCCATTGCATTTTCCAGCGACTTGATCACTCGCGGGGAAATGTAGTGAGAATAATGAGATTGTGTCATTTGGGATACTAGTTTTGAGGTAAATTGATTATAATAGAGTTTATAACTCTTGACCATAAGGTAAGCATTTGTATTGGCCATTAGAAGATAGAGATAGGTTAATTAAGGTTATGTTAGGACTTTAAAGATTGACACTATAAGACCTGTTGTTATTTTTAAATCCATGCAGATAAAGTCAAAACAGTGAGACACTTAGTTAATATTGTAAAGGAACACATAGAAAAAGGCAGACAGATGGGTCTACCCCGCACTGTTGAGACCTTGAAGGTTTGAGAGCAGAGTGGGGAGGGTGGACCAGGAAATGAGCAAGGTAGGCTGTGAAATAAGATAGGAGAGAAAGGGGTTAACATATATAAGCAGCACAGATACATTTCAAAGTAGATAAGTCACTTGACAGAGAATTAGAAAAGAATAGATATGAATGTACGCCAAAGGAAGAATTGGATATGCGGGGAATAAAAGGGACGTTCCTAGTATATGATGTACTAAGTTATTATTGAGAGTAGGTAAGGTTGATACCTGGCCAGAGCCAGGTATCAAACGAAGGAGGGTACATTGTGGACTAGGAAAGGATGGGGCCTATTGGATAATAAACTATTTAAAATTAAACATTTATAGCTAAAAAAATTAGGCATAGAAGTTAAATATATAATCAGAAAGAACAAATGAGGAACTGTTTGCTAACCAAACCTGTATGTCCAAGAGTTTATACATTGCAGGTGAATTAAGGGAGAAGGTGAATCACTCGACCTGGGGGCATATCGCACTTGGAGGGTGAGACACACTGACACTGCCGAATGATCACAGAGTTAAGGAGAAGAACCGTTGCTAAATAGAGCTCGGGGATCAACTCCTTAATGAAGAATTCCCTGCCCCCGACCTTTCCTCACTGTGTTCGTTCATAGAAGTGAAAGTGTTGCTTGATCTCTGGCTGATGATGTGTTCTCTGGGAGAGGGTGGGGTTTTACAGGACTGCTTGTAGTCCTGAGCTGTCTGATCAGGATACGATGGGGATGATACCATCGCAGTGCTGCCAGAACCACCACCAGTTCCAACGGACCAGGGTTCAGCCGGCCTCCTCCACCACTTCAAGACCAAGTCCCACGCCATCACCTAAGCTCTCCAATCTGGTACAGATAATAAATATAAAAGACATCTCAGATAGTGAACATTTGGGGACTGAAACTGGTTATGAGGAAAGGGAGAATATGTGGTTGACCTACAAAACACTTAATAGAAAGGACTGTGTCGTATGTGGACATGCCAGACCTATTCTGGCTGCTCACCCATTTGTCCTAAGTAATGGGGAAGGTTGGATGTGCATATTGGAAAAATTCGAGCCAAATTCAACCCTGTCTAAAACTCTGAGTTTTGTGTTCCCAGTGGTCCCTCCCCAGAAGGTACCGTGGGGAGTTAAGGCATATGGGGGATATAACAGCTGTATCCCTGGCACAGGTAGCGGTATAGACTATGGAAGGCTCCCTGCTACTACCTGCATCACTAATACCACTAGGAACTAGAGGTGTTGCTGATGTATGGTGGATGTGTGGACCTGCCAGGCGGTTGACCCCATTTTTGAAAGGAAATTGTCGTTGCTCATGTGTTTTGGCCAGTCTGATACCACCATTGCCTATTATTATAGCTAATCAACTTCTGGGAGCTACACAGGACACAGAGGCTTGGGACCAACCCAGGAGACGGCAGAAACGTGACGCTCCTTGGTCCGAGGGTACAGATAACATGCACACCAACCTGTTGGGGGTCCCAATAGGGGTCCCCCACGAATTCCAGACATTAACCAGGAATGATGGCCTGTGGCATCTGATGCCCATCATTGGCCCAGCTATTGTTGATGTTAAAACAAAAGGTCTGGATCAATTATAAACACACCCACACAGGACTTACAGGGATGGCTGAACAATTGGATGCTGCCTCACAAACCAGTAGACACAATAGACTAACACTGGACATAAGTCTGGCCAACCAGGGAGGTGTATGTAAAAAGATTGTAGAACAGTGTTGCATGTTTGTTCCTAACAATACTAGTCCGGATGGGAGCATTTCAAAAGCTCTGAGTGGGTTGGCAAGGTTATCAGTGGAGATGAAGGGTCTTGCAGGTGTGGAGGAGAGTGGACTGTTCCCCTGGCTGGGTGGTTGTTTTGGTAAGTACACTGCAATGATGATTACTGGATTTCTGACACTAGTTGTTGTTTTTCATTTCTGTGTTGCCTGTATCATACCTTGTTTGAAGAAGTTTGTTACAGATGTGTAAGGGGCCTCTAGTATGATGCCGTTGCTTGATGCTCCAGTTGGAGAGGCTGATACGAAAACGAGCTTCCGCAGGAGAGTGGGCTGACAGAGGAGGACCCTTGGTTTGCTGTAGTTGATGTTGAATGAATAAAAAGTGATGTTTGTCCTCCCTGTTGTGAAGGTTTGAAGTTCCCGGGTGGCGACGAGCCCACCTGGTACAGGTTGCATAGAGGGATGGACCTGAGGGTTTAACATATTCTCGTTTTTTGGTTTACTAATGTGTGGTTGGCCACTCCAGGGGTAGTTATTGGAGTGGTCTCCTTTTTGGTCCTTGCTCATTTAGGACCCAACTTACATTGATGCAATTGGTGTCCCCAGGGGGGTACCAGATAAGTATAAACTGGTTGACCAAGTGGCCGCAGGTTTTGAATCATCATTTTGTTGGTGGTGTACAGTTAATAAAAATGTGGACAGAATTAACTACATTCATTTTAATGTCCAGAAACTGGGCAATTGGACTCAACAAGGCTTCGAGGCGGTCCATGGACAATTGGCAGCTACGTCCCTGATGGCATTTCAAAATAGAATCGCGGTTGATATGTTATTGGCAGAACGCGGGGGGGTCTGTGCAATGTTTGGTGAACAGTGTTGTACTTTCATTCCCAATAACACAGCTACGGATGGGAGTCTAACTGTAGCATTGGAGGGACTTCGTACCCTTAATGGTAAGATGAAACAGCATTCTGGAGTGGACACTACTATGTGGGACTCATGGATGGATGCTTTTGGTAAATATAAGACGCTGGTTTCCTCCATCCTAGTATCAATTTCTGTTTTTGCGGCCATTCTTGTACTTTGTGGATGCTGTTGCATTCCATGTGCGCGCACGCTTGGTAGCCGTGTTATAACTGCCGCCATGGACCCTAATCAGGAAAGGGCCCAAATGTTCCCATTGCTTGATGATGGGGAAGCTGGACCTGTCTATCTATTTGAGGACTAAGATACTTTTATGTCACGTCTCTTGTGAGACGTGAAGAGAGGGAATCAAAAATTTGTCTTCTGACAAATTTTATCCCATAGCTTTGTCTTTTTATACTTTTATGTCACGTCTCTTGTGAGACGTGAAGAGGGGGATTTGTAAGAAATTGTATTAGATATTGGTAACTTGTTTTAACAACTTCTCAACATTACCTATAAGTTGACACAACATACACACCCCCTCTTTCTCTTGGACATATGCTGGACACATTGGACATATACACGGCACCCACAATTCCCCTCCCCCATGACAATCACACAGACACACCCAACCCATGGTTGGACCTCAGGACAAAGAACTCTCAGGAACCAATGGAACGTGGACACCAGGCCTGATCAGGACTACCCAAGACCCAGATCGACCAATCGGAAGGCCGGACTCGCAGATCTACCTACTTTGCTTGTTGTCTATATAGTACTGTACAATTCTGGAAACTGGCCTCTTTTCCGGACGATTCACTAGGAGTCAGACTGAAAGAGCCTTGCTGCAAGATTTTACTAAGATATCTTTACATGTAATTAAACGGCCTTATTATAAAATATCCACCTCGTCCTATTGTCTCCTCTTGTTCTCCTGTCAACAGTAAACGTTTTACTAACACTAGCTAACATTAGCTAGCTACCAAACTATCTATTCTTCCACCAACGTTGGGTAGCTAACGTTAGCCAACTAACGTTCGGTAGCTAGCTAGTTAGCTAACTTTGCTTGCCAGCAAATGTTATGCGTGATGACGTAGTGCACATAAAAAGTTAAATGGGTTTCCGTCGCATTTTCAACTCTACTGATGGTTTTCCCACAAAACAATGTGCATTATATAGCGAGTGTACCTCTCTTGTACTGGCACGTGCGCTCTAGCCAACAGCGCTATCTGTACGTATAGCCCACATGAGAGTACCATAACCAAAGATAGGGAAAATTTCAGGAAAGAGGCCTTTTATTTAATTGCATTATCATAAAACATTTTTCACTGAAAACTATTTTTTTGCATCCATTTGCAATTAATTTCTTCCGCATTTTGAAATGATTTCCTTGCAATTATTTTGTTTTTCTATCAATACTTTTGAGTTTATATTTTGCTTTCAACATCATTCTTTTTGTTTACAATACTAAGAATTGTTTTCTCGACTTCAGAAGTTTTGTTTGATATTAATGGCACAAAAGTAACTCACTCACTAGATTATTGCACCATATGTGTTAAAGCAGCAATCCTTAATTGAAACATTAACAAAGTGACCTCCGGGCCACAGTTTCAGTAAAAAGCTGAGGGATAGGGCTGGAGAAATGCATCCACTCTCAAATCCATAGACTTCGCTATAGATGCAAGAACTGACTAGCCATGATATCAAAATTATAGTTTTTACCATGTTTTGAGACTATACAGTGTTTGTTTACATTTACTTTGTTTACCAACATTGGAGTAAACCAAGCTTATATTTGGGGTTCTGATGGGGTACGACAGTTGAACTAAGCTCATGAGGCATTTAAGTTATATTCTTCAAGAATCAATGGGTACATTCATTTATAGGTTAAAAATTTGATGTAGCAACTAAGGATTGCCCCTTTAACAGGCAGTGACCTGTTTCAGCAGAATAACTATGTCGCCATTTGAATGTGATCCATTAGCCTGCCGCCGCCCAAAAATGATTCTGTCCACTGTTCTGCGAATGTCCCACGAAATCATTGGGCTTTTTAGATGTGGTCACCCAAATTCCGCTGGTGAAAACATTGCTACTGCAACATGTAAACACCATCTTTTCACATGTGAGGAGAATAACAATTATTCCACATGTGAAAGTGAGATTTTCATGTGAATGTTTTTCACATGTAAAACTGCATATCCGATTTATACACGTGAAACTGCAATTCACATGTGAGGCTAAAACATGTTATTCTCCTTACATGTGAAAAGGCAATAAATGTAATACATGTGAAAATATTGTTTCACTTGTCAAATTTAAAGGTGCTACACACAGGATATATTTTTGATTTTTGCATTGTAATTTCAGAAATATATCTGCTGTAATAGTGGAATGATTTTGTTTCACAGGGAGATTTGTTTTTACTGCAGCCTAGTGCTAGGTGAATTGCAACAGCATTATAGGCTGCGTTCAAAACAAATCTCCCCCTCCCTTGCACACCCTTTCCCGTAACATGGGGAGACTCGTCCTTGAGCCTTTCGGTTTTGGTCCACCAGCTTTTTGTTAGTGAAAAGATATTTCACCTCGATTTTAGATGTTACAATGACTCCCTACACTTTTCAGTGCTTTTTTTTGTCACATTAACTGAAATTGAGCGAGCAGTGTAGAATTTTAGCAACCAAATAAAATTGTATTAGTCACATGCGCCGATTACAACAGGTGTAGTAGACCTTACAGTGAAATGCTTACTTACAAGCCCCTAACCAACAACGCAGTTTAAAAAATACGAATAAGAAATAAAATGAACAAGTAATTAATGAGCAGCAGTAAAATAACAATAGTGAGACTATATACAGGGGGTACCGGTACAGAGTCACCAGTTAATCGAGGTAATTGAGGTAATATGTACATGTAGGTATAGTTATTAAAGTGACTATGCATAGATAATAACAGAGTAGCAGCGGCAATGCAAATACTCTGAGTAGCCATTTGATTAGATGTTCAGGAGTCTTATGGCTTGGTGGTAGAAGCTGTTTAGAAGCCTCTTGGACCGCTGGGATAATGATGTTGATGTGAGCCATGACCAACCTTTCAAAGCACTTCATGGCTACATACGGGAGTGCTACGGGTTAGTAGTCATTTAGGCAGGTTACCTTAGTGTTCTTGGGCACAAGGACTATGGTGGTCTGCTTAAAACATGTTGGTATTACAGACTCGGAAAGGGAGAGGTTGAAAATGTCAGTGAAGACACTTGCCAGTTGGTCAGCGCATGCTCGCAGTACACGTCCTGGTAATCCGTCTGGCCCTTCGGCCTTGTGAATGTTGACCTGTTTAACTTCTCTGGGATATGTGGGACGGTAGAGTCCCACCAACCCAACAGCCAGTGAAATTGCAGAGCGCCAAATTCAAAACAGAAATCTCATAATAAAAATTCCTCAAACATACAAGTATTATACACCATTTTAAAGATAAACTTCTCGTTAATCCAGCCACAGTGTCTGATTTCAAAAAGGATTTACGGAGAAAGCACACCTTGCGATTATGTTAGGTCAGTACATAGCCACAGAAAAACACAGCCATTTTTCCAGCCAAAGAGAGGAGTAACAAAAAGCAGAAATAGAGTTAAAATGAATCACTAACCTTTGATGATCTTCATCAGATGACACTCATAGGATTTCATGTTACACAATACATGTATGTTTTGTTCGGTAAAGTTCATATTTATATCCAAAAATATGAGTTTAGGCGGGACGTTACTGTCTCACTTGGCCAAAAGCCAGAGAAAATGCATAAATTACTATAAAAATCTAACCTTCATTAAATCACACATGAAAGATACCAAAGTAAAGCTACACTGGTTGTGAATCCAGCCAACATGTCAGAATTCAAATAGGCTTTTCGGTGAAAGCAAAAGATGCTATTATCTGAGGATAGCAACAGAGTAAACAAAGAAAGAGAAGCATATTTCAACCCTGCAGGCGCGACACAAAACGCAGAAATAAAAATAAAATTATTGCCTTACCTTTGACGAGCTTCTGTTGTTGGCACTCCAATATGTCCCATAAACATCACAAATGGTCCTTTGTTCGATTAATTCCGTCTATATATATCCAAAATGTCAATTTATTTGGCGCGTTTGATCCAGAAAAACACCGGCTCCGACTTGCTCAACGTGGCTACAAAATATCTCAAAGGTTACCTGTAAACTTTGCCAAAACATTTCAAACTACTTTTGTAATACAACTTTAGGTATTTTTTTACGTAAATAATCGATAAAATTGAAGACGGGATGATCTGTGTTCAATACAGGATTAAAACAAACTGTAGCATTCTTTCTGGTTATGCGCCTCTAACAAACACTACACTTCACTCGACCCTCGTTCTGAACAGGGCTACTTTCTTCATTACACAAAGGAAAAACCCTCAACCAATTTCTAAAGACTGTTGACATCCAGTGGAAGTGGGAGGAACTGCAAGAAGGTCAATTAAAATTCTGGATTCCCAATGAAAACTCATTGAAAAGAGAGTGACCTCAAAATAAAAAAAATCTGAATGGTTTGTCCTCGGGGTTTCGCCTGCTAAATAAGTTCTGTTATACTCACAGACATGATTCAAACAGTTTTGGAAACTTCAGAGTGTTTTCTATCCAAATCTATATTCTAATATGCATATCTTATCTTCTGGGGATGAGTAGCTGGCAGTTGAATTTAGGTATGCTTTTCATCCAAACGTGAAAATGCTGCCCCCTATCCTAGAGAAGTTAAAAGTCTTACTCGCATCGGCTGCTGAGAGCGGGATCACACAGTCGTCCAGAACAGCTGGTGCTCTCATACATGTTTCCGTGTTATTTGCCTCGAGCGAGCATAGAAGTTGTTTAGCTCGTCTGGTAGGCTCGTGTCACTGGGCAGCTCTCGGCTGTGCTACTTTCCTTTCGTAGTCTGTAATGGTTTGCAAGCCCTGACACATTTGACGAGCGACGGAGCCGGTGTAGTACAATTCGATCTTAGTCCTGTATTGATGCTTTGCCTGTTTGATGGTTCGTCGGAGGGCATAGTGAGATTTCTTATAAGATTCCGGGTTAGAGTCCTGCTCCTTGAAAGCGGCAGCCCTAGCCTTTAGCTCAGTGCGGATGTTGCCTGTAATCCATGGCTTCTGGTTGGGGTATGTACATACGGTCACTGTGGGGACAACGTCATCGATGCACTTATTGATGAAGCCAATGACTGATGTGGTGTACTCCTCAATGCCATCGGAATTTCTATGATTTCTATGATTATTTCTATGATTTTGTATTTCTATGTTTTGGCCGGGTATGGTTCTCAATCAGGGACAGCTGTCTATCGTTGTCGCTGATTGGGAACCATACTTAGGTAGCCCTTTTCCCTCCTTTCTGTGTGGGAAGTTAACTTTGTTTGTGGCACATAGCCCTTAAGCTTCACGGTTGTTTATGTATTGTTTATTGTTTTTGTCGGCGTCATTTTTAATAAAAGGAATATGTACGCTCACCACGCTGCGCTTTGGTCTACTTCCTTTGACGGCCGTGACAGTCTTTTATAGCAAAACAGTCCTGTAGCTTAGCTTCTGCTTCATCTGACTACTTTTTTATTGACCGAGTCACTGGCGCTTTAATTTTTGCTTGTAAGCGGGAATCAGGAGGATAGAATTATGGTCAGATTTGGGCAAGGGAGAGCTTTGTACGCGTCTCTGTGTGTGGAGTAAAGGTGATCTAGAGTTTTTTTCCCCTCTGGTTGCACATTTAACATGCTGATAGAAATTTGGTAAAACAGATTTAAGTTTCCCTGCATTAAAGTCATTCAGCCACGACTCCGTGAATCATAAGATATTAGTTTTTAATGTCCCGTTGGTAGTTTAATCTTCCTCGTAGGTCGTCAATTTTATTTTCCAATGATTGCATGTTAGCTAGTAGAACGGAAGGCAGTGGGGGTTTATTCAATTGCCTACGAATTCTCAGAAGGCAGCCCAACCTCCGCCCTCTTTTTCCCTGTCTTCTCTTCATGACAAGGATTTGGGCCTGTTCCCGGGAAAGCAGTATGTCCTTCACATCGGGCTCGTCGGACTCGTTAAAGGAAAAAAAAGCTTCTGCCAGTTCGTGGTGAGTAATCGCTGTTCTGTTGTCCAAAAGTTATTTTCAGTCATAATGACAGAGCGATATTCACATGACAGCACAGCCACAAAGTCAGAACAACTTTGACAACAGATGCCGCTCCATCGGGGGAAATCAATAGGCGAATATCACAGCCAATCACAACACTGGTGGGTAAGTAATACTGTGAAACTTTCATTTACTATTACTGCAGATAGAGCCTCCCGGGTGGCGCAGTGGTCTAGGGCACTGCATCGCAGCGCTAGCTGTGCCACCAGAGACTCTGGGTTCGCGCCCAGGCTCTGTCGCAGCCGGTCGCAACCGGGAGGTCCTTGGGGCGACGCACAATTGGCCTAGCGTCGTCTGGGTTAGGGAGGGTTTGGCCGGTAGGGATATCTTTGTCTCATCGCGCACCAGCGACTCCTGTGGCGAGCCGGGCGCAGTGCACGCTAACCAAGGTCGCCAGGTGCACGGTGTTTCCTCCAACACATTGGTGCGGCTGGCTTCCAGGTTGGATGCGCGCTGTGTTAAGAAGCAGTGCAGCTAGGTTGGGTTGTGTTTCGGAGGACCCATGGCTTTTGACCTTCGTCTCTCCCGAGCCCGTACGGGAGTTGTAGCGATGAGACAAGATAGTAACTACTAACAATTGGATACCATGAAATTGGGGAGAAAAAGTGGGGTAAAAGAAAAATTAAAAAAAGAGATAGTAAACACTTACTCCACTATTACTGGACATTTTCTGAAATTCCAATTCCAAAATAATTTTTTGAAATCCTATGTGTAGCACCTTTAAACTCAACATGGGAAAACAGCAATTTTTTTGTTGTTATAAGGGTACACACCCCAAGCTGATCAACAACAGTTATTTTTTACTAAACTGAGTGGAGAAAAAGAAGCTTTGAGGTCTTGAGAAATCAGTACTGTAAATTTGAAGCTGATAATACCAGCCAGTTCACCCCTGATACAAGCCAGTATTGGGCGTCCATCCATGTCTGAGGACGTCGGGAGATGATGTGGAAACCGGCCACTAGGGGCAACAGTGAGCGTTATCTTTAAGTAGGTTTCAACGTGGGGTAGGGGATGGGGGAGTACACACCTAAACTTAACCTTAAACACTTTAAAATGTTATGTTTGCAATAATTTAGAAATTTGACATTTGAAAAACATGGATGAACGTCTAATTCTGGATAATCCATCAGAATTGGATCTAAGGTCAGTGTTACTGGGGACAAAAAAACTGTCCTGGGCCAATAGTGTCAGACAGCAAGCTGGCTGTAATGATAGTGTCTGTTTACTACCGTCCATGCAAGGCAACCCCAGTCAATCCTTCCTCCAGACTCAGGACTATAATTGAATTGAGATGCTGTAATGGAACTCTGTGAAGCGTGGCGAAGCCGTGATAGCCCTGGGCATCCAATCACTACAAATAAAAGAGGCATAAGGTTATTGGATATGGATTGTGTGTGTGTGTGGGGGGGGGGGGGGGTCCGAGAACCCAGTGTACATGGTTCACTCATCGACTCTGTTGTGGATTGTGTCTCGTTTCTCTGCCCATATTGTGAGGCTATAGCAGGGATTGGAGTAAACAGAGATGTTGTCACTGTGTTTATGTCATGGTTCCCTACACTTTTTTCAATCAATTCGCTATCTTCATTGTTCCGGTGGATTGTGATCACTCAATGGTGCGTGCACACAACGTTGAAATTCTTTTCTGACAGTGTCATCTTAGAAAACATCCAAATACCATCAGTGTCTTTTGGTATGGTTATAGTATAGTAGTACCATAGATGATAGAAAATAGAAGTTCAACTCACTTCAGTAAGGATACTGTGATCAATTCCTTAACAGAAGTTTCAGGCTCCCTGGCCCTCGTCATAAAATAATTATCAAATGTGTTGAGGAGGTTTAATCTCTTGGGGATATTTTGTGATGCACTTTGTTTGCATTTAAGGTTTAACCCAAATAAATGTCCATGGATGGCTGAATTTAGATGGAATGTACATGGCGTATAGGTTCTATAATGACTATACCCAATGACTAATATTATATCCTAGCCTCTTGGCTGTAGAAAAAACACATGCATAGGACACTGCTGTGAAACAGATTCTGGAGAAAAATAATTGGTTGCCTTGTGGTGGCTATGGCGTTACTCAACATAGCAATGTCTCGGTACTATTTAACTTCACTCTGGCCTCAATATAAGCCAAACAATTTTTGTCAAATCAAATGTGAAACTGCACCTTATTCACAAGCCAAGAGATGATCTTACCATAACACGTGGAACCTTCAGTAACACACAGAACTACTGTATGCGATCTTAAAAGCAATCTTTCGTAACGTGGCAGCTAGAAAGTGCTTCGTCATAGCAAAGTAATCAGTGTTCAGCGTAATCATAAAACAGGGCATTAAATGGTTCCAAAAGGCCCGCTCTGCACTCATCAAGCTCAGAGAGCTACTAATGTAATGACTGGAGGTCAATGGGAACACAATGAGGGGAACATTGAAGAGAGCAACCTTGAGGTCTCACTTCATTCTCCATGGTACATCAGTGTGGTCTCTCTATAGACTGTCCCAGGCATAACAACAAGGGCTTGGTATTATAATGAGTGTTTAAGCATTCATATTTCATCACAATTCATCATTCACAATATTAATAATTGCTTAATTTATTCTAAATGTAGTCAGTGTTATCGTATTGTAACAAGCTCTCTGTGGGTATCCATTGCAAGGCTTATTAAACGAAGCAGAAGAACAAACACTTGCTATGAAATAACAGACATTAGTCAATGTCAGACTGTGGGGAACGCTTAGTGCTGCACAAAACACTCCATTAGGAAGAAACGGGAGTATTCTTATACAAATGAATGCATCCTCAGGGAGATACTGCACAGTATGCAGCAAAGTATAGTTTTACTGCTTAATGTTGAACAAGGAAAGGACCCTGACACTTTTCTTTGTATCTACCTCTCAATAGTCTGTCAGAGTGGAACTACAGAATATGAAACGTATAATATTTGTCTGCAAATCAATTGTAATTCGCTTTGAACAATGATCGGAGACTTCATTATTATTATTGTTCACAATTTTTCTCAGCTTAAACCCCATTCAATGAGCTAAACAATCTATAGTTCATTTCATCGCCAAAGATGTACACTGAGTATACCAAACATTAGGAACACCTTCCTAGTATTAAGTTGCACCCGCCCCCTCCTTTCGCCCTCAGAACAGCCTCAATTCGTCAGGGCATGGACTCTACAAGGTGTCGAAAGCTGGCACACATACACAATCCATGTCTCAAGGCTTAAAAATCATTCTTTAACCTGTCTCCTCCCCTTCACCTACACTGATTGAAATGGATTTAACAAGTGACATCAATAAGGGATCCTAGCTTTCACCTGGATTCACCTGATCAGTCTATGGCATGGAAATAGTTACATTTTTGTATACTCGGTGTATATGAGTAGGGCTGTGGCGGTCACTAAAGTTTGTTAGCCGGTTTATTGTCAAGCAAATAACTGTCGGTCTCATGGTATTTGACCGTTAATGAACATAAACACATTTAGCATCTCCTCGCTTCCAAACATAGCCTACAAGCCACTGATGCAGACCTTTGGAACATCTTTTTTGCGAGGGCTGTACACATTTCATCAGTCTCTCATTCACAATTTGACAAGCACTTGATATTGCCTCGAATTTGTGTGGCTGCAATACACCCTAAAAAAAATCCTGCCTTTTGCAGAGTGCTGCGTTGTGCCCTTCTACCTGAGTACACCTCTCACTCACATGGCGAGCGCCTCTCAGTCACATGGCTCTCCATCACATGATCGGGTCTTTCTAACAGGCTACAAGTGAAGACAGACAAATCGAGGACGCAACTACGCTCGTCCTTATTCAATTCCGTGGTGCATATTGGAGATATTAGAAGAACTGTCCACATGTATTTTTCGTCAGCCAACAAGATGAGTAGGCCTAACAAACAGCAAAAGCACTAGCCTATGTCAATCTACTATCCCCCATAGTACAAAAGTTGACCTATTCTGTGCGAGAAATAAATATTCCTAACATAGTCTGGGACAGTTGTGGGATGCGATAGATCCCAAATTAATACAACCACCAGCATAAAAAAAACATGGATTTAAAAATAAAAAAAATTAACCCTTTTTTCTCCCCAATTTCATGATATCTAAATGGTAGTTACAGTCTTCTCTCATCGCTGCAACTCCAGACTCAGGAGAGGCGAAGCTCAAGAGCCCGTGCGTCCTCCAAAACACAACCCAACCAAGACACACTGCTTCTTGACACAATGCCCGCTTAACCCAGAAGCCAGCCACACCAATGTGTCAGAGGAAATGCTGTACACCTGGCTACCGTGTCAGCGTGCACTGCGCCCGGGCCCGCCACAGGAGTCGCTAGAGCGATGGGACAAGGACATCCCTGCCGGCCAAACCCTCCCCTAACCCGGACGACACTGGGCCAATTGTGTGCCGCCCCATGGGTCTCCCCGTCACGGCCAGCTGCGACAGAGCCTGGACTCGAACCAGGACCTCTAGTGGCACAGCTAGCACTGTGATGCAGTGCCTTAGACCACTGCGCCACTCGAGAGGCTCCCAAAAACGTTTTTACGCAATGTGGCTGGCACAACAGATCAGAACGTTTAACTTAAAATGTCGATAAACTATTAGGCTATTTCTTCACGTTATAAGCGCAGCAATGGGCACACGACGTAGGCTATAAGCACAAATGTTCCATTAGCGGGAAAACACCATTATCAAAAGTGACCGCAAATGTGATTATGCATGTAATGCTTTTATTATAAAGGTGCATTTTAATGGTGAAAAATGATCTTCCCCAAATTTGAAACTCTGCTTATGTATGTCAGGTTCTACCCCCCTTGTAAAGCGGAGTAATGTGCTTAATTTTAAGAAATGATTTGGCCACTTTAGTTAGATACAAACCTTATCAAAACATATAGGCCTATGGGCTAGCCTATAGGTGTGCGACTATGATTCGAGTTGCCAAAAAAAAAAAACATTGTCTCTTGCCTTACGCTGGGCATCATTCACAAGTGATAATATATAATTCACAAGTGATAGGCTAATATTGTCACCCATCAGACTAATTCTTGATTTAATCTTGTCTTTACGTATACTAAATAATATATGTGTGAAATTTGTTTTGATTGAGATAGGTGCATGATAATGGTCCAATCTCGATAGCGAATGGAGGACCGCTTTTCCCTTGGTTCATTTTCATGCCAGCCAGATAGGCTATACTCTTGTGGTAAAGATAAGCAATGTGCTTAATATTAAGAAAGTTGATAAATAAATATAGTAGGCCTAGCCTATAGAAAGCTGATGGGCTCCTCCTATTTTTAATAGAGGCCATCATTCTGTTTTCTCGCTCAGTTGTATAGCCTACAGAAATGTTGCGCAACATGAGCTCATGGGCTCTCATTAAGTGTTTGATTAGAGTTTCGATCACATTTGCATTGATGTCAGAGTGATTAGAGGGAAAATAGTGCTGAATACCAGGCAGTTAGCAATTTTGGTAGGCTACTAATGACCATCAGCAGCATCACCATAACTAAACGGTCACGTGGAATTTGACTGCCTTCATGACTCGTGACCGCCTGTGTGGCAATAATATGGTCAGCCCTCTATATGAGCCATAAACAATGTGATGTGGACAAGATACCTGACACACCGCACGTTTGTTCAAAATGGCTTTCGACACATTATCAGGTATTTTTTTTATTGGCTTATTGATGAGCAATCATAGCAGCGTCAGAACATTATCAGGGACATTGTACAGGGGCGGACTGGGCTTAAAATGGGCCTGCTCATCTGGCATATACCCAAAATGCCAGATGGCCAGTCCGCCCCTAGACATTGATACATGGCAGCACTTCACTTATTTATTAACTTCATCCAATGTGGATCAAAGGCTGTATAGTCTTTACAATCTTCGCGGCAGGCTCTTTTGTTAGGAGCCTATCAATGGATCATGGCAAGAAGTAAAGTAACTTACAATGCAGCAAATATACGGATGGATGCATGATTTGACATATTATCATAATTTTATGCCATTATGGAGATAGAGTAAGGTATTGATTTCGATGGATATATAGATAGAGGTAGCCACATAGCCCAGACAGATAGGCAGGCAGGTAGGTAGGTAGGTAGCTAATGAGAAGGGACCTATTTGAACTGCTGAGGCCATTGTAGAAAATGCATTATAAGACTGACCTCTAGTGGAGGTTCAGTAGAGAAGCTTTATCCTGTTAATGTATTTATGGACCTTGCACTTTTCCTTTCATTGGGGTCTTTGAAATAAAGACTATGTTAGAAAAATAACCAAAAAGGCGAGCCTAAGCAATGTTGTTATTTAAATAAATGAAATCGATATTTGGGTGCTGACATTTAAAACGTAGGCCTATAAATTAAATAATTTCAATGTATAAAATCGTGATTATTCAAGTAGCCTAGCTTTAGGCTACCTTATTATATGATGATCTACCGTGCTAAATCGTATGGCTGGTTTTTAAGTTTAGCCTGTAATATTAACACCGTAGCCTAGTTGGAGTCAAAACTCATACCTTGCGGTTGTTCCGCATTCAGCAGCAACTCCTTGCAGCAGCATGCCTCTCCTGTCACTTCACCTGGAGTGTATTCATAGTCGGATTCCGTTGCAAAACGTGTGGTCTATTGCAAAACGTTTTGCAACAGAAACCGTTTAGAGTTTACTCTAGGAACCAAAGTGAACCAAACAGAGCAAACTGAACGAACCAGGGAGGGACCTACCTTTATTTGTCAAATAGAAACGATCGTTTTCGTAGCAAAACGGTTTCCGTTTGGATTAAACGGTTTCCGTTAGAAAAAGTTTTGCAAAACTTGAAACTTTTTTCAACGGAATCGGAGTAATGAATGCACCCTTTTAGTCTAGCTCGCTGGCGGGACGCTTTCGTTCGTCCTCCTCGACTATTGATATAAGAACACACCCACAGAGTTTGACACACCTTTGTAGTTAACTATTGCACATTCTTTTCCGGACCGAACTAAGTCTAAAATGACGGAGCAAAATAATTGTTCAGAACTTGCTACGCAAATATTAAAAGATGCTCCCGCGTCGAGAAAAGCGCTTATTGACAACTATAACAACCTTCACAGAGTGGCCGATTACTGTGAAAACAATTATTTAGGCCTACAGGTGAGTATTTTTTGACAATGATAACAGAATTAACTAACTGAATTATTATAATAGGCTTAGTCCATTTATTTGTTTATTGAATATATTTTGGGTAAATTGTGAATTACTTTTACTTGCTTGCTGTGATCTTTCTCTTTCTGTCTTTGAAACAAAAACGGTACGATGCCTTCTTTATAACGTAGTTATAAAACATTTTAATTTAAAGCCTTAGGCCTACCCATTTTGAGGGAACATTAAGGCATATGAAAGGGCAAGTTGTGCACTTTTCTGTTTATCATAGTATTCTGATTGTGTCGAAAAGTATAGGAACACTAAGTTTTGATATACCATACCTTTGCCAAGAAAATAATGCTTGAAACATGATTAAGGATGAGGACACATGGAGGGGTTTGGAGGAGACCAAGGCTTTGACCACTCAGGCTTTGGCCAGTGTGGCCTACCAGATCAACAGCCTAGCCACTTCTGTCCTGAGACTGCTGGACACCCAGGCCATGCAGCTGAAGGACATGGAGAACTCCCTCAACCTCCTCTCTCTGGTGAGAAACACTGCCGCTTTATGGGTCAGTTAGCTCATGAGGCTACACTACAGTATGGGGCTTTTGCTCAATAGATGAAGTACAGTACTGTATTGCGTCCCACATGGCACCCTATTCCATATATAGTGCACTACCTCACTATATAGGTAACAGGGTGCCATTTGGGACCTAAACTCAGTGTTGTAATACCTGTGATATCTCCCAGGCTGTAGCTATCCATCAGGAGAAGGTGTCTCGGAGAGAGATGGGAATTTTCACCACAGTAACGAAGTTGGCTTGCGCCAAATTAATGAGCCCTCCCAAAGCTGGCCGTGAGCTCGAGGGTTGCTACATCAGAAGACCCATATCCTTCACCGAACTGGACACACTGGGCCACAGCTTTAACGTGAGGACAGCTGGGAGAATGTTTCCCTTATGGATACATTTATCCCATTAGACTTAGCATTGTTTTGATGTCTTTCTGTAATATGATATTTATTGACTGTCCATAGCTAGTAAATAGCAGTCAACATTATTGTAATTACAATTACTAGCACTTAGTTACTTATTAGCACCTACTTTGCAATTCAATCCCGCCAGAGCAATGTTATTGGGCCATCTAGACTTTAGAGCAGTAATATGGTTGTGGTGTTTTTCTCAATTTATTGTCTTCCCCAGCTCAATGAGTTGCAGCCTCGGAAAAGAACAGTGACCACAGAGAGCGTGCGGAGTACAGGGAGCTGTGGCCCTGTGGAGTGTCCCGTTGCTCCTGCTACCCAGCCTGGGGAACCCTCATCAGCCAGTGTCAATAAGGATTTCTATAGGTAAGCACAGCGCTAGTTAAGGTGGTGATGGGATAGGATCAATTAGCATACTGTAGTTAAGCTCATCATGAAATCATGCCCCTAAAACCAGTACCATCTGTTAGTATTTCATGGCTTTAACTGTCTCAAAGATAAAGTGATACATTCATTGAATGGAACCTTCTCATTCTACCCTCCCAGGTCCAATCTTGGCATTAATGTGGCCCTACCATCGGTGCCCACCTTGCCAGTCTCCTCAAACCTCACCCAAAACTGCCCACAACCCCCTCCTGGATCCACGTTTGACTCCAACATCCCACCTCCTCCTCCTCCACCACCTGGCTCCATGGGCACTGGTCCTCCTCCTCCTACCATGACCTCATCAAATAACCTCCCTCCTCCTACACCGAATGCATCCCCTAATGTTCCCTCTCCGCCACCCCCTCCTCCACCTCCTGCCAGCTCATCAAATAGCTTTCCTCCTCCTCCTCCTCCTCCACCTGGTTCAATGGGTAACGCTCCACCTCCTCCGCCACCTCCACCTCCTCCCAGCTCATCAAATAGCTTACCCCCTCCTCCTCCACCTGGTTCAATGGGTAATGCTCCACCTCCTCCGCCACCTCCACCTCTCCCCAGCTCATCAAATAGCTTACTCCCTCCTCCACCTCCACATGGTTCAATGGGTAATACTCCTCCTCATCCTCCTCCCAGCTCATCAAATAACTTCCTCCCTCCTCCTCCACCACCTGGTTCAATGGGTAATGCTCCTCCTCATCCTCCACCTCCTCCCAGCTCATCAAATAGCTTCCCCCCTCCTCCTCCTCCTCCTCCACCTGGTTCAATGGGTAATGCTCCTCCTCCTCCACCACCTCCTCCTCCTCTCCCTGGTACCTCCACTAAGGTGCCCCCACCTCCTCCACCACCCCCACCTCCTCCTCTTCCATAACTTATATTGTTACGTGTCTTCCCTATCTACCTTCTGCTATGTAGGGATTACATGGCACAGCAATGAATTGAACTGAATATGGTATGTAGCATGAATACAGTGTGTGATCATGATTGAGTTTTTATGAATATGTGTTAAACAAATGTGATTTATTTCAATTTGAAAGTATATTGATGACAGGATTCTGCATTAAAGGAAGTTTTTAAATCTATATTTTGCTTTGTTGTGTTTTGCAGAAACTACCTCTATGTCCACCAGTGTTATGTTATGGTTCTCCATTCAGTTATACAATTATTCAGCCATTCAATTATACAGTTATTCCTTTTTACAGTTATATACTTACTCTTATGTATTTGACAACGCCACACCACTCTGTTATGCATTTGACAACGCCACACCACTACGAAGACCATACAACACAAACAGATCTGGGACCAGGCTACTATAGCCGACATATCTCTCACAAAATCCCTCAAAGTGCACATTCCTACCAATGTAAAGCAGCTGTGGGTCTCACTCATCCAAACTACCTCGACGTGTCCCAACAATGCCCAGACTGCATTCCTCAGTGACATGCCTTAACGTGGACCCCTTGTTTTTCTCATTAGCCTTATATTCTTCATTTCTCTCCCTCTAATAGTCTTACACATCTATATCATATCTCTTATACAGTATGTTTATTAATATATCCATTTGAGTCTCCATTCCATGTGCCTCAAAGCAATTGGCTGATGTAGGTTGTGTCACAGATAGCACCCTATTCCCTATATAGTGTGCACTAAATAGAGAATAGGGTGCTATTTGGGACGCTGGCGTAGCTTCAAAGTGTTGTGCGTCACTGATAGTACCTGACAGTAAACATGCTTAGGGTCTTTGAACAGGTCAATAAGGCTGTAAAAGTTTTCGTCTTTGCGTACTTCCTGTGACAGAGTATGAAAGAAACTCACAGGTCGACATACAGGTTGCTGTACATTGAGGTCTTGGTTGTTAAGGTAAGGTGCATTTTGAATACATCTATTAATACAAAATGCAGTAATGTAGTAATCATTGGTGACAGGATATTGTATGACTGTTGTCTTACTCCAAATCCAACTGTTTTGTCATTTAGACTTTCAAGTTTGAATGAAACATAAGTACATCATACAAGGTCCAAATTCATTCAACCCAGTTCAATTATTTTAACATGGTCATGGTTGGGTAGAGGGAGGCACCATAACAACTACGCCTCTCCCTCTTTCTAACAGTGTATAAAGCGTGCTTTTTAGCACCACTTTCCTATTGGATTGTAGCATGGTATTAAATGGTTGTTGACAGGGGCTTTGTAATGATCACTCTTGTCATTGGGCATTTATGGACAAAAGGGTCAAAGGTTTATGCTCCAGTTTACTTGTTTTAATTTGTAAAAGAGGTCAAACTTGTACAATTAAATGTAGCTTATTCGGTTGTCTGTGACTTCAGGGGTATAAATCACTACTCCGATTCTGTTGCAAAACGTTTTGTTTGCTCTGTTTGCTTCCGATTGATTCTTAAACGGTAAAAAGTTTCCGTAATAAATACACCCCTGATCACATCTCTCTGCTGATCAGTGGTCAGTGGCCTGCTCAAAGTCTGCTCCGTTTGGCCTTTTGAACAAATGTAATGGATGCAGACTTTAGATAGACTTGTGTAATTCTTACCTACATTTTATGTAATCTGGGGCACCTAGAAAATTAAATTACTTCTGAGAACGTACTATGTAGGTGGTTCTGAACCGGTCACAAAAAGGGGTTGAGATGGGTTATTTCTGGGTCATGAAGCTGAGTCTGACATTGAATAGGAACTGAACATGACAGATTGACTAGCGTTTACTGTTGATTCACATAGAGCTTTTGAAAGTTCTAATAATGATGAGGCTGCTGAATAGAAATGTAAGGAATTTCCACGAACTGTACCTTAGAATTCTCTTTTGTGTGTTCTCCACATGGAGACAGAGGCCTGTCACAACAACAGACTGCGCATCATGCAGAATGAAAGTTGGTTACTTGATATGATAAAGTAAGTCTTTCTCTTTTTCATATTTTTTTGTGATCTCCACCTCTACCAAATGGAAACAAACATACTGATGTTCCAATTAACACACAGATGTGGATGTACTATATACTACACATTACAACAGTATGTGTGCAATAACATGAGGTTATATTTAAGCAATAAGGCACGAGGGGGTGTGGTATATGGCCAATATACCACGGCTAAGGGCTGTTCTTAGTGGCCATATACCACAAACCCCAGAGGTGCCTTTTTGCTACTATAAACGGATTACAAATGTTTTGTCCTACCCACGGTATACGGTCTGATATACCAAAGCTTTCAGCAAATCAGCATTCAGGTCTCAAACCACCCAGTTAATAATTTTTAAAAGTTTTTCACAATTCCTGACATTTAATCCTAGTATAAATTCCCTGTCTTAGGTCAGTTAGGATCACCACTTTATTTTAAGAATGTGAAATGTCAGAATAGCAGTAGAGAGAATGATTTATTTCAGTTTTTATTTCTTTCATCACATTCCCAGTGGGTCAGAAGTTTACATACACTCAATTAGTATTTGGTAGCATTGCCTTTAAATTGCTTAATTTGGGTCAAACGTTTCAGGTAGCCTTCCACAAGCTTCCCACAATAAGTTGGGTGAATGTTGGCCCATTCCTCCTGACAGAGCTGGTGTACCTTGAGTCAGGTTTGTAGGCCTTCTTGCTCGCACACGCTTTTTCAGTTCTGCCCACAAATTTTCTATAGGATTGAGGTCAGGGCTTTGTGATGGCCACTCCAATACCTTGACTTTGTTGTCCTTAAGCTATTTTGTCACAACTTTGGAAGTATGTTTGGGATCATTGTCCAATTGGAAGACCCATTTGCGACCAAGCTTTAACTTCCTGATTGATGTCTTGAGATGTTGCTTCAATATATCCACCAAATTGTCCTCCTCATGATGCCATCTATTTTCTGAAGTGCACCGGACTGGTGCAGCAAAGCACCCCGACAACATGATGCTGCCACCCCTGTAATTCACGGTTGGGATGGTGTTCTTCGGCTTGCAAGCATCCCCCTTTTTCCTCCAAACATAACGATGGGCATTATGGCCAAACAGTTCTATATTTGTTTCATCAGACCAGAGGACATTTCCCCAAAAAGTACGATCTTTGTGTAACGGATGTGAAATGGCTAGCTAGTTAGCGGGTACGCGCTAGTAGCATTTCAATCAGTTACGTCACTTGCTCTGAGACTTAAGTAGTGTTGCCCCTTGCTCTGCAAGGGCCGCAGCCTTTGTGGAGCGATGGGTAACG
Source organism: Salvelinus fontinalis (assembly GCF_029448725.1). NCBI lineage: Eukaryota > Metazoa > Chordata > Actinopteri > Salmoniformes > Salmonidae > Salvelinus > Salvelinus fontinalis. The sequence goes on along the minus strand of NC_074665.1, from coordinate 48,791,964 downwards.
ATGCTTCGTGGGCGACCGTTGTTGATGTGTGCAGAGGGTCCCTGGTTCGCGCCCGGGTCGGGGCGAGGGGATGGTTTAAAGTTATACTGTTACATTGATGCTGTTGACCCGGATCACTGGTTGCTGCGGAAAAGGAGGAGGTTGAAAGGGGGGTGAGTGTAACGGATGTGAAATAGCTAGCTAGTTAGCGGGTACGCGCTAGTAGCATTTCAATCAGTTACGTCACTTGCTCTGAGACTTAAGTAGTGTTGCCCCTTGCTCTGCAAGGGCCGCAGCCTTTGTGGAGCGATGGGTAACGATGCTTCGTGGGCGACCGTTGTTGATGTGTGCAGAGGGTCCCTGGTTCGCGTCCGGGTCGGGGCGAGGGGATGGTTTAAAGTTATACTGTTACATTTGTCCTCATGTGCAGTTGCAACTGTAGTCTGGCTTTTTTATGGTGGTTTTGGAGCAGTGGTTTCTTCCTTGCTGAGCGGCCTTTCAGGTTATGTCGATATACGTCTCATTATACTGTGGGTATAGATACTTTTGTACCTGTTTCCTGCAGCATCTTCACAAGGTCCTTTGCTGTTGTTCTGGGATTGATTTGCACTTTTCTCACCAAATTAAGTTCATCTCTAGGAGACAGAACGTGTCTCCTTCCTGAGCGTTATGACGGCTGCGTGGTCCCATGGTGTTTAAACTTGTGTACTATTGTTTGTACAGATGAACGTGGTACCTTCAGGCGTTTGAAAATTGCTCCCAAGGATGAACCAGACTTGTGGTGGTATACAGTTTTCTTTCTGAGGTCTTGGCTGATTTCTTTTGATTTTCCCATGATGTCAAGCAAAGAGGCACTGAGTTTGAAGGTAGGCCATGAAATACATCCACAGGTACACCTCCGATTGACTCAAATTATGTCAATTAGCCTATCAGAAGCTTCTAAAGCCATGACATAATTTTCTGGAATTTTCCAAGCTGTTTAAAGGCACAGTCAACTTAGTGTATGTAAACTTCTGACCCACTGGAATTGTGATACAGTGAATTATAAGTGAAATAATCTGTCTTTAAACAATTGTTGGGAAAATTATTTGTGTCATGCACAAAGTAGATGTCCTAACCGACTAAGTTATTTGTGGAGTGGTTGAAAAACGACTTTTAATGACTCCAACCTAACTGTATTTAAACTTCCGACTTCAACTGTACAGTACAGAGAATAGTTTTACGAAGACGTCCAAGAGCAAAACTAAGTGGCAATCCTTGTCACTTCCATGGTCATCAGTCATCATCAAACCTAAGTGTAATATATACTGTAGTTCTGGCTGTAGTAGACTGACTCCTGACTAAATCTTACATTCCTCAAACTACAATTCCCAGGTTCTTAATCACGCCTTTGATGTGCATAGCACTGTACCTGCTGTGTTGCCGTAGAAAATGGCCATGCACTCAGGAAGAAGAGTCAGATGACTCCTCTATCTATGTCATCCCTATGCATGAAGAAGAGAGGACAGAAGGACGAAGAGAGGAGCCAAGTCCCCCCAGTAGACCTCCTCGGCCCTCAAGGGCCCCAACCCCTCCACCGTTACCCACGACTGTCTACAGACCTCCCTATAGACAACTGCCGCCGTATAGCTCAGTGGATCTCATCAACCCTGCACCGCCATACACTCCGGTACGACATCCCTCCACTGCTAGGTTGACCTCCTCAAACTGTCAACAGACATCTTGATTGTAAAGACTTTCAGCGGCTGTCAACACTTTCCCCCATTTTGTAATTTAGGGAGGAAACATCAGCCTTGCAAAACCAGACTGAATGCTGTGCTCACTATGTTTCACTTGAATCAGGCTAGAAAAAAAGAACTTGCTTTTAAAAACACGGGCAGTGCAATCTTCTAAGCAATCTAGTGACCGAACTACTAGAAACATATGATCACTTCACATTGAGTTTTTAAGTGATCTACTCCTCTTGAAGAAACAGAAACTACACACAGACAGAGGTATCAGTGACAATAACCTTTCAACTTGGCACTAACATGAACCTGACTCCTCTCCATTGCAGTTTGACCCAAAGGACCCAGAGGACGTTCCACCTTCCTACCGAGTGGTGATAGAGGACATACCACCCGTCTACTCAGCAGTGGTGGTGTCAGATGACCTTCCATCTGTCTGGTATCCGCCACTGCCCCCAGTCTCACCCCCTTACTCCCAAGTCCAGGTTACGTCCAACTCCCGTTACCAAGACCCTAACATGGATGCGACTTGCACAATTGAGAATTCCATTTAATCCCACAGCACTTCTGCTACAGCCTGGTCCCAGATTTGTTAGTGCTGTCTTGCCAACACCTATAGGCAGCACAAATAGATCTGGGACCAGGCTATGTCTGCTATTCCCTTGCACCTCCATGGGGTTCATATAGAGCTCTGAACATACATATTCAGTCCGTCCAAAGAACAATGCTGATTAATCTACGTTTTTGAGGAAAGTTTGGATTTATGTGATACAGGTAGGGCCTAGAGTTGTTCCCGGTTAGTGAAAACTCAGGGCCTGAAATACTGTATAGTGGTACATCTTATTTAAATTGAACACTTTCGTCACTGACGTGACATTGTACTGTAAAGTATCTGGTTCGGCTTGTGTAGAGGACTGGGCCATTATGGAGTCATTGTTAATTTCGTCAACAAAAATAGTGAATAAAATAATCACCCAGGTGACTCTCTTGCTTCACCTTAACCAGTCAACACCACCAGCCTTCTAGTTAGCTAGAATACTCTTTGCTGGTTAAGAAATACAAGCTGCTTTACCAAATTAAAAACAATAACAGCATTGTGTTTAATAGTAAAACAACAGTCTAGCTATGTTTTTCTCTTCATTGAGTAGGCTATAGAAAAGTAGGCCGTCTTTGAATTTGTAGTCTCGTTCAACCCTCCCACTTTTCCCACTGCATTTCATATACATGTTCTGTAGTCAAGTGTCCCTCTTTTCCTCCGAGAAAACGGCTTGATTTAAGCCCTTAAGGTACCATTTAAAAGACATTACCCATAATACCAGCGCTATGTTTTTTATATTTATATCGTGCATTGGCGGGCAGCATTTTACATTCATAAAGGATATCGCAGGCCGTTCTAAAACTAGGTTACTTGCGGACCGGACCGTTATTTGTTTAGGCTACACCTTGTTCAGTCATGTTACCTCATTAGCTAGCTAAAGCTAACAACCTGGGGGAATGTTCAGCAGGACGCAACGTTTTGAAACGTTCAGATATAAATATGCTCTGTAGAACAAACATGCCTCTCTGACATGTTAAATAAGAAATAACGTAGGCTCTATTCTTGGAATTTCTATCTGCAACGTTCAAGAACGTTTTTCAACTGAACGTGGCCCTGGTAACATTACTAGTAGCCTACAGTGACTGGAAAGTATTCAGACCCCTTGACTTTTTCCAAATGTTGTTACTTTACAGCCTTATTCTAAAATTGATTAAATAAAAAATTATCCTCAGCAATCTACACACAATACCCTATAATGACAAAGTGAAAACAGGTTTTTAGAATTTTGGGCAAATTTATAAAAAATAAATTGAGTATTCAGCAATGAAATTGAGCTCAGGTGCATCCTGTTTTCATTGATCATTCTTGAGATGTTTCTACAACGTCATTGGAGTCCACCTGTGGTAAATTCAATTGATTGGACACGATTTGGAAAGTCACACACCCGTCTATATAAGGTCCCAAAGTTGACAGTTCATGTCAGAGCAAAAACCAAGCCATGAGGTCGAAGGAATTGTCCGTAGAGCTCAGAGACAGGATTGTGTCGAGGCACAAATCTGGTGAAGGGTACCAAAACATTTCTGCAGCATTGAAGGTCCCCAAGAACACAGTGGCCTCCAAGATATTTCCTAGAGCTAGCCGCCCAGCCAAACTGAGCAATCGGGGGAGAAGGGCATTGGTCAGGGAGGTGACCAAAAACCTGATGGTCACTCTGGCAGAGCTCTAGAGTTCCTCTGTGGAGATGGGAGAACCTTCCAGAAGGACAACCATCTCTGCAGCACTCCACCAATCAGGCCTTTATGGTAGAGTGGCCAGACGGAAGCCACTCCTTAGTAAAAGGCACATAACAGCCCGCTTGGAGTTTGCCAAAAAGCACCTAAAGACTCTCAGACCATGAAAAAACAAGATTCTCTGGTCTGATGAAACAAAGATTGCACTCTTTGGCCTGAATGTCAAGTGTCATGTCTGGAGGAGACCTGGCACCATCCCTACTGTGAAGCATGGTGGTGGCAACATCATGCTGTAGGGGTGTTTTTTATTGCAGGGACTGGGAGACTAGTCAGGATCGAGGGAAAGATGAACGGAGCAAAATACAGAGAGATCCTTGATGAAAACCTGCTCCAGAACGATCAAGACCTCAGCCTGGGGCAAAGGTTCACCTTCCAACAGGACAACGACCCTAATCACACAGCAAGGCAAGAGTTGCTTCGGGACAAGGCTCTGAATGTCCTTGAGTGGCCCAGCCAGAGCCTGAACTTGAACCCGATCGAACATCTCTGGATAGACCTGAAAATAGCTGTGCAGCAACGCTCCCCATCCAACCTGACAGAGCTTGAGAGAATCTGCAGAGAAGAAAGGAAGAAACCCCCCGAATACAAGTGTGCCAAGCTTGTAGAGTCATACCCAGCAGACTTGAGGCTGTAATCGCTGCCAAAGTTGCTTCAACAAAGTACTGAGTAAAGGGTCTGTGATATTTATTTTCTTTTATATACATTTGCTACAATTTCTAAAAACGTGTTTTTGATTTGTCATTATGGGGTATTGTGTGTAGATTGATGAAGGAAAAATCTATTTTATCAATTTTAGAACAATTTTAGAATAAATAACCTAACAAATTGTGGAAAAAGTCAAGGGGTTTGAATACTTTCCGAAGGCACTGTATATGCAACCATTTTGTGGCACATAGAGAAAGCAAAAGGGATTGTAAACCATTTATTGAAATTCTTCTTGCCACTACACAAAGTCTAACTGGGTAAATAACTATATTTTGAGTTAATGTGGACCCAGTGACTCAGACTTGAGCACTTGGACCAGGACTCAAGCACTGGGACTCTGACTTCAGCCATAGGGACTCATGACTTACTTATGACTTGGACTCGAGCACAGGGGAATTGGGACTTGATTCGGACTTGAGATTTAGTGACTCAAATATATCACTGGGTGAAATAGTTATTAGCTCCCTTTCAAAATCATTAGCCCCTGTTCTACTTTTGGACATCTATGTGGCGTCTGTGAAACATTTATAACAATGGTAATGACGCGACCGAATGATGGCGGTGCAATCCATACTACTTTGCGGCACCATCTGGTGATTGAGTCTTTCTCTCATGTCTGTTTGCAATATCTATGTAGGCTGAATTAGGAATTTACATGGTCAGAGAATTCTAATACAATATCATTCTTATTTACAGTACCAGTCAAAGGTTTGGACACACCTACTCATTCAAGGATTTTTCTATATTTTTACTACATTGTAGAATAATAGGGAAGAAATCAAAATTATGAAATAACACATATGGAATTACGTAGTAACCAAAAAAGTGTAAAACAAATCAAAATATATGTTATATTTGAGATTCTTCAAAGTAGCCACCCTTTGCCTTGATGACAGCTTGCCCACTCTAAGGCATTTTCTCAACTAGCTTCATGAGGAATGCTTTCCAACAGTTGTGAAGGAGTTCCCGCGTATGCTGAGCACTTGGTAGCTAATTTTCCTTCACTCTGTGGTCTAACTCATCCCAAACCGTCTCAATTGGGTTGAGGTCAGATGATTGTGGAGGCAAGGTCATCTGATGTAGCACTCCATCACTCTCCTTCTTGGTCAAATAGCCCTTACACAGCCGGAGGTTTGTTTTGGGTCATTGTCCTGTTGAAAAACAAATGATAGTCCCACTAAGCGCAAACCAAATTGGATGGCGTAACGCTACAGAATGCTGTGGTTGCCATGCTGGCTAAGTGTGCCTTGAATTCTAAATAAATCAGCAACAGTGTCACCAGCAAAGCACCATCACACCTCCCCCTCCATGCTTCACGGTGGGAACCACACATGCAGAGATTATCCGTTCACAAAGACACGGTGGTTGGAACCAAAAATCTCAAATTTGGACTCATCAGACCAAAGGACTGATTTCCACCAGTCTAATGTCCATTGCTCATGTTTCTTGGCCAAAGCAAGTCTCTTCTTATTATTGGTGTCCTTTAGTAGTGGTTTCTTTGCAGCAATTTGACCATGAAGGCCTGATTCACACAGCCTCCTCAACAGTTGATTTTGAGATATGTCTGTTACTTGAACTCTGTGAAGCATTTATTTGGCCTGCAATCTGAGGTGCTGTTAACTCTAATGAACTGTAACTCTGGGTCTTTCTTTCCTGTGGCAGTCCTCGTGAGAGCTAGTTTCATCATAGCGCTTGGTGGGTTTTGCGACTGCACTTGAAGAAACTTTCTTGAAGAAAGTTCTTGAAATTTTCCGGATTGACTGACCTTCATGTCTTAAAGTAATGATGAACTGTCCTTTCTCTTTGCTTATTTGAGCTGTTCTTGCCATAATATGGACTTGGTCTTTTACCATATAGGGCTATCTTCTGTATACCATCCCTACCTTGTCACAACACAATTGACCTACCTTGTCAATTCCACAAATTAACTTTTAACAAGGCACACCTGTTAATTGAAATGCGTTCCAGGTGACTACCTCGTGAAGCTGGTTGAGAGAATGCCAAGAGTGTGCAAAGCTGTCATCAAGACAAAGGGTGGCTACTTTCAAGAACCCCAAATATAAATATAATTTGTTTAACACTTTTTTTGGTTATGACATGATTTATTTCATAGTGTTGATGTCCTCACTATTATTCACAATGTAGAAAATCGTAAAAATAAAGAAAAACCCTGGAATGAGAAGGTGTGTCCAAACTTTGACTGGTACTGTATGTTTGTCAAATTTTCTTCTGTTGGGAAGACAATAGGATGTTATGCAGAAAAATATGTCGATAGGACCATTTTTTGTACTATATGTTTGTCCACATGGAAATCAGTGATTTGTGTTTACTATAGGGTGAGGCAAATGTGATGTGACTACACTGTGACTATAATGAAAGGGCATTTGGTTGACAAAAATGACCCAGTGTTTTCATACATTTTGACAATAGACTAAATTAGATAGTCACATTTTTGTCATTTGAATAAGACTTAAGGATATTTTAGTCAAAAATTACTAAGACTAGACCAAATCTAAAAAAAGAGTGCCAAAATTAACACTGTATGGATGATTTTCTCTATATCTTTTGGAAAGAGTTTATTGCGAAGGTATAACGCTGAATAAATGCACCTTTATATTTGTCATATTTTGACAAATAGTGCTGAAATAAATGATATTGTTTACATTAATGTACATTATTTTGATTTATGTCATTTCTATTAAAAACGAGAAGAAAAAAACGATGCAACATCCTGTTTGTTTGTAATGCGGATAGACCACTCAAGGAAGAAGCTGCAGCAAATCTAAAAACAAAATACATTCACTCCATATAGGAGTGAAGCACTGACCCTTTTTTTTAAATTATTTTTTATTTAATTCTCATTTACAATGACGGCCTACCGGGGGAACAGTGGGTTAACTGCCTTGTTCAGGGGCAGAACGAAAGATTTTGACAGATTTTTACTTTGTCAGCTCGGGACAGATTTTTACCTTGTCAACTCTCTTTCACTGTAAGGTCTACACCTGTTGTATTCGGCGCATGTGACAAATAACATTTGATTTGATTAGTGATGCCACCTAGAGATGGAGTGTGGATGTGTAGTGTCCCAAACCAGCCCCTCGCCCCTACCTACTCGCTCGATGGGCCCCCCTTGTACCTTCTTCACTGAAGAAACTCAAAAGGTGACTTCCAGAGTGGCAAGCAGATCAAATAAAGCCATCAACTTTGGGACACACTGGTGACTTGAATGATGCAATTCATGTTCCATATTTAAATAATAAAACAAGCATGAAATTCAAACGAACATATCACCCCTGTCCATAAGCCATGAGGACGAGGCAATGTTCTACAAGATATTTCATCTTTAATATTTTTCTATGAACGTCAGAATTACAATCTTGTGTAGCTGCCCCACTACCTCAACACAGTAGTATAGTAACCCAGAGCACTAAAGTTTTCTTTATGTATGATCTTTGTTACAGTACAATATTTACGAAATTCTGAGATAAAATCACTGGAATTATACATACATTTTTTTTTAATCATAGGGAAAGGGATAACATACAGTAATCATGCTATAGCATGTGAAAAATAGATAACATTTCAACCTATAACTAGTGTACAGTAAATCCTTGGCCTCTGTACCATGTTAAGGCAAAGTAAGCATGTTGGAAGCCACTTATTTTTTATATATACACTACCAGTCAAATGTTTGGACACACCTACTCATTCAAGGGTTTTTCTTCATTTGTACTGTTTTCTACATTGTAGAATAATAGTGAAGACATGCACACTATAAAATAACACATATGGAATCATATAGTAACCAAAAAAGCGTTAAACAAATCCAAATATATTTTAGATTCTTCAAAGTAGCCACTTTGAATAAACTATTTCATCATTTTGATGTAGAAAATAATTATACAATGTAGAAAATAGTACAAATTTTAAAAAAAACTTGGAATGAGTATGTGTGTCCAAACTTTTGATTGGTACTGTATATATATATATATATATATATATATATATATATATATATATATATATATATATATATATATATATATAATATATATATAACCTGTATAATCAACATTGATAATAAACTAAATATGTCCATCAAAACAAACATTCTACTCAGAAAGAGTCAGACACTATAAGTGACAGACACTATAGTCCACATGAAGTAAAACGAACAAGTGTGCAGAGTAATCAAACAATTACAGTTTCAATCATCTAAAACATTTCTTAGGGGCCTAAATTCACACTTAGCGATTGTGGTCACATCTGTGCTAAAAAGATCACCAGCTGAATATTGCCAACATCTCACACATTAAACTAATTTTAAAAAAACACATATTTGATTTTTTTTTTAAACATGGTAACAAAGAAATTTAAGATGACATTAAAATATTCAATTCTCAGAGAGAGAAAATAGAGCGTATTGACGTGTATGCATTGTTGATTGCTGTGTGTATGTCTTTGTGTGAGTGGGTATGCATTCATGCGTGAATTTGTGTATTCATCTCAGATCATGTATTGCTATGCTAGCTTTTTTTTCAACAAAGAGAACATAAATAAGAATAAGTACAGTAACATCAGGACAACTGTCAAATATTTACAATCGTACGCTCATATGACAAAATACACCGAATTTGATATAAAGAATAGTGTGACAGTTGGTACCTTTGTATTCTAAATCGGCCACGAAACGAAACATTCAATGTAAACATTGCACTACATAGTTTTTGTAAGATTTGGGAAGGCTAAACATTTTCAGGGAACTCCTGGTAGTATAACAATATCCATTATACTCCAAGACCGCCAGCACAGTATTTGCAAAATAAGCCTACTTCAACATATATAATATACTGCCACTCGTATCACTCACACACTACGCACTGTACCTCAAATCCCCTCTAAAGCCTCCTCAACAAATACCAATATATATTTGGTTATTCGTTTATTTTTTACATCTTTTTTAAACAAAAATTGCAGTTTGACATCATGTCTGCGGAGTATATAATTTGTGCAAAAGTCTACCATGAGGCAGACCTCTTGCACTGGAACATTGGGATTGGACCCTTACAACAGACCTCCAACCAATAGCGTCACAAGCTGTGGAGGGAAGCTCCAACCCTTTACAATTTACTCTCTCCTGATTGATCCCTCTCTACCTGCGGCCTGTACCAACTCCTCAGGCCTTTGACGCCTATTCTGACCTCCTCATGATGACATCCTGACCTCTAGCTCTGACCTCTGACCGGCCTTTAGAAGACCCAGCTGACAGGAACCCACTGCTGCTCTGCGCCTAGTCTCTCCAGCGCCATCTTCAGGCCGCAGAAGGCCCCCTCCAGGCTGTCGTTGATGATGTTCAGGTCAAAGTAATGTCCGTAGGCCCGCTGGATCCTTTCACTCTCATCCACTGTCCTCTTCAGCTCTGAGTCCTGCATAGGAGGAACAACAGGGTGATGATAGTGGCTATCATGGACAACTATGACTTGTTTGCATATGAACAATTGGGCCCATTCAAAAAGCATCTCAGAGTAGACATGCTGATCTAGGATCAGATTCTCCCTGTCCGTTACAATCTTATTCATTGTGGTCTAAAAGGTCAAACTGATCCCATGGCATGACCGAGAAGGTAACAAGGGATGATGTAAACACTGAGATTGGTTTTACACGGTCAGAAATGAATTGCCGTGAATGGGCATATTAAAGATGATGTTTATGCATTTTGAACATACCAGTCCTACATTTTACCATGTGTCTAACAACTATGTCTGCTAACAGTAACAGGACCAATGATGTAGCTGTGATACAACTATCCAGTCTGTCTGGGACTCACCGTTAACTGTTTGGTCATGACTCCGGCGTCTTTGGCAGACTTGTTCATGGCTTTGAGGACCTCGTAATCTGGAGCCTCAATAAACACCACGTAGGGAAGGAACTCTGACGTCCGCAGAACCTTAAGTGCCTGTAGCGTGGAATGAAATCGTTGAAAAGTAGCTGTAACAATATGTTATTATAAGCCGCTAATGACGTAACCAGCTAATCAAATTGGCCATGAATCACTTGAAAATGTGTCTCATTAATGGAATCCCCTCCTTCCGTTTCATCTCTGTAATTCAAACTCTCGCTTTGGTTAAACAATAAGAACATTATATCATAACCCGATTACTTTACTATGTGCCGAAGTTTGGCATAGTGGTAATGTAGCCAACAATCTAAAAATAAAACAATACAATATGAATGGGAGACAGAATTCAGCTCTCCTTTAAATGAAATAAAGGTCAAGATCAACCTCTTCCCTGGACATTGATACTCCAAAAATGCATAGAGGATAATATCTGAATGAATAAAGATGCCCAGATGCTATAGTCTACCTGTGGGTTGACATCCAGGATGCAGATCTTGCCAGAGTCCACCACCTCATGGATGGAGCTGATCTTGGTGCCGTAGAGGTTCCCGTCGTACTCGCCATGCTCCAGGAAGCGCCCGTTCTTAATGTCCAAATCCATCTCACTGCGAGTCATGAACGAGTACATCTGTCCATCCTTCTCATCCACCTTGGGTTTCCTCGAGGTAACTGTTGATCAGTGGTGGAAAAAGTACCCCATTTTCATACTTGAGTAAAAGTAAAGATACCTTAATAGAAAAAGTAAAAGTGAGTCACCCAATAAAATTCTACTTGAGTAAATGCCCAAAAGTATTTGGTTTTACATATACTTAAGTATCAAAAGTAAATGTAATTGCTAAAATATACTTAATTATCAAAAGTAAAAGTATGAATTAAAAAAAAATCCTTATATTACAATTTTCTTATTTTTAAAATTGACGGATAGCCAGGGGTACACTGGCTATTGTTTACAACACTCAGACATAATTTACAAAAAAATGCATTTGTTTTTCGTGACTCCGCCAGATCAGAGGCTGTAGGGATGACCAGGAATGTTCTCTTGACAATTTTCTGTCCTGCTAAGCATTCAAAATGTTAAGAGTACCTTTGGGTGTCAGGGAAAATGTATGGAGTAAAAAGTACATTATTTTCTTTAGGAATGTAGTGAAGTAAAAGTAAAAGTTGTCAAAAATATAAATAGTAACGTAAAGTACAGACACCCCAAAAAAATACTTAGGTAGTACCGTAAAGTATTTTTACTTAAGTACTTTACACCACTGCTGGTGATAAATACAGATTGATGGTTGTTGTTTGGTCATATACATTAAGGTATAGCAACCGACAAATATAGTGAACAACGCACAAAGAATCACAAAATGTAGTCTTTGTAACTCATACAAATGTGTATACCGCATTTGTATTTATTTTCATTGTTTATGTTTTTTGTATACTTTTCTAATATGGCATTGATTACAGAATACCAGAGTACATCTAAGTGTCAGTGTTTGTAGCTCTGTCAATGTTCAATGTTAGTACTACTCACAGGGGATGGTGGTCCCATAGCGCAGGGGGTCTGACACCAACAGTTTGTTCTTCAGACTACGGCGGCCCACTCCCTGTGCTCCAATCAGAACCAACGTCTTCCGACGGAACGGGGAAACCTTGGCCACCTCCTCGTAGATCCTCAGCTCGTGCCGATCAAACTCTGAACAGTCAACATATTCATATCAGATATCCGCATTACTAACGGTATTACTTTACCTAATCGAATTCATGCTCCACCTACACAATCTAGCATACTGCATTGATAACAGTTTACACTTGTGTCTAATAATGTTTACTACAAGTAAAGACTACATTCGCAGGAGTTTCAAACATTGTTACGTTCACAAATGGTCACGTTGGTACAAAAAACGTACCTGCATTTTTGGTCGTTAGATACATCATCTTTTTTTTCTTCTTCCCGCCCATTCCAGAACAAAGAGGACCTGTGAAAAGCAACACACAAAATGTTCGGTCTTCATTCAGTACTTCTCAACCCACTTCAATTGAATCGTTTTCAATTTAATGAATAGCGCCTGCCAGTCAGGGTCTGTTGCCTTTTACAGTGTTGCTGTTCTGAATCGTAAATCAAGTCTGCTGAGGGTGCAATAGGTAGCATGTACCACCAGAGGGCAGTATGCCTCTGCATTACAGTAAGGATGACACTCCATTTTATTACAACAGTACAACTGGGAATCACTGTTACTGCCCAGTCGTCTCCTCAGTATTGGCCGGCAGGTGGGCTTTGAGGACGTTTGTTTGAAGCAGGGACAACAATGGGCATGACATAACCTTTTGATGTTTGTTTTATGAAAAGAAATACAACTTTGATATCGACACAGTGGATCAATATGTTGATGGGATGCATTAAAAGAGCTGGCCCTTTGACAATGATCACTTCTGCTTTTTAAATATAGCTCAATCACATTAAAATCCTAATCATATACTGCATGCTGGTTCCAATGGCTCAGTCGTTAGCGCCACTGTTGTGTGTTTGATTCATACATTCAATACAAGTAGCTTGGGATAGGCATTTTATATATAATTATATCATATACTGCATGAATACCCCCCACAAGTGTCCCATATGTGTCTACAACAGGCCCAAGAGCAGTCTTAGCAGACTGGCGCTTCCTCCTACTGAAGTTACATTTAAGTAGATCCTCTTATCCAGAGTGACTTGCATACATTTTCATAGTATTTTGTACTGGTCCCCCGTGGGAATTGAACCCACAACCCTGGCGTTGCAAGCACCACACGCTACCAACTGAGCCACAAGTGAAGTGAAGGGAAGCAGCTGCAGGCAAGGCTGCAGGCTGACTCACCACCCACCACATGTACTATTGTGCTACAGACAGACAGAGGACACTACAGTATGAATGTGACCTGACCCCTCTGTTTAGAATGAGCTTAACGAGGAACAGATTGAATCAGCCCGCCTGTCTGAGTCATTCCTCTCTAAGCCTGCTGCTTATTGCTAGTCCCTCTTCACTGATGAAACAACCGTCTTGAAGGTTGACTGGGGGACAAGCAGGAGGCTAAAGCGTACACGTGCACAGTGCACACACAAAAGACCCAGAGCAACAAATCTTTCTTTTGTCTCCATTTATGTGTAACGGATGTGAAATGGCTAGCTAGTTAGCGGTGGTGCGAGCTAGCAGCCCTTCAGTCGGTTACGTCACTTGCTCTGAAACCTAGAAGTAGTGGTTCCCCTTGCTCTGCAAGGGCCGCGGATATTGTGGAGCAATGGGTAACGACGCTTCGTGGGTGACTGTTGTTGATGTGTGCAGAGGGTCCCTGGTTCGCGCGAGGGGAAGGTCTAAGGTTATACTGTTACATATGCTTCACGGTTTTATTTTTGTGGACCATATTGTTGCGCGTTCAGACAATAATAAAGTATCATCACACCTTATCCCGTTTGAGTTTTTCATTGTCTTGTGTTATTTCCCTGACAGATGTCGAGGAGTAAACGTGTTCAACTTGTGAACTCAGAGCGTTATCTTTAGCGTGTAGAAGAGGTCAAGCTACTTTGTGTTTTCCTGCCCTTATGGTTTATAATACGGTATAAGGAATGACGCATATACAATATACATCACCTGTTGTAACCAGCTCCAGATCTCTCTTGACAAAAGCCTTCCTCTTCTCCTCCAGGAGCTGGCTGGGGATGAGGCCTGCACTGCCCCCCTCCAGGTGACATGCCTGTGATGAAAAAAAATACATAAAGCTGTCCTATCACCATATTAAACAACAACACATTGAAAACTATTCGGGGATAAAGGGAACGAATTAAGAGTGGTTGTCCATTAGAAGTGACTGACCTGCCACCAGTTGAGGTCCTCCTGGTTGAAGATCTGCAGGATGTCTCCACTGCTGAAGCCCAGGCCTGCCTCCTTACAGGGGATTAGGTTGTCATGGGACGGGTCGTACTCAAAGTGACACTTCACATAGGCCTGAGGGAGACGGAGAGGGAGCGCGGTGAACAGGTTAGCCGCTTGAGTAGAGGCGTTTGTATTTATTAAGGGTGCCCATTAGCTATTTCCAAGGCAGCAGCTACTCTTCCTGGGGTCCAGCAACATTAAGAGAGTTCTATACAGTTCAAAATATCACATGGCATTACATTTCATGACACTCTAGCCAATACATTTAGTGTGTTCCCTCAGGCCACCACTCCACTATCACATATTTACAATACAACATCCATGTGTACGTGTGTGTAGAGTGCATGTCTTCTTATCGTGTGTGTCATAATATATAATATACTGCTTATTAAGAAATGCAAAGTTGAACACTTTAGTACATTACAGCTAAACTACTTGTAGTTTACATGCCTTTCTAATGTAAACACAATCTGGTCAACCAGTGTGTGGTCTTAATGGTCCCCATTGAATAGCTACAGTATCTGGTCCAGACCATACAAATCAGACGACCTTGTTCATCCGCCTCTTACTTTCCCAGACATTACGAAGCTAGAGCACCACCCCTGTAATACCTTTGCCTGAAAATGGAAAAGCCAGAAAGGAGGAAGAGCCATAATGGGTAGCCATGGCAATCATACGATATGCTCTACGGTGATTTCCAAAGCTGGCGAGTTGAAGCGTGAATGAAATGCTCCACCATCACCCCCTCCAATGCTGCCACTAGGCGTTAGAGAGGGCACTGGGTAAAATATGTTGTCTACTTAGCTCGGTCACCTCAGCATGCACCCGCACACAGTGCAGAGAGGTGGTTATTGTTGATACTGTGTAATACACAGAGTTGAACATCTCTTTAATGGACTGGATTTATTTTGCACTTAAGGGGAATGTATCATCTACTATCAACATGTACTGTAGCACCCACCTGCACGTAGATCCTTATATGGAATGGAATTGTGTTTTGACAAACAGTTTTTCTCATGATTGGCAATGTGCTGTGATGATGGAGCAGTTTTCCGATGCAAGGGAAATGTCTTTCCAGACAACAGCGTCCAATCTGTCATCTCTCTCCCTTTCAGAGATAACATTCTGCAGCAGCTCTCTGTTTGGACAGCTTGAAGTCGCCTCCGGCAATCAAAACACTTCAAAATGAACCCGCGTTGGTCGTCAGGAAGAAAGTCAAGGCAGTAGCCACTCAGAATTTGTTGTTCGAACCTTTTGAAATGCGCCCTGAAATATTTCAAACGAATAGCCCAGACCTGATGTTATCCAGTCAGCCATGAGGGGCCGATTCAAAGGCACTCTTTCAAAAGGGCGTCTGGCCCAGGGCCTCTGTCCAGCTCATATTGGGCCTTGGCTGGTCAGTGGAATGGGATAGACAGTACAGAGCTGTGGGTTATTGGCATGACATGAATTACTGTTATTTGAGACAGGTGTCCTGTCCTGTGAGCTTTTCCTTGTGAGCTTTCATTTGGGCCATGCTGTTGCTGAGTACACTCAGTCTATAACACTCTTTGGCTCCTTTGAGACCCTGTGACCATTAGCTAGACTCCAGGGTTAAACACTCACAGAGCTAAGGACACTATACCAACAACAAATTCAAAGGCTGGGCCCCTAAATGGAAAGGGATTGTTTAAAAGGACTCATAGTAACCAGTAATGTGTTTTGGGTGTATTCATTGAGGGTGCATACTAAGGGAAACAATCCACTATTTTGAATAACTTACTTACTGCAAAAGTTCAAACACTTGCAAATGGTGTGAAACTCTTTAACACTCTTTTATACAACATTGTTGTCAGCTGAAATACTGAGGATGTGGCTGGAAATCAAACATCGCAAAATTTCCTTTCTAGTTGGAACAGATCTACTGTACAAATCCGTTTTTTCCCCCGTTTTTTGTTTTGTTTTTTTGTTTGCTCTAAATCATACTCACTCCAGTAGCTAATTCATTATTCATGAGAGAAGAATAATTCAGTAGGATTATATGGGGTCAATTTCACGCCACATGTATTGAATTCAAAATAAAATAAATTGTGAACATGAAAAATAAAGTTGAGAATGTAAACATTATATTTTCCAGGACGGGTGAAATAATGTATGTTGAAATCAAAAACCAAACAATTGAAAGCATAATATATAGAATTGTAAACAAAAATAAGACATCAAAAGCAAAACCCCAAAACTGGTAAGTAAATAATTTTAAAGCGAGAGTAAAACTCTATGACAATTTAAAAAATATTTGAAAACGAATGCAAAAATCTTTTCTGTTAAACTTTCCCAGCAACAAATCCTATTGAATTACATATAGATCTTAAAAGATTTGATAGGTAGAAGAAATATGGTAATAGCTCAAACTGTACTCTGACAGACTAAGTGGATTTTTTGGGGCATATTGGATACACCTACCCAATGCTTTCAGATCTAATGAAGTCCAAAAAGGGATATGGGCTAGGGTTCCAATTAGAATAAATCATAGGACCCTAGGAATTTCGGCAGCTGTTGCTGAGGTCATATGGGTCAATGTATGGGGTACACCGAGGGATCAAGGGTCAGGGCTCAACTCACCTGGCGTGGGGTGTGAGGCTCCTGGTAGCTGGGGAGGATCTTGAGCACCACGCTGCCGCTGGCCTCCTTGAGCATCTGCTGGAGCACCTTGGGGTCATTGCCCACCTCTTTTGCATTCACCTCCTTGATAATGTCACCCACGTAGAGGAGGCCCTGCTGGTCGATCATCCCGCCATGAAGGATGCGGGCGATCACCAGCTCTCCATTCTCCACCCGAAATGTCACACCCTACAAAGACAAAGATGTAGCACTTTATTTTACCATTGTGTTTTTATCTACCTGAGCCGAGTCAAAGAAGAGGAAAACATCCATGACTAGAAGTACTAACAAAGGTTTAACAAGGACCACCATTTTGTTTTTCAGTTTCATAAAGAACCACACCACAACTCAACACACAGTTGCACACGTAAACCACTGTAAAGCCATTTCAAAATGGCTGCCAGGGTGTCCAGCATTTCTTGTCCCTCACTGAGTCTTACCAGGTGCTCTCCAGACACCTTGCGGATGCCCACCATCCTGACTGCATCTGGGGGCACAGGCTGGTTGTTGAAGGCAGCGTCCATGAAGGAACAGGGGCTGGGAGGAGGAGTCTCAAAGGTCTTGGATGCCACCGAATCATGAGTTTCCATGAGAGACTGTGGACCAATAGGGACAGAGGATCAAGATGTGGATGATTGCATGGCACATACTGTAGGATAGAATTGTTCTAGTAAGACAGTCATATTTGCAACTGATCTTAAGAAGACTGCATTGGATGCATTAAACAAAGTAGCATGGCATCCATGGTAGCATCATCAGTTAGGTTTCCCTTCAGTAAGGGATTTCTTTGAGAATGGAGTAGAAGTAGAGTTGGAGGGCTGATCTAGGATGAGTTTAGCCTTTTAGATCATGATGAATAAGGTTGCATGAACAGATTGCATGATCCTAGATCAGCTGTGATATCAAGCATAAACGAAAACGTTGAGTGTGTAGACCTGGAAGTGTGGCTCCTTCAGTATGCATGCCAGTTCGTCTGCGGCCTTGCTCCTGTGCGTGAGGGGAGTGAGCTCCTTCAGGATGTCCTGCACCAGCTCCATGTTGTTGTCACTCACCGCCTCCAGCCTGGACTCCTCCAGGTTCTCATGGGCCTGCGGGTAGCAGGGAGACGGGAACTGAAGGTCAAAAAGTTATTGTTAATAACTAGCAATCTTTGTTGGTCATTTTAGCCCATTGCAGTAATTATTTATATGTACTATTTAGCAGACACGTTTAACTTTCAGTGCAGTGAGTGCATACATTTTAGTATTCAAACCCATGACCCTGGCATTCCTAGCGCCATGCTCCTGCCAACTGAGCCACACAGGACCAATAGTACCAAATTAGAGCAAATATATGGCAAATGTCACGACGTACTTAGGCCATACAAATAGTCACAGAGTATTTACTATTAACTCAGTTCTTTTGTAGCACTAAAGTCACTGTCCAGTAAAAATAAAGAAAACATCTAAAGAAACACAGTGTAACTCCCATGCAGCAACAAACGACTTTGAGTCACGACGTCACCAAATAATATGCAGTCTGCCCTAAAACAGTCAGACACACTGTAAGTTTTCTCCCTGTGCTGTGGAGCATCAATATTTTAGTTTATATGAATATTTCACTTCGTATTTTGCACTGAGGGCACTGAGCCTACTTTACTGAACATGTCCTCACCTTTTAACACTACTGGCCTCTGGCCCACCACCCACGTGAAACTTATGAACTAAATCACAATGTGCTCCTGCCCCTCAATCTCCAAGTGTTTATTTCCCATTAATCCCATTAACAGAAAACCCTCTAATTCATTTAGAAGTTTGAAATGCTGTATTGTGCTTAATTAAATGTTTCCACTTTATATCAACTTATGCTGGCTTCAACCATTATAGAGTAGATACAGTGTAATTACAATGTTGAGGCAGTGTTACAGTGTTGAGGCAGTGATACAGTGTTGAGGCATTGTTACAGTGTTGAGGCAGTGTTACAGTGTTGAGGCAGTGATAGAGTGTTGAGGCAGTGTTACAGTGTTGAGGAAGTGATACAGTGTTGAGGCAGTGTTACAGTGTTGAGGCAGTGTTACAGTGTTGAGCCAGTGATACAGTGTTGAGGCAGTGTTACAGTGTTGAGGCAGTGATACAGTGTTGAGGCAGTGTTACAGTGTTGAGGCAGTGCTACAGTGTTGAGGCAGTGTTACAGTGTTGAGGAAGTGATACAGTGTTGAGGCAGTGTTACAGTGTTGAGGCAGTGTTACAGTGTTGAGGCAAGTACAGCGTAATTACAATGCTGATCCAAATTAGCACCAGAGAAATGAATAAGAACACTGAGAAAACAACTCAAATAAGGATATCAATACATAGCAGTTCATCTGCTGCTGCATAGACTATAAATATATATCAGATATCATTTAACATTCCACCGCTCTGCTACGTTACTCCCAAACAGACACAAATAGCCATGTTGGTTTTTGGGTAGATTTACAGAGACAGTCAATCCCACAGAGACATGCTCCCATGTCCCTGTTGTCTGGTCTGGCAGCTATGGCTGTTTGTTTACGTGATGGAAGGGAACGCGCCCCTGCTGTTGAACAGGATATGAGTACACACAAACACTTGCTCGGACGCAGAAACACACGCACACACACGGACGGACGGACGGACGGACGGACGGACGGACAGACAGACAGACAGACAGACAGACAGAAAAACAGACAGAAAAACAGACAGAAAAACAGACACACACACACCGACACAAACACCCCCACTCACACACACACTGCGTAGGACTCTTCTGCAGGAAGACTGGGTTTACTAAATGTGCTTTGGCAAGGGTCTGGCAACCTGGTGGAGCAAGCTGTCAGAAAGTGGTCCTCGGACAGCAGAACAACACAAATACTGCTGCTTAGATCAGGGGGTGGGGAGACAGACAGCCAGAAGGTTCAGACCTCTTGGAATAGATACCTTTAGTCTCTGCTATTGTTGTCTGGCTTTGTTAGCTACTTCACAGGCACATTGAAAATATGGGAGGCTGAAGAATCCAAATAGAGCGAAAGGACTGCATGTGCATATTAAGTCTTTGTCCCGTTTTAAATAAATTCTGTAGACCACCTAAATTGACGAGAATAATGTAGCTACCTTTAGTCTCTGTTGTTGTTGTCTGGCTTACTGTATGCATACACTCTTCCAAAATGGGTCTTCGGTTGTCCCCATAGGATAATCCTTTTTAGTTCCAGGTAGAACCCCTTTGGGATCCATGTACAACCCTCTGTTGAAAGGGTTCTACATGGAACCGAACCAAAAGTGTTTTACCTTGAACCAAAAAGGGTTCTTCAAACGATTCTCCTATGGGGACAGCCGCGGAACCTTTCGAGGTTCTAGATAGCACCCTTTTTTTCTAATAGTGTAGCATACCAGGTCTGTGTCGTCTCGTTCAAAAGACATAGGCCACCTCAAGACGTGAGTGAGAGCAAGAGCAATTGCGCGCTTGTGATCTTATGAGCTATTTCAATGCTTCAATAGTTCTGATGACTCCAACATAAGGAGCCAAGCAGCTGCCATGTTGATAATTGATCATGATGCACTGTAGCTTTGTGAATGGCTTTTGGCATAGCTGCTCCATATATTCTATGCCATGAAGAACAATACAATAGACCTGCTTGGAGGTCAATGGCAAGCAACAGTACACTCTGTTCAAAACGCCTGTTTCAAGTCCTTGAACATAGGACAGTGTTCGTACAGCTTGCGTCTGTGCATTAATCCTTTAGGAGCTTCCCATATATAGATAGACAAAAGGGGGACACACACACACAGATAGACACACACACGCACAGATAATAAATCTCCCCCAGAAAAGAAATAAATCAGCCTTGAGAGAAACGGAGTGGAGAGCAGAGAGAGAGATGCAAATGGATGCATTTGATGCAGTGCTCCCCAAAGAGCTCTAATCTCCTTCTCGCTTCCAGAAAACTCTGTCTGTCTGAATGCTCTGAATCGGAGAGAGAGAAAGACCACACAGCATTAGTGAGCCTGCGAGTCTGTTCTTTCTTTGAGAGCATGGCAAAGAACAGAGTATCCCCCACGATTGTAAAATCTCAGAGCTTCTGACAGTTCCTAGGTCTCAACTGCATTTTAATAGATAACGCAACAATCACGACTATATTGTAATTTTAATAATTACAATGTTAATGTCAATGTTGATTTGTTCATTTCCTTAAGGTTCTAAACATAAATTGACGTTTTATTATTTCGATTATTGATTGTGGACTTTTCATTCTAGTAGCTTTTGGAAAATTCAAATGTTTTTAAGGGCGCTGAATTTGGAATCATGCTCTTTTCTTTTCGGGAAAAGGAGGACGTTTAAAATCGGGGATAAAAAAAGACCGAACCCGGAGCTCAGTGGGGCGCTGCTCTCAATAGCCAGTCTGCGACTCCCAACTCCCTTTATCCCTCCCCTCCTCCTTCCCTCCAACCTCAGTCTCTTCAAAAGCTGAAAAGCTCCAAATGTAACTCAAACGAAGAACATGGATCCATTATATGTTGGAAAACTAGTAGCAGTTGTCATTAAAAAGAAAAGTCGATAAGGCAAGTTTTTGTTTTGGTATCTCTTCTCTCACAAGAAAGTAGCTTCTTTGTGCTTTTTGGAGAACTTGGTGAACTTGGTGCCTCATAAGTTTGTGATTTGAGTCCAGTGCATACAGTTTTTGACAAGAACAGACTGATAAGTTGACTAAACAAACGATTCATGAATTGCAATTCCATCTATGTAAAGCAAAGAATATAGTCATATGAAGACAACTAGAACTCAACAAGAACGCAAAAGCCTTATATCGACAAGCCCAACATAGTGGAACAGATCCATAGAAAAGTAGGTATACTGTAGGTAAAGTAATATTCTCACCACAGGGCTCTCCATGATGCCCTTGAGGAAGATGAGGTCCAGGTCATTGGCCATGGTGGAGCTGGTGCTGTCACTCAAAGTGTCCAGAACCTGCTGCATAGCTGGAGACAGACACAGGAGAGAAGAAGACAGTTAGGACTACAGGTTACTCATCATTCCACTTTTCCCCCCTGTGCAGTGAAAATCATTTTTACAAAAAATGAATATTTAAGTAAGCTCTTTGCAGCAACTTTTTGAGTGCGGAACTACTACTATATCGTTTGTATATCTATACTCGCTGGTTGTATACACATACTAACCCTTTGGGAGAGTGCAGTGGTTTTCATTTGATTAGTCACCATTGGTCAGCTCATAAGGAAAACAAACACATAAAGAGAGAGAGAGTGTGAGAGAATAGAGATGTTCACCGGAAGCATGAGCAAAAGAACCTAGAGAAAAAGTCGTCTAGAGGATAAGCGATACAGAGAGAGATGAAATGCCTCACATCCTTTCCAAAGCAATCTCACCACTGTCAGCGAATTCCCTGTCAATTTTCTTTCTGACAGTGGAGACAGCATCTCACCTCCCCTTCGTCTCTCTCTACCTCTTATCTCTCTGGGGTAGAGTCACAGGGAGGGGGGGGGGGGGCAGCAGGAACTGTACGATCTGAAGAAGTCACGTCAACAACCCTTCAAAGCAACTCCACTTGTATAACTAGGAAGGTGGGCAGTGCAGTTTGTCCACTGATTTTATATAACAAAAGGGACACATAGTAGTTGACTGACTGACGGACTGTCACTAACTGACTGACTGACTGACGGTGTGGCTTTTATTTAACCAGACATGTCATTAAGAACACATTTTCTTTTACAATAACGACCTGACTGACAGACTGATGGAGACAGTGGCATTTCTTCTCAGAACATTATCCTTCCCTCATTATGTTGGATAGCTTTTCGTTAATCTCACTGTCTTATCCCATCCCTAACCTATCGCAATGCATCAGACTTGTAAATTGTCAGAGAAGTCACAGTGGGCGTCCACTAGAGCATGGGTTCTCCAAGTCGTAATGCATATATATATATATATATATATATATATATATATATATATATATATATATATATATATATATATATATATATATATATATATATATATAAATATACTTTTATCTGCCATGGACCCCCCTGCAGTACCTCCGTGGACTGGGGATCCAAGGCCATATCCCAAAAATTATATACTGTATGCACTAAAAAAAATGACTGAATATTACTAACATAAACAGATTAAACATATTTTGGCCAAGGGATCCGTGAAATAAGTTTAAAGGGTGTAATACAATAAAACAATGTAATTTCATTACATATCATTCATCTACAATTTAGGTTCTTAACCAAGGGCAACATAGGCCTGGGAGGCTCACTGGGATATTGGTATCCACTGCAGTACTCCAACAATTATAAAATGTTTCAACTCAATACTTATTCTACTCCCAAATTTGCATTTTTTCATCAAACATAAATGCATTACAATTTAAACTTTCAAACTGCAAAGCTTTCTCTGCCTCAAGGCAAAATATGCAGAATTGCAGGATATTAGCTTTAAAGCTGCAACATCAAAACATCTCTCTGCTCCATGACAAAATGTGTAGAATTACAGGAAATTAGCTTTAAAGCTGCAACATCAAAACATCTCTCTGCCACATGACAAAATGTGTAGAATTGCAGGAAATTAGCTTGAAAACCGCAACATTTTCTCTTCCGATGCCAAGAGACGGGCCTTTAAAATGTTCCTCCCCAGGGTTTGAGACTTGGTTCGTCCTGCCATGCACTGCCAAAGTCATATTGAAACTCCTTGTTTGCTATTTCTGGAATGTGATACAAAACAAGGCAGCGCTGTGCTTCAGGACAATGTGGACGCCTCCGTGCCGTCAGGTAGGCTGTTTGGAATGTTCATCCAACTGGATAAAAAAATATATACAATAATAATAATAATTATCTCCCCCCCCACTTCTAAAACCAAAGTTGCGCCCCTGACTCGAGTTGTGTTCTGATTATGAGAGGGTCTCTGATAAATTTGCTATCATTAAAGGGGTCCCCGACCCCAAAAGGTTTGAGAACCCCTGCACTAGAGTTTTTTTTCTCCCATTTCATCACTTGCTAACGAGGCATCATTCCCCAATGAGGGCGTGATGTGTAACTCAAGAGATGATCTGTCCAATTAGAGTGCAGTTCATCAATTTCATCAGCTCCATTAGGAGTGACTGTGCGGCAACTTTGGAGACACAAGGACCCTGCATCATTTACTGCCTCCCACTATAATATTGTTTTCTCATAACCATAGATCAAGGGTATGATTACCCTACCAGAGACCATCAAAAAACTATTACACAGATCCAAACCATTAAGTCCTAGTCCAGTTTTCAGCTCATGTTTCACCTGATTTAGTTAACAAAAGTCGCATCTCAGTAGGTGGTCCAGGTAATTCATGAAATAGCACAAGTGTGGCGGTGGGCCGTCCTCTTCTGTTCTCTATTGCTCCTCTATTGTTCCTCAAGCAAAGGAGGAGGCTGGTGTTTTTGATCCTAACATGGATGACAATACTGAATATCTAAAGTGGACAATAATATGCATTGTGAACAATAAGACTTGGAGGACAAAATGCATGATGATGTATGACGACTATAAAATAACTTTTTGAAACATATCCAAACGGAATTAAAAAGAAGAAGAAAACTGGACACTATGAAATATGTAAATTATGGTAGTCAAATAACGAACCCATGTATTGATGTGAAAACAGATTTGTATTTATATGAATTAATCTATTATGTTTGTTAAATAACAAAACAAAAAAATATATATATATATAAAATATTATTTTTAACAAAAAAGAAAGAGAACATGTGATCCTCTAATAGCGGCTGGGAGAAACTTCTATGAATTCCACCCCACTCCATAACACTATAGCTCTGGTGGCACAGATGGATAACATGACATAAAATATAGAGAGAAGACAGTAGAGAAGTTGTGCATCTTTTCCAACATGAGGGTCAGTGTGAATCATGGCCAAGAGTGAAAAGTAGTTCTGTACTCACATCCCTATAGAGACACTTCACAAACAAAGTAAGGCTATAAGGAACTCTGAGGTCAGTCATGCATTGTACATCAGACACAACCTTGACTTGTGTCAAAATAAACAGAAATCACACACTCTAGTCCACTCCAAATCCTCACGTATGTCCTATTTTAAGAGAAACACACTACGAATCTATGATGAATCACACACATACAAACACACAAACGGTATGTTACCACAAAAATCTCTGATGTTCGTAATGATACTGTTCATTTTCAAGAGGATACTGATGAATGGTTCGTTTTGCGCTCCCTGTCATTTTTTTTGGACATCTGTCCTATCATCGCAGACCTCTCCCCAATTATAGAGACATTACTGTAGTTATACTCATCCTAGACAACTTCTGCAGTTTCAACACATCTGCCCCCAGCTGTCAATAGCAAAACAGAAAGATGCAGCCCTGGTCTTGGTTTGGCTTCCACCGGGACAGGAAGGAAGGACGGAAGGAAGAAATAAAGAGGAAGGCCCTCCATGATTACAAAACCCAGCCTTCGTCTGCCTCCCTAAACAAATAATTAGATGTAGTGTGCAGTGGTAAAACCTTGTTATCCCTCCCCTCATCCTCTCTTCTCTTCCCTCTCTTCCCCTGGAGATCTGGAGCAGAGGTTGCAGATCAAAATCTGGAGCGGAGGTTGCAGAGAACAGATCAAAATGCCGACCAAGCTTTTTCAGGCCCTGCATAATTCTCTTTAATCACCAACACTCACCACAGTGTGCCACAGGGTTTGTTTACTTTAGTTTACAGGGCCCTTCTTTGCGTCTCTCTCTCTCTCTCTCTCTCTCTCGTCTTCTCTCAATTTCAATTTAAGTGGATTTATTGGCATGGGAAACATATGTTTACATTGCCAAAGCAAGTTAAATAGATAATAAACAAAAGTGAAATAAACAATAAAAAATGTACAGTAAACATTACACTCACAAAAGTTCCAAAAGAAGAAAGACATTCCAAATGACATATTATGTCTATATACAGTGTTGTAATGATGTGTAAATAATTAAAGTACAAAAAAGGAGAAAAAAAATTACATAAATATTGGTTGTATTTACAATGGTATTTGTTCTTCACTGGTTGTCCTTTCTTGTGGGAACAGGTCACATATATTGCTGCTGTGATGGCACACTGTTGTATTTCACCCAATAGATATGGGAGTTTATCAAAATTGGATTTGTTTTCAAATTCTTTGTGGGTCTGTGTAATCTGAGGGAAATATGTGTTTCTAATATGGTTTGTCAGGAGGTTAGGAAGCGCAGCTCAGTTTCCACCTCATTTTGTAGGCAGTGTGCACATAGCCTGTCTTCTCTTGAAAGCCAGGTTTGCGTTAGGCTGCCTTTCTCAATTACAAGGCTATGCTCACTGAGTCTGCACATAGTCAAAGATTTCCTTAATTTTGGGTCCATCACGGTGGTCAGGTATTCTGCCACTGTGTACTCTCTGTTTCAGACCAAATAGCATTCTAGTTTGCTCTGTTTTTTAGTAAATTCTTTCCAATGTGTCAAGTAATTATCTTGTTTTCTCATGATTTGGTTGGGTCTAATTGTGTTGCTGTCCTGGGGCTCTGTGGGGTCTGTTTGTGTTTGTGAACAGAGCCCCAGGATCAGCTTGCTTAGGGGGCTCTTCTCCAGGTTCATTTCTCTGTAGGTGATGGCTTTGCTATGGAGAGATTTACTGTCAGGGCCCATGTCTGACAAAATCTGTGCAGAAGATCTAGGTGATGCTGTAGGCCCTCCTTGGTTGGAGAGAGAAGCACCAGATCATCAGCAAACAGTAGATATTTGACTTCAGATTCTAGTAGGGTGAGGCCGAGTGCTGGAGACCGTTCTAGTGCCCTCGCCAATTTGTTGATATATATGTTGAAGAGGGTGAGGCTTAAGCTGCATCCCTGTCTCACCCCCCGGACCTGTGGAAAGAAATGTGTGTGTTTTTTTGCCAATTTTAACCGCACACTTGTTGTTTGTGTACATTGATTTTATAATGTTGTGTAGTTTTACCCCAACAAAACCTTCCATCAATTTGTATAGGAGGCCCTAATGCCAAATTGAGTCGAACGCTTTTTTGAAATCAACAAAGCATGAGAAGACTTTGCCTTTGTTTTGGTTTGTTTGTTTGTCAATTAAGGTGTGCAGGGTGAATACGTGGTCTGTCGTGCGGTAATTTGGTAAAAAGATAATTTGACATTTGCTCAGTACATTGTTTTCGCTGAGGAAATGTACAAGTCTGCTGTTAATGATGAAGCAGTTCTCTGTTGACGCATATCCCACAGTAGTTATTGGGGTCAAATTTGTCTCCACTTTTGTGGATTGGGGTGATCAGTCTTTGGTTCCACATATTGGGGAATTTGCCAGAGCTGAGGTTGATGTTAAAGAGTTTAAGTATAGCCAATTGGAATTTGTGGCATGTATATTTCATTATTTCATTTAGGATACCATCAACCCCACAGGCCTTTTGTGGGTTGGAGGGTTTTTATTTGTCTTGTAGTTCATTCAACGTAATTGGAGAATCCATCGGAGAATCCAGTGAGTCTCTCTCTTTCTCTCTCTCCTCGCATTCACTCCTGTTGTTATTCCCATCATTCCGACAATGCTGACATCATGTAGGCATCACAGTAGGCTCTTTACATGGCTTGAATAAGATATAAAGGAGAGTTAAATAACAGAGGGGGCGGGGGGGATAAGTAGCCTAGCCATGCTTTTGGAATAGGTTTGCCATCTAGGCAGATTACGAGCGAAGTTGTGAAAGCGACAAGAAAATAATGGCCCTATTCAACAGCGGTTGGTTACTGCTGCCATTATTCTATTATTCAGAAGGATTATCACAAATCCAACGTGTTCTCCTTCTTGTGTCTCAATGCCTTGCTGCTCTGTGTCAGTTGCCAGATTGGGTTGCCTCACTCACTTTCCCCGACCTACACTACAATAAAAGAGTTGTAGAATTAAGAGTAAGAAGTGTACAGGTCAGAAGTTCACCAACATAGGTAGGTTTAGATGTCAGTATTAGTTCAGGTGATCCCTTTCCCATAGTGTATGACCTGCGGAATCTGTGTAATGCATGCTATTGTGTTTCAAATTAAAATGCAGTATCATCTTTACGCAGAGTATTAAATTAGTAGGGGACCGATTACTGTGAAATCCTCCCCTATGAACTGTGTCCAGCTACCATTGCCAAGATGTAATAGTTTCAACCACGCTAAAGAAGTACTCATCTACCTCTATCCCACAATTGATGTACACAGTAAAAACGCGAGCATTTGTACAGTAATCAACTAATCAACTATAGTTGAATTACGGTTTGGAGACAGACTCAGCGATGTGACATAGACGCAGAAATGAAACAGTATAGTGGGTCAATTTCCGCAACAACTAAGAGCGTTGAAGTGCGAGGCTCAACAACAGGTTTCCAGATAGGACCCTTTTGGGTTCCACGTAAGAAGCCTTTCCACAGAGGGTACTGAATGGAACCCAAAAGGTTTCTTCCTGGAATCAAAAAGGGTTATCCTGTAGGGACGGCCAAAGAACCCTTTTTTACAAGAGCAGGGGCGCAACTTTCACTGGGGACGGGGTCCCCACATTCTGAAATTGCATTTTTGTCCCCCACAAATTTTATCATTGGAATGGAATACAAAACGAGGCAACGGTGTGCTTTAGGACCATACGAACGCCTCTGAGTGTCGGGTTGCGCCCCTGTATAAGAGTGTAGAGCAGTCAGCAAGATTATCACATTCCACTGGCTTTATTAACAGCCTAAGATGGCAGACAGACAAAGGCTTGGCCACTAGCCCATCACAAAAGATAAAACTATGTCAAAGAATGCTCCCTTCTTGTCCATATTCGCCCAAAACAGCAGCATGAGGCCACAGGTGACCAGCCATTGACTGCTAAGCTTCAGTTGATCTCATGGGGAATCCGCTAAGGTACCACGACGAAAACAATACAACCGGTTGTAATAACCTCTGTTTGCTTTAGGGGAAAAGGTAGACGTCTTTAAACTAGAAAATATAATAGGGACTACCTTGAGTTACACACACACTCATGCTATGCGGTTTAGCATTCTCATGCTAACAACAGCTGCAATTAAAGCACCAATGTTGCACATGAAAGTTCTTATTGTTTGTATTTCAGCACCCTCTGCGGGGATTGTTCACAACCGGATGCATACGGTTTTCAGGGGAAATGGAAAGAGAGCCTGTGACACGACTTACGCTTTTGGACGTTACCAAGGCGACCCTCCATCATAACTCCTCCTCCACATTTACTGGATTGGTTGAACAGTGCAGGAGATAACTTCCGCCGACAGTTTTCTCTATCTCTCGTCAGGACCCGAAAGAAAGAAATGACATTTTTACGCCTGCTACGTTAGGTTAGTGCTTCGGGAACACAGTGGGGAACATTAACCACAGCAATAGAGGAGGCAACCGGTTGCTATGGAGCACTACGGCTCCAGTGAGGAAGGCAGGGGATGTGGGTGTTTTTGTTGTGTAGTGAATCCACATAGGGAATACACTGGTCTGAGATCTGTCTGTCATTGTCATGCCATACATACAGTACCAGTCAAAAGGTTGAACACACCTACTTATTCAAGGGTTTTTCTTTATTTTCACTATTTTCTACATTGTAGGATAACTATGAAATAAACACATATGGAATCATGTAGTAACCAAAAATGTGTTAAACAAATCAAAATCTATTTTATATTTCAGATTCTTCAAAGTAGCCACCTGCCTACCTGCCTGCCAAAGTAGCCAAGCTGCCTAATTGACAGCTTTGCACACTCTTGGCATTCTCTCAACCAGCTTCGTGAGGAAACCACCTAGAATGCATTTAAAATGTTAAAATTTACTTTTTTGAATTTCTTTCCTTCTTAATGTGTTTGAGCAAATCAGTTGTGTTGTGACAAGGTAGGGCTGGTATACAGAAGTTAGCCCTTTTTGCTAAAAGACCAAGTCCATATTATGGCAAGAACCGCTCAAATAAGCAAAGGGAAATTACAATTCATCATTATTTTAAGACATGATGAAACAGGCTCTCATGAGGACCGCCACAGGAAAGGAAGACCCACAGTTACCTCTACTGCAGAGGATAAGTTTATTAGAGTTACCAGCTTCAGAAATTACAGCCCAAATAAAGGCTTCACAGAGTTCAAGTAACAGACACATCTCATTATCAACTGTTCAGAGGAGACTGCGTGAATCAGGCATTCATGGTCAAATTGCTGCAAAGAAACCACTACTACAGGACACCACCAATAAGAAGAGACTTGCTTGGGCCAAGAAACGAGCAATGGACATTAGACCGGTGGAAATCTGTCCCTTGGTCCAAATTTGATATTTTTGGTTCCAACCGGCGTGTCTTTGTGAGACCCAGAGTAGGTCTCCGCATGTGTGGTTCCCACCGTGAAGCATGGAGGAGGAGGTGTGATGGTGTGGGGGTGCTTTGCTGGTGACACTGTCAGTGATTTGTTTATAATTCAAGGCACACTTAACCAGCATGGCTGCCACAGCATTCTGCAGCGATACACCATCCCATCTGGTTTGCGCTTAGTTGGACTATCATTTGTTTTTCAACAGAACAATGACCCAAAACACACCTCCAGGCTGTGTAAGGGATATTTGACCAAGAAGGAGAGTGATGCATCAGATTACCTGTCCTCCACAATCACCTGACCTCAATCCAATTGAGATGGTTTGAGATGAGTTGGACCGCAGAGTGAAGGAAAAGCAGCCAACAAGTGCTCAGCATATGTGGGAACTGTTGAAAAAGCATTCCAGGTGAAGCTGGTATGCCAAGAGTGTGCAAAGCTGTCATCAAGGCAAAGGGTGGCTACTTTGAAGAATCTCAAATACTCAATATTATTTTTGGTTACTACATGATTCCAAACGTGTTATTTCATAGTTTTAATGTCTTCACTATTATTCTGTAACGTAGAAAATGATAAAAATAAAGAAAAACCCTTGAATGAGTAGGTGTGTCCAAACTATTGACTGGTACTATATGTTAGAGGGGTTGGCTAAAGTACATACAGATCTGGGGTAAGGTGATATGGGGATTGGGTCACAGAGGAGCAGACAATGGTTTTAGCAGATAGACAGTCATTTCCAAGTGCACACACACACACACACAAATACACACGCCTCTATGGAGCGCCTGACAATAACAACCGGATGTACTGTGGATATTGGTTTTGTAGAGGTTTGAAGGATGTAGGAAATACAGACTAATGATGTCTAGAGACAAAGCGTTTGAAGACAGACAAAATGTCGGATTTGAATTTGCTAAAGGACTACTCGGTAATTCACACTGGCATGTCTCGAGGATCTTAACAGGTAGTGTTTCTGTAAGCTATTTGGGTAGTTTCCCTGAAATCCTCTTTGACTTTGCTCCCTCTGAATAAATCAATGGGGTGTTTGATATGACTGTAAGTAATTGCTGTTAAATTTGTTAAGTGAGTGCACTGCTGTGGAGCGATTTATAAATCAAATACATTCCACACTGACAATGACCGTCAAAATCGCCTAGGTCACCAATCGGGAGTAAGCC
Organism: Salvelinus fontinalis; assembly: GCF_029448725.1. NCBI lineage: Eukaryota > Metazoa > Chordata > Actinopteri > Salmoniformes > Salmonidae > Salvelinus > Salvelinus fontinalis. The sequence goes on along the minus strand of NC_074665.1, from coordinate 48,760,267 downwards.
TTTAAAAACTTTACATTTGACAGAGATATGAACCTCTAATATAATAATATCCCCTGCTTTCCTACAGTTGTGTAATTTAACTGAGGCCTCAGGTAAAGATGAGTGTCGGTAGACAATATTCAGTGGACGTCTTGGAGTGGAACTTATTCCTGTCACTGTTGAACAACTTGTGATGGAACACGCACTTTTAATCAACAGCTTGTCCTCCCTGCTGAAAACAACAGCATAGAGCAGCATAGTTCCAGTTTAGATGGTTTAGGTCAACGGTGTCATACTCAATTTCCCCACGGGCCGAATTCACTATTCAGCGAGGGCTGGAGGGCAACATTTAAAATGTATTATATTTCCTTGCCGTAAAAAATTGCTCAAAATTGTCCTGTAACAATCGCTTTTTCCATTTTTGATGGTCCCTGACTGTCTAGCTCTCGTTTCCATGACTGTCAGCAAGCTGGACAGAGTGAATAGACTAAATGTAGGTTCATTATCATTTCTACACATTTTCGATTTGGTTTAAGTCATTCCTATGCCAATTGAGATCCAAAATGCCATCCCAACACAAGGTATTGTATTATAAATTGAGCCAGCCTAGAGTGTGAAAGAGTTCTAGTATGTAGATCTCAGAGTTGAAGTTAACATTCACACAGTGACACAGTAAGTTTACTGTTAAGACAATTGATTTGGACTGATGTTTGCATAAAGAATGCGTGCATGCAGTGTGTGTGTGTGTGTGTATCTGCGTACATGTGTGTGTTCATGTGTGCATGCATGTGCCTGTGTCTAATGCAAGTGTACAATATATGTGTAACACCTCCTGACAGTCAGATATTCCCAACCCCCCCTTCCCTGTTGAGAACACAACACACCCTCTGAATGGCCTGCAGTATAGCAGCCAGTGAAATCACAACAACATCTCCATGGCGATGGTCATTGTGCCCCGTCTGCGTGCCTCAGAAGGGCTCAGACATGATTACCTAGCTGAAGGTCATCAGTCCAGACCACAACCAGTGATATTTAGTGACATTTCACTCTTGCACCTCCCATTATATTGAATGGTAGTATGTCCAGAAAAAAGATGACAGGGTTGAACAACAGCTCTATTATATGATGGCTGTCGGGAAGGTAACAGGCAAATGTGTAACGTAGACACACTTTGTTTTTATAATGACAATTATAATCTATAATTGCGCAATAAGGCCAGAGGAATGTGCAGTATATGGCCAATATACCACGGCTAAAGGCTGTTCTTATGACGCAACGCAGAGTGCCTGGACACAGCCCTTAGCCTTGTTATATTGGGCATATACCACAAACCCCGAGCTGCCTTATTGCTATTATTAACCGGTTACCAACATAATTAGAGAAGTAAAAATAAATGTTTTTTCATACCCGTGGTACACGGTCTGATATACCACAGCTGTCAGCCAATCAGCATTCAGGGCTCGAACCGGACAGTTTATAATAACATTTCAATAGCAACATGACACCATTGTGTCACCAAACCATCCATCTTTGTGTCTTTGAAAATGGCTATATAAAACCCAGGTTTTATTGTTAGGATAACCAAACCACATAATCAAATCCGGATCACTCAGAAATAATACACTCAACAGTGCTGTCTATGGCCCCACACTTTTATTACTGACAGCCACATCATACATGAAAACTCCCCTTACTCATCATCAACAGTGTTGACGATTTGTGAGTCCTAAATGGGACCCTATTTCCTTTATTGTACACAACTTTTGACCAGAGTCCTATGGTTAGTAGTGCACTACATAGAGAATAGGTTGCCATTTGGAAAATGTGATTGAGTATTCATCTGACAGGTCCTGGTCCAGAGAGGGCAGTTAGAGACGAATGTTATTTGAAGGTTGTGTCTCTGTCGGTGACACTCCCGAATGTGACCACTCTGAGAAGCGCACTGTTGCATCTGAATAACAGAATAACAGCGAATACAAAACGCACCAGGTAGGAGGGAGCTCCTCAACGAAGAACTCATGTGAAAGTACTGACAGACTGTCTTGCCTGTCAAGTCAACTACTATTAGGAGATACAGTTGAAGTCGGAAGTCTACATACACCTTAGCCAAATAATAATTAAACTCAGTTTTTCACAATTCCTGACATTTAATCCTAGTAAAAATTCTATGTCTTAGGTCAGTTAGGATCACCACTTTATTTTAAGAATGTGAAATGTCAGAATAATAGTAGAGAGATTGATTTATTTCAGCTTTTATTTCTTTCATCACATTCCCAGTGGCTTAGAAGTTTACATACACTCAATTAGTATTTGATAGCATTGCCTTTAAATTGTTTAACTTGGGTCAAACGTTTCGCGTAGCCTTCCACAAGCTTCCCACAATAAGTTGGGTGAATGTTGGTCCATTTCTCCTGACAGAGCTGGTGTAACTGAGTCAGGTTTGTAGGCATCCTTGCTCGCACACAGTTTTTCAGTTCTGCCCACAAATGTTCTACAGGATTGAGGTCAGGGCTTTGTGACGGCCACTCCAATACCTTGCCTTTGTTATCCTTAAGCCATTTTGCCACAACTTTGGAAGTATGCTTGGGGTCATTGTCCATTTGGAAGACTCATTTGCGACCAAGCTTTCCTGACTGATGTCTTGAGATGTTGCTTTAATATATCCACATAATTTTTCTACCTCATGATGCCATCTATTTTGTGAAGTGCACCAGTCCCTCCTGCAGCAAAGCAACCCCACATCATGATGCAGCCACCCCCGTGCTTCACGGATGTGATCGTGTTCTTCGGCTTGCAAGCCTCCCCCTTTTGCCTCCAAACAAAACGATGGTCATTATGGCCAAACAGTTCTATTTTTGTTTTATCAGACCAGAGGACATGTCTCCAAAAAGTACGATCTTTGTCCCCATGTGCAGTTGCAAACGATAGTCTGGATTTTTTATGGTGGTTTTGGAGCAGTGGCTTCTTCCGTGCTGAGCAGCCTTTCAGGTTATGTTGATATAGGACAAATTTTTACTGTGGATACAGATACCTTTGTACCTGTTTCCTCCAGCATCTTCACAAGATCATTTGCTGTTGTTCTGGGATTGATTTGCACTTTTCGCACCAAGGTACGTTCATCTCAAGGAGACAGAATGTGTCTCCTTCCTGAGCAGTATGATGTCTGCGTGGTCCCATGGTGTTAATACTTGCGTACTATTGTTTGTACAGATGAACGTGGTACCTTCAGGCATTTGGAAATTGCTCCCAAAGATGAACCAGACATGTGGATGTCTACAATTTTTTTGCTGAGGTCTTAGCTGATTTCTTTTGATTTTCCCATGATGTCAAGCAAGGAGGCACTGAGTTTGAAGGTAGGCCTTGAAATACATCTACAGGTACACCTTCAATTGACTCAAATAATGTCAGTTAGCCTATCAGAAGCTTCTAAAGCCATTACATCATTTTCTGGAATTTTCCAAGCTGTTTAAAGGCAAAGTCAACTTAGTGTATGTAAACTTCTGGCCCACTGGAATTGTGATACAGTGAATTAATTATAAGTGAAATAATCTGTCTGTAAACAATTGTTGGAAAAATTACTTGTCATGCACAAAGTAGATGTCCTAACCGACTTGCCAAAACTATAGTTTGTTAACAAGACATTTGTGGAGTGGTTGAAAAATGAGTTTTAATGACTCCAACCTAAGTGTATGTAAACTTCCGACCTCTACATCTCGACCTCACTGTGTTGTACAGCAGTACGTACCACAAGTGTTACCTTATTCACTCCTCATTCACCTCTCTCTCTCTTGATGTTTATTTCATGTATCTTATAATTACCTTTGATCATCAACGCAACATTTTGTCTAACACAGGCATATAATTCCAGTACGTCCTGTGAAAGCGTCTGCGCATTCAGTTGTGCGACTGACCAGGTATCCAATTTCCCTTTACGCTCCATTTCGACCACCATCCATTTGTACAGTGACACATTTCCTTAGTGAACAGCATGGACACGGATGCAGTATAGTATGCAATAAATGCAACATGAATTAATACCATCAATTATGGATAGAATACAGTATTATCAATGTACTGTCATTCAGTTTTGTTCTATTGAGAGGCTGTCACTATCTCCTGGTTATTGTAACGCACGGCCATTTACTGTTACGGGCAGCCATATTTGTCATGAAGAGTATAATGGTTATTATCATAGAAATAGAATTACATAGATTGATTCTATTTCTATGGCTATATGAGGGCTCTGCGTAAAGTAGTACATGTTTTCTCTCTATGCACTCTCTCATTTTCTTTCAGTCATAAGGGACATTGAATCTATACATGCAATAGTTGAGCTAGTATGTAATAATTCCACTTGATCAATGGTCAAATTAAAGGACAGGAATACCATACAAAATGATAAGTAGTCCCATATGCTTTAGATTCCGCTGTTAGTTATTTCTGACATTGGGTGAATACAGATTCACACCTTAGCGATGAGTCTGGCACATCCACACCCTATTGCCTTTGGTACTTATTTGTCTCGCTTGTATCTCCCAGATAGCTCATAATTCTCACAACCACACTACACTTCTATTTCTACACCAATACATACAGGGAGTAAGTGGAACCCATCCAAACATAGATGAACCATAGAATACAACCCCGCATCCCTTCACCATAGATGAACCATAGAATACAAACCCGCATCCCTTCACCATAGATGAACCATAGAATACAAACCCGCATCCCTTCACCATAGATGAACCATAGAATACAAACCCGCATCCCTTCACCATAGATGAACCATAGAATCCAAACATGCATCCCTTCACCATAGATGAGCCACAGAGTCAAACCCCTCATCCTATTACCATATAGTCAAAACACTCATCCTTTCTATGACCCCTATCAAAAGAGTGCAAACACTCATCCTTTCACTGTAGACAAACCATTAAAACCCTCATCCTTTCTATGACCCCCATCACCATCAGCATCACCCCATCCGCCTGTCCTTACCTTTCCCACTGAGCTCCAGGCACTCCAGGGACAGGACAGAGTCCTCCAGGGAGAACCTTCCAAACAGGCTGCCAGCCATGTGGTACACACACACCTCCACGACACACACACACACACACACCTAGCGACGACTCACACACCTAGCGACGACTCACACACTCACACCTGAGACAGCCTGAGAGATGCTCCTCTCCTCCTCTCTCATCCCCTCCTTCAGAGCGCCTCTCTCTCTCCTCTTCCTCCTCTCCCTCCTCCTCCTCTCAATACCTGCAGCTCCTGAGAGCTGCCAAGGATGACTGAGCCTCTCCCCCTGAATGGAAGCCTCTCAGTGGAGAGAGGAAGGGGAGAGAGAAATAAAGGGGGAACGAGGAGGGTTGAGTGGTGCATCTCACGTGGGAGGTGTGATGCTTGGAAAGGAAGGGGGAATCAAGGCACAATGATGTCCTACTAGCCACTACCGTGTGTGTGTGTGTGTGTGTGTGTGTGTGTGTGTATGTGTGTGTGTATGTGTGTGTGTGTGTGTGTGTGTGTGTGTGTGTGTGTGTGTGTGTGTGTGTGTGTGTGTGTGTGTGTGTGTGTGTGTGTGTGTGTGTGTGTGTGTGTGTGTGTGTGTGTGTGTGTGTGTGTGTGTGTTGGGAGGGAGGGATCTTCTGATTGGTGCTTATATCAAGAACGTCCTTCCAGTTTAGTGACATTATCATGGTTCACCACACATTGGCCGTGTCCTGACTCTCGACCCTACACTTGGACTCTTTCCCGTATGAATTTAACACTGATGAAAACTCCTTCCAACCAATCCTATACCTTTAAATTCATGACAGGAGTGTGCAAGTGCACGCTTCTGGGAAAGGGTGCAGAATCGAGATGTTGCCAAAATCCAAGTTATAGGAGAGACTAGGAAAGCTATGAACCTCCATAAACTATTCCTCACATTCTCTGTGCGATGTATTATGGCTGTAGCTAGCTATTAGCATTATGCTCACGAAGCAGTGCACATAAAAACATTACGGCTTCATTGACCGAGTGCATGAACCACCTCCTCGCTTCAAATCAAAATATAATTGTAACCGGCTGCATATCAGTGCCAAAAAATAGCCATACTATAAAATGCTAACTTTTTTGATAACTGGGAGACAAGAAATTGTTCCGAGGCACAATTTATTCTTGGTTGCAGAAAACGTCCATCAGGAAGATCTCCCCCTTGGCTAGTTTACAAACAGAGATTGACGTGCGGGCCATTTCTAAAAACAGATTTAATGCACATTCAATATCTCAGGGGTGTTGAACCGCCATAAATCTAAATTCCACTCCTCACCTCGCCTGCACAAACTCATGAGCTACATGTACTTCACATCAGATGCCATACAACTTTCGGTAATACATTGAGTCAGCCAGCCATTGGTGAAAACACTTCAAACGAGAGAATTTCCCCTCTCTTCCATCTCCCAATGGTGAGATAAATGAATTGTCTCTGTCTTTGTCATTGTGTATGTGTCTGTCCAGTGTCCCTGTCCTTGTCAATATCCTTCTCCCACTCCCTCTCCCTGTCCAATAGCAAACACAGAAATCAGCCCACAATCAGGGAATTGAAAGGATTTATTTGAAGAGAAATCAGCCCACCCAATCTCAAAACTCCCAAACCCCCATCTCACCCCAACACTAATACCCACTAGAGAAGCCTCAATGGGGGCTGGGAGGGGGGGGGGGGCACACACCAAGGTCGGTACCAGAGGGTAGTGAGGTCTAATAACAGACAGATTCTTCCAGACAGCCAGACTGATAAGTCTGAGTTGGAGTCCGAATTCACTGCTTCATTAGGCACATCATTAAGTCACATTAGAGGAGTCGAGATAACTTGCAGGGCCCCACGTGATAAACTGTCCCTACCTGCTACATCTCTCTCTATATCTCTCTCTCTCTGTCTCTCTGTCTCTGCACACACCAAGGTCAGTACCAGAGGGTAGTGAGGTCTAATAACAGACAGATTCTTCCAGACAGCCAGACTGATAAGTCTGAGTTGGAGTCCGAATTCACTGCTTCATTAGGCACATCATTAAGTCACATTAGAGGAGTCGAGATAACTTGCAGGGCCCCACGTGATAAACTGTCCCTACCTGCTCCATTTCTCTCTATATCTCTCTCTGTCTCTGTCTCTCTCCCACTTGAACACTTTCTCTCTTTTTATCCCTCCATCCTTCTCTGTTTCTTTTTAGTTGTGTTTCTCTCTGTTATGTGGAAATCTGCTGGACTGGGGGGTCATTCATCCAGTCTCATTCATCAGAGTAGGTTGAAACATCCCTCTCATCTTCTCTTTCTCTTTTGCTCTCTCACCCCTCCTCTCTATCTCTCACCCTATTTTTCTCTATCTGTCACCCTCTCGCTTTCTCTCGCAACTCCCCCAAGATTAAAACCTGTCAACAATTAAAACCTTGGACCTCTACCTTTCTCCCTCACTCTCACTCTCTTTCTCTCTCTCTCTCTCTCTCACACACACACACACACACACACACACACACACACACACACACACACACACACACACACACACACACACACACACACACACACACACACACACACACACACACACAGATAGAGTGGAAGTTGGAAGTTTACATACACTTAGGTTGGAGTCATTAAAACTTGTTTTTCAACCACTCCACAAGTTTCTTGTTAACAAACTATAGATTTGGCAAGTCGGTTAGGACATCTACTTTGTGCATGACACAAGTAATTTTTCCAACAATCGTTTACAGACAGATTATTTAATTTATAATTCAATGTATCACAATTCCAGTGGGTCAAAAGTTTACATACACTAAGTTGACTGTGCTTTTAAACAGCTTGGAAAATTCCAGAAAATGATGTCATGGCTTTAGAAGCTTCTGATAGGCTAATTGACATAATTTGAGTCAATTGGAGGTATACCTGTGGATGTATTTCAAGGCCTACCTTCAAACTCAGTGCCTCTTTGCTTGACAAGACCTCAGAAAGAAAATTGTAGACCTCCACAAGTCTGGTTCATCCTTGGGAGCAATTTCCAAATGCCTGAAGGTACCACGTTCATCTGTACAAACAATAGTACGCAAGTATAAAAACCATGGGACAACGCAGCCGTCATTCCTCTCAGGAAGGAGACGCGTTCTGTCTCCTAGAAATGAACGTACTTTGGTGCGAAAAGTGCAAATCAATCCCAGAACAACAGCAAAGGACCTTGTGAAGAAGCTGGAGGAAACAGGTACAAAGGTATGGTCTGGTCTGATGAAACAAAAATAAAACTGTTTGGCCATAATGACCATCGTTATGTTTGGAGGAAAAAGGGGAAACTTGCAAGCCGAAGAACACCATCCCAACCGTGAAGCACGGGGGTGGCATCATCATGTTGTGGGGGTGCTTTGCTGCAGGAGGGCCTGGTGCACTTCACAAAATAGATGGCTTCATGAGGTAGGAAATTATGTAGATATATTGAAGCAACATCTCAAGACATCAGTCAGGAAGTTAAAGCTTGGTCGCAAATGGGTCTTCCAAATGGACAATGACCCCAAGCATACTTCCAAAGTTGTGGCAAAATGTATTAAGGACAACAAAGGCAAGGTATTGGAGTGGCCATCACAAAGCCCTGACCTCAATCCTATAGAACATTTCTGGGCAGAACTGAAAAAGCTTGTGCGAGCAAGGATGCCTACAAACCTGACTCAGTTACACCAGCTCTGTCAGGAGAAATGGGCCAAAATTCACCCAACTTATTGTGGGAAGCTTGTGGAAGGCTAGCTGAAACGTTTAACCCAAGTTAAACAATTTAAAGGCAATGCTACCAAATACTAATTGAGTGTATGTAAACTTCTGACCCCTTGGGAATGTGATGAAAGAAATAAAAGCTGAAATAAATCATTCACTCTACTATTATTCTGACATTTTACATTCTTAAAATAAAGTGGTGATCCTAACTGACCTAAGACATGGAATTTTTACTAGGATTAAATGTCATGAATTGTGAAAACTGAGTTTAAATGTATTTGGCTAAGGTGTATGTAAACTTCCGACTTCAACTGTACACACACACAGACACACACGTTTCACCCCTTTCTCGCTATCTCTATCTCTTTCTATCGCGAGGCCAAGCCACTTACCAGAGTCCGAGCTGGATGATGCCACGGGCATTTTGGAAATCTGGTCTTCCCAAATCCTCTTCCTTGAATCTTGTTAGGTCAGCTGGAGAGAGAGAATGAGAGAGGTAGGGAGAAGAACATGGTAAACAAACATGAATTATTCATCAGTTATGAATACAACCATCCTCAAACACCAAACTGGAGAAATGGACCAAGAAGAGGGAGGGAGGGACGATAAGAGAAGCAGACAAAGAGCAGTAGAGGGAGACTGAGGGAGTTCTCCCTCATGTTATTTACACCCACCCAGTCCCAGTATAGTTCCCATGCCCACACATGCCCATTCCCCTGTTGTCAGTGTCTAATTATAGGTAACACCCACACTGTCCAACTCAGTTTCCACGAAGTCAACTATAGCTAGTTAGAGAGATTGGCTACAGTAAGCGAGTGATCAGGATAACATGTTGTACTAGCTTGGAGAGGATTGTTAAGGCATCTGATTGAACCCATTGGCATTACGCTTAATGTCATCAGGAACTGACTGGAGTTTCTAAATAAATTGTTTGCCGATGGATTTGTGAAGAAGAGTCCTAGAATTGTATTACATTACAGCAGTGAGAGATCAAGGACAAGTAGCGACAGATTGAAGAGTCAAGTGAGACGTTAGTGTGTGTGTGAGAGAGAGAGAGAGAGAGAGAGAGAGAGAGAGAGAGAGAGAGAGAGAGAGAGAGAGAGAGAGAGAGAGAGAGAGCTGGAGAGAGAGCTAGAGAGAGAGAGAGAGAGAGAGAGAGAGGGAGAGAGAGGGAGAGAGAGGGAGAGAGAGGGAGAGAGAGGGAGAGAGAGAGAGAGAGAGAGCTGGAGAGAGAGCTAGAGAGAGAGAGAGAGAGAGAGAGAGAGGGAGAGAGAGGGAGAGAGAGGGAGAGAGAGAGAGAGAGAGGGAGAGAGAGAGAGAGAGAGAGAGAGAGAGAGAGAGAGAGAGAGATGGAACAGAGGTGGAAAAAGAGAAGTCGATGAGGGAGAACAGCATCCAAGGATGCTAATTCCTGGTTGCCATGACAATATACCTCAGACTGTGGTCAGGGTGAAGGGGTGGTAGCCAAATAGGAGGGAAAGTCTATCATTCAGCCCCGTCATCACACACACACACACACACACTTCCTACAGTATAAAGCACAAAGCACAATCATCATCTAAAAAGTGTGTGTCTATGCAGATGAGTATATTACCACCATATCAACACTTAGACAGAAGCTCGAATTGTAGTTCCTGCTGTGCCATTGAAACACACTGCAACCCAGAGTGTGAAATGTACTCTACCACTGCCCAGGGCTTTGTATAACTCTGATCTACGCAGATCAGGCTCTTAAAACGTTCACACCAGTCCCCCCCCCCCCCCCCCCCCCCCCCAGCTCATCCCTCCCTCTCCAGCCTTCCGGTGTTCGCACTGGGAAATGACAGAGCACACAGGCAAGCACACACACGATAAAGCATACACAGACGCGCACACACACACACACATACAGTTACTCTCTCACACATAGACGCACACACAAACACGCACACACAAATGACAGAGCTTGTTAAAAGTATGCAGGCAGCTTGCAGGCAGGCTTGGCCATGCTTGAGCTGGGTTTACAGAGGGTGAAGAGAGAGAGAGAGAGAGAGAGAGAGGTCAGCATTTTCCTGCGTTATTTCGCCAGCTCTCTCCCTCTCTCTTTTTTTTCGGAGCGTTTCTTATGCAGGGACAAAATCAGCCCAATGACGCTGCACACCGAATTATATCATTTTCTTAACCATATTATGAAAACGGATGAAATTGTAATCAAGCGATTAAGCCTTTATAAAGCACTTTCCAATCTAAATAATAAGGGTATATAAATGTACAATAGTTGCATTAGATTCTACAACAGAGATCAGGGTCTGTAGCGTGTTCCTGCTAGGTCTTTTTTATTGTGGGAACTGCTTTGTCTTTAGGTGTGATCCAAAGTCCCATGTTCTCTGTCATACTGAGCCGAGGCTACATCGCCACCACAGCTGCTATGACATCATGCTCGCAGCGCGGGCCTGCAATCATCATCTCTCCACCCTGCCAACCAATTAAGAGGAGAGCAAAGCTGAAGTGGAGAGAAACACTGACACTGGGCCAGGGCCACAAACAGAGGGACGGACGACAACAGGATTAACACAATTTAAGAGAGCGGAGTGAGAAACACTGAAGGTAGCATTTCTATTTCTGTAGTCATTTACAGGTCTCTGATATATATTTTTGAAAGGTTTGTTGTTGCACAAACTAGGTGTCTTGGATCCACATCTTGGCCAGGAGCCAGCACCTACTTTCTTAATGTGTGGTCCAGGTACACAGGTGTTATATCTACCCCCAACAGGTAGGTTCCACCTTAAATCTGTGATGCCAACACGCACACACACAAACACTTTCTCTCACCCACACACACTGTTACTGACAGACACAGACTCTTTGACACACACATACTCTGACAGAAACAGACCCACACAAACGCGCACACACATACACCACAACCGTATCCTAATCCACGCGTGGCTCGCGTCACGCCTAAAAATAACCCTGCCCGCACTCCCGCAGGTTCCTCTCCTCCTCTCATTGCATCACAGAGGGAAAGCGCTCGTATCCAAGACAACCGCAAGGACCTCTTTCCTTTTTTTCCACTGGTTTGCCATGGCAACAAGGAAAAATGCGTAAAATAATAATAAGGGGAGAGGGAATTGCAATTGTACTCAATTGGGGAATAATGAAATGCAAATGGTAGTAGTTTAATGTGTCTCTGCTATTGTATTGTAGTTTTTTTATATCAAAACAATACTGAGAATAAATTGTAGAGGGTGAACCGCATCATTGAAATCCAGAGTATTGCCTTCAAAACGAATCACAGTGGAATCGATCATAGCACAGTGAGATACACAAGCTGGATCACAAGGCTTAACTGGCAGTTTAAAAAGGCCAACTCAGAGGTCTACGATAAAAGCTCTCAATGAGAAATGTCTTTGTAAACTTGCTCTCTCACCCGAAAGACTGATTAAACTTGATTTCAGATTTCCGATATGTATCATGTCTCACCAAAGTGCTTGAATAAACTTCAGGAGTGTGTGTCTGATTGTACACTTTATATAGTTTATATTCAGGTCCACTGGTGCAATATTTGAGTGGCAAGCGTATGGTGTATTTGGTCTGGGGCCGGGGCGGTATTCATATAGTGTCTTGGAGTAAGAGCGCTGATCTACGATCAGTTTTGCCTATTAGATCATAATGAATGTGATTACATGGACAGGAGGGACCTGATCCCACTCTGAGACCGGCTCTGACACCGGCCCTGATTTCTCCATGAAAAACTAAAGCAAGAGAATCACAGAACATTTATAAGGAGCTTTTAAATAACAGATTAAAGGTTTTACTTATTTACTTAAGAGCTGTAAAATCAGGTGTGACCTAAATTCCTCCTTAACAAACTCAAACTTCTGTGAATCTGTGTTACACAACGGGAGCCCAAAATAACTTGAATTCACTACATCAAAACAAAAGAGTATTTTGTAGGGAGGAGAAACAAACTAATTGAAATGGTCATTTGAAGCTAGTATGTGCCACATGGTCAACTGAGATCTGAGATCTGCATGTTCAACACTGTTTTCATTCTCACCACCTCATGTATATTGATGCACACAAGGTGTTACTATAGTTAGCTACTTAAATTCCCCTGGGATCAACAGTGATAGCCCCAACTCAACTGGAAAATAAAAGTTTAGCCACACACAATAGCCTTAGCAGTTCCACTGCCAGTAATTCAGTCAAAAAAGTACTGATTGAATAAGTCTGAGTAATGACAGCCCTTGGTTCAACGTCACCAACATACCTCTTGACTAAAGACTAAAGTTTCTGACCAAATGTTACAGATAGGATATGGTAAAGTATGATATGGTATACTATACGATATATTTACATTTACATTTAAGTCATTTAGCAGACGCTCTTATCCAGAGCGACTTACAAGTACATACATTCATACTTTTTTGTAGCAATAAGGCAATTTAAGCAATAAGGCACGGGGGGGTGTAGTATATGGCCAATATACCACGGCTAAGGGCTGTTCTTAGACATGACACATTGCGGTATATTGGCCATATACCACAAATACCACATTGCGGTATATGTACCACATATACCACATCGCGGTATATTGGCCATATACCTTAGCCGTGGTACATTGGCCATATACCACAAACCTCCGGGTTGCCTTATTGCTATTATAAACTGGTTATCCACGTAATTAGAGCAGTAAAAATAAACGTTATTTTCATACCCGTGGTATACGGTCTGATATACCACAGCTGTCAGCCAATCAGCATTCAGGGTTCTAGCCACCCAGTTTATAATATATGATACACAATACGATATAAAATACAATATGTTAAAATACAATATGATCAGATACGATATGAGGCCTTCAAAGGAAATGCTGTGATGTGAAACTCTAGTCACAAAGTTTCTAAACCCAGAGGTGCAACATCGTTAGACTTCCGGGAACGCTTGCGAAACAGACCAAGCAAGCCAAACCGGGATTTGGGGTTTGAGAAATCAGTAACCACATTTCCATCCACAATTTTTATGCGACTAAAGTCATACCGTATAATACAAAATCCTGACAGCTGTGATGGAAACAGGAAGTCTCGGTACAATGTTATAAATGCAGGGAGATAATTTGTTCGTTCGACATGGTGGGCTCTTTTTCCATCTGTAAAATGAATTATGCGAGAAATGGCAATGGAAACGCGTAAACGCGCAAATATTGATATAATAACCATCATATCAAAGTAAACTTAGAGTCACGCGAGGATATATTGTGTGTCCCTCCCGCTACGATTTGGGAAAGCATGCAATTTATTAGGCTACAGATTAGATAAAGTATGATGAACTTTCAAATGGTGGTGAAAGTGCACGGTGATGAGCTTGATGCTCCTTTCCAATAAATATCGAGGGTCTTATTCTGCTGACATCGCTCTTATTCATAATAATCTCATCATGTAGACTAGCCAACCTGCACAGCCAACCCGCACTGTATCTGTGAGCTGTTGGCTAGAGCACAGGTGCCAAAACCAGAGTAGGTACATTTACTATTTAACGCAACAGTTTTTGCGATGGAATTAAAAATGTGATGGAAACACATAAAAAACGTTCGATTTTTATTCGGTACATGAAAACTTAACATTTTGTGTGCACTACCTCATCCTGCACTCATTTGTATCCGCAACAAATCCGTTTGGTTGCAACACCACTGGGGGGAATATAGGCATATTTTCTTCATGGGGATTTTAGAATATTCGCATTAAAATCTGTCGCCAATTGGATGGAAACAGGTGGTAAGAAGGGTGAAAAATGATTCCTTAGTTGTTAATTTTCTCAAAATCCAAAGGCACAACCTACATTCGAGAAAAGTCCTAATTAGTTGAACATGTTATTACTCCAACCTCATGAAAGTATCGAAGAAGTGCCTTTGATTTGACAGCCTGCACATGCACAGTTCAGCGCGAGACAACATGTTTCTGCACATGAGTTTAGCTAGCCAACATCACCTTGACATCGCCTACAAGTGTGATCGGGGAATTCTATTGAGAAGCAGCTTCTGCCTATCTTTATACTATACTGTCTTGGATCTAGTGGCCCTGAGTTTTTCCAGAGCACATGAGCTCACCTCAAGTAAAACTCCTGTCCCTATAGAGCCAATCCATACAAAAGAATGCAGTAGCCCAGCCCATTTTACAGTAGTTGTGTCACCATGGTTACGACCCCTAAATTCATCCAGACTGATCTGTTGTGGTAGTGGCAGGGGTGACATAAGCATTGTTCACACTGCAGGCCTTAATGCTCAAATCAGTTTTTCAAATCAGTTTTTGAATACTGACTGTCCAAACAGCAAGTTACAAGAGTCCAAATCGGATTACGCTAGTTGTCATAGTAACGACTGGTGTGTGCGCTGTGGTGTAAACTGATTGGTGGTGGTGCTCGTGCTTTCTATCATTCCCGATGTAGCAAGCTAAGGTGACAACAATGCCTGCCATGGACGTTTTCCAGTTGCTTTAAATGTGGTGCGAAGGGTGAAGGACGGAGGGGGGCCACTGGAATAGATGCTTTACACCGTCGCCGGTTAATCTCTATGCCGACTCACCGTGCCTACAATGGAGGCCCAACCAAATATGGTGGATAAATTAAGATAGTTCACTAAGGGCCGTTTACCATTGAAATAAAATGCAGTTCCGGTCTACTTAAAGGGGTGGGTCTCCCATAGACACCAATGCAATAGCAGCTGGGTCTGGTGTACTTAGCTCATTGACTTTCATTGAAGCAGAAAAAAAACTGTGAGTGGGGTGTCTTGCTTCCTCTTCCATCTCTGGCCTTACCTCTGCACTTTCTCTGCCGACAGCTGATTCAGCCAGAGAAGAAATCAAAGCCTGAGAGGCTCGGTTGTCTCTCAGCAACACAGTCTCTCCCTACAGCTAGGGATACAGCGCTATGGAGCGGCATAAGTAGAATAGTTCATATGAATATAGGCACAATTAGGTTTGGTATTCAAGATAGAAGTTGCCAAAAAAACTTTTGTGGACAGGCTACATAAACATAAAAGGTACAAATTATGTGAGATTTTAGTTCTGGGCTAATGATCTAGGATCCAGTTTTGGGGAGTAGTGAAATATATGTAGTTCAATTAGTAATTTAATTACACATTTTCAGTAGCTTGGTCGTAGTTGAACCAAATTCAAATCTTGATAGTGTTTTCAGTAGTTACTTTGTTGCCATGTAGCGGTGTAGCTAACTACTGGAACTACACAGTATTTTTTGCAAAGTAGGCAAGAATATCCTTATTTTTTTACAGCAGACCTGCCTAATTGTCACTTGAAACTGTTTTTTGTGTTTAATCGGCTAAATTACACATTCTGTTATTAACATCAGACAATTTGTAGTCTATAACATTTCAGATTTAGATATGATCATTTTTCACATAGTAGTTTTTCAAAGTACTTTACTTAAAGACATGCTCCGGAACTTTTTTAAACCTCCCGCTTTGGGCTGGATATGTCAATGTGTAGTTCATACTATGAGCAGAATGAATGTCTTACCTCAATTAGCCACGAAATCCCTAGTTTGAAAGCGACTGTTTCTGAAAGCTGTGCTGCAACATTTTCCCCCAAATTTCCCCCACGTGGGCCAACCCCCTAGCAATTTAAGTTCTAGACAATGAGCAAGATGCACACACAGCAGAGTGAGAGCAATGACCTGGTGCACATATCTGCACATATGTGATGTAATACACCATTTTTGGGGACCACTTTTGGCATGTGAGCACTACATTCCAAACTACTGGTTAAAAAATATACAAAAGTACCGGAGAATCTATTTAAGTAAACTATATTTTTTTCGTTTTTTATATAAAGGCTAGTGTTAGTGTATCTTAACGTCTTCCAGTGTGAAGTAATTGGTAGCTTGGTAAACTACATTTTCAGAGTAGCTTCACCAAAACAAATTACACTACCCCATCATAGCCTCTGCCGAGTTCTCAACAACCGGATGTTCCGGTTTTCAGGGGAAATGAAAAGAGAGCCTGTGATGCAACTTCTTCATCCACATTTACTGGATTGGTTAAACAGTGCAGAGGAAATCCTCTACTGACAGTTTTGTTCTTCTCGTCAACAGTATCGAGAGTAGGGCAGGGTTCCTCAACTGGTGGCCCGCGGCCCCCCAAGTTTTCTTTTGTTGGACATAAAAGACTATAAAAACACCAGCAAATCAGCTCCAAGTGATTTTTCTTTTGGAAATCTGTTCCAAAGTATTCCCACGCATAACAGAGAGATACTGTATATGTGATCATACACAAATGTAAGCAAGGTAGGAAATTATTATGTTTTAGTCAAATATTATATCTGTTTGGGCTTCGTGTGGTCAATTTGCAGTATACAAATGATTTCTAATTATGTTCCGGTCCCCTGACCATCAGCTCAAGAAAAAAAGTTGATGATCCCTGCAGTAGGGGGACTTTACGCCTGCTAAGTTAGGTTACCCCATCATAACCTTATAATTGTGAGATTTGAGGCTGCCCTAGGCCCTGTTTAAATATTTTAGAGATCCTTCCTTCCTTAATCACTGATCTGACATGGTTGGATTGGTGAATGAATATACTGGTTACCTTGCAGTCATTGCCTCAAGGAAGAAGAGAAGTAAGGATAGAACGAGGAAGTAAGGGAGGCTTAAGATTGTGGGAGAATCTCAATTAGATGTCCTCTATTCCGTAAGTCCTCTCCTCTGTCCTATCTTCTCCTCGCCTCCTTTTGGAAAAGGTCAAAGTTAATCAAGGTGAGGAGAGGAAATGTGGAAACAAATGCGCTTGTATATGAAATGAGGCTATCCTACTGTAGTGTGTCATCAGGCATATTACGTTTACAGATGTAAAACTCCAAAATACATCTGTAAAATGGTAAAAAGAAATGTAGCTAGTTGTGCAAGACATTAATAAAAGGATAAGTAGCATGTTGTTTTTAAATGTGTGCATGATTTTCTCATCCGATAAAACAACAGCTTTTTCAAAGGGGGTGTGGCGGATTTCAAAACTCTTCCGCACCGCAGTAAGATACACCTGAATATCCTTCGCCGGAGGAGGCAATCAAGTAGAGGAGCAAACTCCTCAATTTGCCTCTTAACAAATTGACACTCCTTCATATGGCGACCACTTATCGGTTTCCCGGTCACAGAGGATGACAGAGGAGTCTAGGAGAGGACATACTTTTTACTAATTGAGAATCACCCCAAACCTGGAAGTGTTTTCATGCTGTGTAAGGAAGTGCTTAGGTCACATTTCTGTTGAGCTCATTGATCGTGCAGCATCACACAGCTGTCAAACCCGCCAAAAGTACTGTTGCAGCTGCAAGTTCTCAAAAGGAGACTATTAAGAAGGATGAAGTTCCTTTAAGCTGAGCTAAAAGCACTCCAGAATAAGACCTATCACAGTTTTTGTGTAAATCCGCCAGAGGGATAAAAAAAAAACTGTATTAGAAGACTTGAATAACTGCTGAAGCTCATCTCAACCCAAACACCTAATATATGATCTATGATTTTAGACATAACCATCTCACTGTAAGTTTGAGTGTAACATGTAATAAAGGACACTATGAATGTTGAAAAGGACCTCTCTTCCTGCCAGCCGTGTCTTCAGTGCTCATTCAGTAGGCGAGATCAGGGTTTCCCAAACTCGGTCCTGGGTCCCCCCCTGGGTGCAGGTATGGTTTTTGCCCTAGCACTACACAGCTGATTCAAATAATCAAAGCTTGATGATGAGTTGGTTCTTTGAAGCAGCTGTGAAGAGCTGGGGCAAAAGCCAAAACGTGCACCCAGGGGGAGGCCCAGGACCGAGTTTGGGAAGCCCTGGGCTAGATCACTCCCTTTCCCAATTACCTTGTTAGAGAAGATGTCAAAATGAATTACCAAGTGTTTACATCATGGTCCCATCCACCAGGTATGATGTTCTGATTGAATGGTAAGGTTGAGTTTCCACATTATTTCAACAAAACATATATTTGTGGAAAACTGTTTGGAATTGCTAAAAGTCAAAAATGTAAGGGGAAAAAAATTCACCAAACATTTTATCCAAATCCAATGACGGTGAAATGTTTTGTTGATTTCTCCTTAGTTGACAACTGAACCAACTAGATGTTGAACTGAAGTCTGTGCCAAGTACGGAATTGCAGGAAATAAACTCTAAAACTTATATTTTTTTGCTCCACTGTCAAAAAGGAGGCCGCTAAAGTGTTTTGCTCGCAAGATGCCCATCCCTGGGTTAAAGTGTTTGCTTGACAGTCGTGGACCCGGGTTCGAGTCCCGGTCGGGGCTACCCCTCGTATTTGCTACAATGTCATTACCCAATAAGCTACTGTAGGCTATTACTCTCAGAACCAAATTACACATGATCATTTGTTTGTTTATTCATATTAAAACTGAAAGCGAAATGTGGTGCGTAGGGAGTGACGTGAGCATGCACCAGGGAACAGGTGCACATGATGTCCGATCCGACTATCCTTATGGCTACTACATAAGGTCTGGAATTCTGCTATTGTAAAACAGCCATTCTCTCCGTCACAAGTACATTTCCAAGAGTATGATTGATAATCCATCATTAACTTGTAAAGGCAGTGATATATTGTTCTAATTCACAAGCGCAAGGGATGGAAGACCGGACACTGGTTAGACTACATTGTATCTCCTCACACAACTTGGCACCTATTGAGTGCCGTACGTGGGATAAGAAAATAAATCAGAAATAGCTTGTGTTTTTGCTTAAATGCTTTTCTCTTAGACTATTCCTCACCATCTGTGGGCTTTGTATGCACACCAATAGGCTCCTGCGTAATAACCATAGCCTATGGACGTAGCCTAAGCTAGAGGAGGTAAAGTGCCAGGAATATGCTATTATGTGCACTATCAACATTATTGATATTGCGATAACACCACTATGAATAATTCACAATGTCCAATCCATTCATTCGTAATATGATGGATTCTAGCCTATAACAAACCACCTGGTGCCACGGGCGCATCACGGCAGAATCACAATCGATTTTAAATAGCCGGGACACAAAGAAAACGATAGCAACAAGAAATGATCATCTTCTATATCAATAACCATTCTTTCTGTTCAACAAATGACTACTTTAGGAGCTCATATTAGGTTACCTTGCTTCTGTTGCTCCCACTGTCCAATTCGAGACGAGAGCAAAGACGGCGCGGCTGAAATGTCAAATCCCTGAGCACGGTTGCTGAAGATAAAAGGGAAAACGGTATGTGTGCCACAGTGCAGACCCCACCGAACTGCGGTTTGAATGCTTCTTGTCGTGCAGGTCTTGAGTCTAGACGACTTAAAGATCAAAATATCACACGTGATAAGACAGTGCAATATACAATGTACCATAAACAAAGTAAGGAAATAGTACACTATACTGTGTCCAAAGTTTCAAAATGATGAGTTTCATCTTCACCATTGGAAACTGTATTAAAATGCTGATACTTCAATACATCCCTACTCTTTTTGAGACCGTTGTGAGAAATTATGGTAAATGTGTAGGCTGGCCATGTCCTGCAGCAAGGTCAGTAGAATATGTGGTCTAATGCATAAATTACAAGTCCAATGGCAAATAACGTACAGAGAACATTTTCCTTGTAATATACTGCCACCTAGTGGTATGATAGTGGTATAATATGTCACATACAATGATATTACTCTTGTAACCATGGTTAATAATAAGCCTGAAGTGGTGGGTGGTCTAGGATCATATCCAATCATGGCTTTTGGATATAAATATTGGTTTGTTTATCTGTTGAGTCAGACACGGAAAGGTTTTCAACAAAAGCTCACTGTGACGAGATGTATTATAACACATTTATTTATTATTCATTGTTGAATTTAATTACAAATTATGTCAACAACAAAAAATAGACAATTATGTTGAGAGAGTGAGAAAGAGAGAGAGAGATGCATGCATGTTGAAAATAAATAGTGGGCCACACAGTCCAGTGAAGGTTGCCAGATGAGCAGCCTATTTGAGTTGTTGTAAGGCCCACCATTTGAGTGGAACAGCATGCCAGTGGGACGGGACCCAGATTTATCCGAGATCACTGCCATCCGAACTGTTAGAAAAAGACACAGAAAGTCAGTAGCTGGCCTTTCAAACTCACTAAACTCCATATCAAGTGATCAAACTTAGATATTGCTATCCAGTGTGGGCACTACTTTTAGGAGTCTCTGAGTGGACTGTCACATTCCTACTGCAGGTGTATGCATGGGTCATGTTGATATACTCAAGGTATGAGTCTGTTGTAACAAAGAGCAGACAGTCACTTTGAATCACCCTTTCCCTCAGTCTCTTCATCCTCTCACCGTTGTGTTAAATCGCCTTCCGACTCATTTCTGAGCAGCAACCACCCCAGAGCTGACTCAGGCGCAGACCTCTTTCCGTACCTAGTGGACACAGAGACCATCACATACTGTATGTCACCAAGAGATGTACATTACTTGCTGGAGTGTGCTAACAGGGGTCTTAAGATCATATCATGTCCCCTTGTCGCGATTAATAGCCTGGCCACCTGATCGTTGACAGACCCATGAATTGCGAGGCACTACCTCAATTAGTCTTGCCGAGTTCTGGAAGAGAAGATCCAAGGTCCTTCCCTTCAGAACTCCTTCTCCAATGCGTTTTAAGAAAGAGGCGAGAGGATGCCAGGAATCGGGAGAAAAATTAATTGCGAAAGAGACAAAGTTTCAAGAAACTACGTAGACATTATTGGTGTGAATACCCTACTGCTGGGTTCCCCAATAGGCAGCCTGTGGGCCAAATACGGCCCGCGGGGGATTTTATTTGGCACACAAGTTCTCTCAGCAAAAAAAACTTTGAATTTTCATTGTTGGACATAAAAGACTGTAAAATCAACAGGAAATCAGCTCAAAGTGATTTTAATTTAGGAAATGCAGTACCATCAAAAGTTTGGACACACCTACTCATTCTAGGGTTTTTCTTTGTTTTACTATTTTCTATATTGTAGAATAATAGTGAAGACATCAAAACTATTAAATAACACATATGGAATTATGTAGTAACCAAAAAAGGTTTTAAAGAAATATATTTTAGATTTGAGATTCTTCAAAGTGAAAGTAGCCACTTTTAAGAATCTCAAGTGCTCAACATGCATAACAGTGCTTAACAGTGCTCAAGTGCTTAACAAGTGCTCAACATATGTGGGAACTCATTCAAGACTGTTGGAAAGGAAAAACATTCCACATGTAGCTGATTGAGAGAATGCCATCAAGGCAAATGGTGGATACTTTGAAGAATCTAAAATCTAATTTTGATTTGTTTAACACTTTTTTGGTTACTACATGATTCCATATGTGTTATTTCATAGTTTTAAAGTCTTCACTATTATTATACAACGTAGAAAATAGTAAAAATAATGAAAAACCTCTGAATGAGTAGGTGTCCAAACTTTTGACTGGTACTGTATGTTCCCAAGTATTCCCATGCTTAAATAGAGAGGCATATATTTATGTGTCAAAAACTATGTCTGTTTGGGATTCTCGCTGTTCATTCGCAGTGTGCAAATTATTTAGAACAATGTTCCGTCTCCCCGACCATCCGCACAAGGAAAAATAGGCCCACGGCTGAATGTAATGTGGACCCTTGCCCTAGTGTGTGTACTCACTACTCGCCTATACCCTTTTTATCTCCAGAGGCAAGAACACATATCTCAAGCAATTAGCTCTAAACAAGGAGAGATTTTAAAGTCCATTATCCAATGCTCAGCAAGGCAAGCAATCCTCGGTTCCACAGAGAGTGACACGGCTTTTAAATCATCTTTAAATCACTGAACTCAATGCTTTGCCAATGAGGAGTGAATTTCCCTTTGTGAGAACAAGAGGGGCTGAACTGCATGGCACACAGCCCTTGTAGTGCATTGACAGCTTCAGCCCACTTAAAGACATGCTCTGGTACTTTGGCGACTAAGAAAGTATTTTTTCAACCTTTGGGCTGAATGTGTTAATGTGTAGTTCTTACATGCATAATCTATGAGCAGAATAACTGTCTTACCTCAATTAGCCACGAAATGCCCAGTTTGAAAGCAACTGTTTTCTTGAAGATGTGCTGTGCCTTTTTCACTTAATTTCCCGCCACGTGTGCCTGCCCCCTAGCAATTCGAGTTCTAGCCAATGAGCTTCAGCCCCTCACATTTGAGTGACAGCTAGCAAGAGGCCAGCCCAGTGTTATCCAATAAGGTTGCAGGGCGCGCCGAGAGAGAGAGCGAGCGAGCGAGAGAGAGAGAGTATACAAAAGTACTGGATAATCTATTTAATGATAGACTGCAGTCTGAGACTGGATTGGTTTCAGGATCCATCAAACGCTATAAGCCTACATGAAATCTCTCTGAGCCACAAACGTACAAGCACAGATACATATGCACAGGCGCGCACACACACACAGAGCAATTACTGTTGAGCTTTTCTCTTGCCCACAAAACACAGAGATAGGACATTAACTTAATGCCTAGAGCAAAACCAGGCTCCTTTTCTTTTCTGTCCATACCATCATTATTTGAAATAACTACTCTGTTCTCTAAATACTCATCTCTCTGTCTGTGTAATGCTGCTGCATATGTGTCTTGCCAAAACTGGAATGAAGTTATGTTATAACAGTGTTCAGAACAAACGGTTGGTTGGAGAGCCAGGAGAATATCATTATCCTCAGGCTTTGTTCAAATATCTCTTGTCCCCTCAGAACTTCTCCTGTGACCTTGGCTATTGTGGTAATTTCACCCTCTTAAGAACATCAGCAACATTTGATTGGAATTTAGGGATTGGGATTTTTTTTGTTGCCTTTGTATTCAAATTGAGTGAAGGAATATGCTATCAGTTTATTGATTGTCGGTAGGAGGTTCCATTCCCATATAACTGGTTTGAGAAATTGTCCCACCCCCCCGCAATAGGCTGAAACATTGCATTATCTCTGACTCTCGTGCCATATCTAAGACAAGGTGTTCCCATGTTGATAACATGTTAGCCTACAGAGTGCTGAACTCACTCACCTCTGTCTAGTGATGAGGTTGATGCAGTGTCGCAGACACAGAGACTCAATTGTACTGAGAGACAGGGGCAAATCCTGTTGTGCTTACCTTTTGCCCCAAGGCACAGAGATAGGACATGAACTTGGAGAGCCAAGAGAATATCATTATCCTCAGGCTTAATTCCAATATCTCTTGTCCCCTCAGAGCTTTTTCTGTGACCTTGGCTATAGTGGTAATTTGACCTTCTTCAGAATATCAGCAACATTTTATTGGAATTTGGCAGAGGGATTTTTTTTTAAACCTTTGTATACCAATTGAGTGAAGGAATATGCTGAGTCTATTGATTGTCAGTGGGAGGTTCCGTTCCCATAAAATTGGTTTGAGAAATTGTCCCCCCCCCCCCCCCCAATAGGCTGAAACATCACATTATCTCGGACTCTCGTGCCATATCTAAGACAAGGTTTTCCTGTGTAGATAAAATGCTAGCCTACAGAGTGCTGAACTCACTCACCTCTGTCTATTGATGAGGTTGATGTAGTGTCGCAGCGCTGTGTTGTATCTGGCCCATTCCTCCGGAGGCGCGTTGTCGTCGGGGCTCACCGGCTTGGTAAAGTAGGCATCCGTGAAAGTGCCCAGACAAACCAGCACGCCCAGAACGAGGACTACAAGGATCAACCAGGGTCTCAGTGTGTTGGCCATCTGTAAATAAAAGAATGTAGGCTAGCACTTCCCTGACGTCTGCTGGACTTAAAGAAAAGTTGAACAAAAGCTTGGCATTCTTGGCATCAGAATCTCAAAGTCAACAGTTTTAAGCAAAGCTTTTTGATGACTCAGATGAGTAAGTCTTCGTCTTTTTGACAGGAGGCTTTATCAGACACATTAGCAGTTGCACTGTCTATGGTGCTGAAATGTGTGCCAAAGTTGCTTACGAAATAAACCAATTGGTCTTCAACCTATTGATTCTACAATACTATGGAACATTATATTGTGTTAAGTAATGATAATGAAAGAATTGCTTGTTTACTCTTTCTAATTGCTACTGCAATTGCGGTGGCATTTGCGTCCTTTGCCTTTGCAACCATGAAAAACACTTTAAAATTACAAATACTTACACAGCAAACATGTTTTTGTTTATATTGATGTGTTTATCAATGATAGAACATAATGCTAGTCCTTTATACTGCAAAACATTATGTTTATGCATTATTTAAAGTACCTAGGGCAAGCAAATTGGCTTGTCCCAGTAGTGTTGTAGTTACAAGTCTTTCATATATTGTATAGATCAATAAAAACAAAGGCTATTAAAATACCTTTAGTAAATGAAGGGTTAAAGGGTTTAACGACCTTAGATTTGAGCATCTGTGGTGTTACTACTCCGAGGGTGAAGTCAGCATTATAGGGGCACTTTTGGTAAATCTCTATGTAGAAAATCTAAATCAGCCTACCCTACTCAAGTAATGTTTATTGTCATGAATTAAGGTCTTAATCTACATGTTTATGATGAAAACAAGTGGATAACTGATTATTCAGTGGTTGCTACAATACCTAAAACAACATCAGACCCTTACTTTTGCTAAAGTGTGTCTTTCAGTTACAGTGGGGCAATTTAGTAGATGAAGTGGGGCACTATTTTCTCATTAGAAATACATGAATGTCCCACTTCACCTGCCACTTGCTATGAAATCATCAAAGAGGCATTGTAGGGGCTTATAAATAACACACTCTGTTTTAACAATTGTGTCAATGACATTATACTAGACCCTCTCCATGCCCTTGTAAAATGTATTTGGGAACCTTCCAAGCTCTTGGTGAAAATCGAACCAAAGGATTCTGCACAGCTTTTACTTGATCACGAAACAGCTCTATTATTCCACAAATGCATAAATCTTTTCATAAATTGAGCTTATTTTCAATACTTACATGTTATTGTCCTTCGTTTCTTTACTACTCGTGTTATTTCCCTCTAATTTCTTCCACAATCATACTATACTGTTTATGTGCCGTATAGCGTCTAGTAGAATCCATTTTCAGATGTTATAAACTACTAAAACAACATATGTTTATGTATTTTAGAATATCTAATAAAGGATATTACATTTCCTTCATTAGATACAAATGATGCAGAGTACACATTCAGCAACAACCCAATAACATTTGTAGTAATTGGGTTGCAAAATGACCGTAGTACAGCACCCTCAAGCATAACTGTACCACTACACCTGTAGGGTGTACTAACTACAAAGCAGGATCAAGGAGTTAGCCAACTAGCTTCCCTAAATGTTCCGAATTAACCCTTTAAAATTCAACAACCAAAAACGCATATCCAAGTTTAGCTTTCTTAATGAACCAGAAAATCAATAGTTATTTCTGGTTGTTTATCAAAGTTAGTTGGGTTGATCCTACTTTGATCCTACTTTATAGCATGCGCAAAGTTATCATAATGGTAAAAATGATTAGTCACACTTTATTTGGATAGTCCATCTGTAGGTGGTCATACTATTAACAAACTGTTGATAAGCAACTGCTTCCTAAAGTTAGATTAGGGTTATAGGGTAAGGTTTAGAATAAGGGTTAGGGTAAAGGTTAGAGTTAGGATAAGGGTTAAGTTTAGGGTTAGTAGATCGTTGAAATGTTACTGATAGTCTCAGTAAGCTGCCATATTAGTTGATTTAGAATGGGATGATACCCAAATAGCCTACATTTAAATAAAGAAAAATGTAGTTAATTCTTTCCTAAATGGCATACCACCGCATTTTAAAAACGACTCAATTGCTAAAACTACTTCAACAGTCAAAACCTCCCAACTCAGCCTAGTCACAGAGAGCAAAAAGTAACTCATTACTCACTCTGCAGCAGGCTTGCGTCACCGGTTTTCACTATGTTCTTGTTGTGCGTTTTATTATTCCCAAAGCCGGATGGTTTATATAGTCAAGGCTACCTGATGCGCGCGCCTTGAGACACGGCTAAGTCACGTTTTCAACTAAATTTAAGCAAGCGAGAACGAGCGGAGTACGGAAGCACTCTTTCCCTATTGAAAGTATCAAATCAAATTTTATTCGTCACATGCTTGTAAACAACAGGTGTAGACTAACAGTGAAATGCTTACTTACGAGCCCTTCCCAACAACGAATAGAGAAAGAAAATAGATAAATAAAAAAGTGTAACACGTAATAATAAAAGTAATAATAAATACACAATGAGTAAAGATATATACACAGGGTATCCGTACCGAGTCGATGTGCAGGGGTATTGAAGTAGATATGTACATTTAACAAATAACTAGGAATAAAGTGACAGATAATAAACAGTAGCAGCAGCTTATGTGATGGGTCAAAAAAATAAAAAATCCAAAAAGAGCCAATGCAGATACTCCGGGTATCTATTTGGTTAACTATTGAAATAGCTATTTATCAGTCATGGCTTGGGGGTAGAAGC
The DNA here is from genome assembly GCF_029448725.1 of Salvelinus fontinalis. NCBI lineage: Eukaryota > Metazoa > Chordata > Actinopteri > Salmoniformes > Salmonidae > Salvelinus > Salvelinus fontinalis. The sequence goes on along the minus strand of NC_074665.1, from coordinate 48,733,129 downwards.
TGTTCAGAGTCCTGTTGGTTCCAGACCTGGGCGAAGCATAAAATACAATCTTTCAGTGTCAACTAAGAGCCTTTAATGTACTTTCATGTCATTATTATGATTTGGGAGAACATGCCAGACTCAAAATTTAGTGAATATGATCACACAGCATTAACTAGGGAATATCATTTTTCCAAATATAATTGGGAACCCCTGGTCTATGACCCCCTGGTCTATAGCCTACTTTTGTCTAATTTCAAGCAATAACGATCCACACATAAACTCAGCAAAAAAATATGAAACGTCCCTTTTTCAGGTATCTGTCTTTCAAAGATAATTAGTAAAAATCCAAATAACTTCACAGATCTTCATTGTAAAGGGTTTAAACACTGTTTCCCATGCTTGACGCATAAGCAATTAATGAACATGCACCTGTGGAACGGTCGTTAAGACACTAACAGCTTACAGACGGTAGGCAATTAAGGTCACAGTTATGAAAACTTAGGACACTAAAGAGGTCTTTCTACTGACTCTGAAAAACACCAAAAGAAAGGGTCCCTGCTCATCTGCGTGAACGTGCCTTAGGCATGCTGCAAGGAGGCATGTGGACTGCAGATGTGACCAGGGCAATAAATTGCAATGTCCGTACTGTGAGATGACAGCGCTACAGGGAGACAGGACGGGCAGCTGATCGTCCTCACAGTGGCAGACCACGTGTAACAACACCTGCACAGGATCGGTACATCTGAACATCACACCTGCGGGACAGGTACAGGATGGCAACAACTGCCCGAGTTACTCCAGGAATGCACAATCTCTCCATCAGTGCTCAGACTGTCCGCAATAGGCTGAGAGAGGCTGGACTGAGGACTTGTAGGCCTGTTGTATGGCAGGTCCTCACCAGACATCACAGGCAACAATGTCGCCTATGGGCACAAACCCACCGTCGCCAGACCAGACAGGACTGGCAAAAAGTGCTCTTCACTGACGAGTCGCGGTTTTGTCTCACCAGGGGTGATGGTCGGATTCGCGTTTATCGTCAAAGAAAGGAGAGTTACGCCGAGGCCTGCACTCTGGAGCGGGATCGATTTGGAGGTGGAGGGTCCATCATGGTCTGGGGCGGTGTGTCACAATATCATCGGACTGAGCTTGTTGTCATTGCAGGCAATCTCAATGCTGTGTGTTACAGGGAAGACTTCCTCCTCCCTCATGTGATGCCCTTCCTGCAGGCTCATCCTGACATGACCCTCCAGCGTGAGAATGCCACCAGCCATACTGCTCATTCTGTGCATGATTTCCTGCAAGACAGGAATGTCAGTGTTCTGTCATGGCCAGCGAAGAGCCCGGATCTCAATCCCATTGAGCACGTCTGGGACCTGTTGGATCGGAGGGTGAGGGCTAGGGCCATTCCCCCCCAGAAATGTCCAGGAACTTGCAGGTGCCTTAGTGGAAGAGTAGGGTAACATCTCACAGCAAGAACTGGCAAATCTGGTGCAGTTCATGAAGAGATGCACTGCAGTACTTAATGCAGCTGGTGGCCACACCAGACACTGACTGTTACTTTTGATTTTGACCCCCCCTTTGTTCAGGGACACATTATTCAATTTCTGCTAGTCACGTCTGTGGAACTTGTTCAGTTTATGTCTGAGTTTATTTACACGTTAAGTTTGCTGAAAATAAACACAGTTGACAGTGAGAAGACGTTTCTTTTTTGCTGAGTTTATCATGTGTTTTTTAATTATAAATGGATTGTAGATACCGTCATGAATTATATAACAAAAGTATGTGGACACCTACTCGTCGAACATCTCATTCCAAAATCATGGGCATTAATATGGAGTTGGTCCCCTTTTGCTGCTTTAACAGCCCCCACTCTTCTGGGAAGGTTTTTCACTAGATGTTGGAACATTGCTGCGGGGACTTGCTTCCATTCAGCCACAAGAGCATTAGCGAGATTGGGCGCTGATGTTGGGCGATTAGGCCTGGCTCGCAGTCGGCGTTCCAATTCATCACCAAAGGTGTTTGATGGGGTTGACGTCAGGGCTCTGAGCAGTTACATTCTTCCACACCGATCTGGACAAACCATTTCCATATGGACCTCGCTTTGTGCACGGGGGCATTGTCATGCTGAAACAGGAAAGGGCCTTCCCCAAACTGTTACCACAAACTTGGAAGCACAGAACCCTTCACCTGAACTAAGGGACCATTATTCTTTCTCCACCAAACTTTACAGTTGGCATTATGCATTGGGGCAGGTAGCGTTCTCCTGGCATCAGCCAAACCCAAATTAGTCCATTGGACTGCCAGATAGTGAAGCTTGGTTCATCACTTCAGAGAACGTGTTTCCACTTCTTCAGAGTCCAATGGCGGCGAGCTTTAAACTATTCTAACCGACGCTTGGCATTGTGCATGGTGATTTTAGGCTTGTGTGCGACCGCTCGGCCATGGAAACCCATATCATGAAGCTCCTGATGAACAGTTCTTGTGTTTCAAGAGGAACTCGTTAGTGAGTGTTGCAATCGAGGACAGACAATTTTTACACGCTTCAGCCCTCGACGGTCACTTTCTGTGAGCTTGTGTGGCTTACCACTTCGAGGCTGAGCTGTTGTTGCTCCTAGACTTTTCCACTTCATGATAACAGCACTTACAGTTGACCGAGGCAGCTCTGGCAGAACAGAAATTTGACAAACTGACTTGTTGGAAAGATGGCATCCTATGAAGGGGCCACTTTGAAAGTCACTGAGCATTTCAGTGCGGGCCATTCTACTGCCAGTGTTTGTCTATGGAGATTGCATGGCTGTGTGCTCAATTTTATACACCTTTCAGAAACAGGTGTGGCTGCAATAGGAAAATCCACTCATTTGAAGCGATGTCCACATTCCTTTAGCCATGTAGTCAGTGGCGATTTGAACATGTAAATCTTGGTGGGGCAAACTCCCCAACATTTTTTTAGATGCATGCCAGAAAAGCCACTACACAACACAGCATTAATTGCACTATAACGGTGACAAACGGTGCCCACAAATTGTTAGGGCCTACATAAAGTTGTCCGAACAGCAGAGCCTTCTTTTCAGCACCATGGAGTGAATACTTACCACTTCTACACCTGGCTATCAGCGGAGTCTTGTCTGGCAGTTCATTCAGTCTCATTTACTGCCTTTTAAAAACATAGCTGATATGGCTGACATGCTTAAACAAATGTGGTTTCTACTGACAATTGAGATGTACAAACTATGGCATAAGGGCGGATAAGAGGCAATTTGTAATTTCCATTAAGACATTAATGAGCGAGCTAGGATGGACAGTCAATATAACTATTTGTTCAGCACCTTTGAAATGTACAGTGACAGAATTTTAAACATGGGCCGTTCTTGCAGTATTCTCCCTGTAGACCTAGTCAGAACCATAAGATAAATAAAGGGGGCATATAAACAGACAAGGAAAGCTCTTACAATAATCGATGATTACATTTCTCAAAAACAGTCTATGGGCTACATGTGCACCACCAAATCAAAACATTAGGCTAAGTTATGAGGGGGAAAGAGACAAAATTATTAGGGTGAGGCATGGGCTACTAGCAGTTTACTACACAACATACACTTAGTATTACTTTCTTAGCTACAGTATACATATCTCCCTGGCATATTACATAATTTATGCAGCAGCATACAATAAATTTTCTGGACTCACCTTGTTGTGCTGTGCTCACGTGAACAGGAAGGTTGCGTGGCCGTCCTTTGTGGGCAAATTTTGTCATCAAACTTTGTCTTCATAGTCTGGCATTCTCTGGATTTATGATGCTTTGAAGACAACTGGGGGAAAAATGACATCAGTGATCTTCAGGTCGGAGCTGTAGAAAAGGTCCGAGTTCCAGACTTGGAATTCCAAGTTGGATGACCGTTCAAAACGTATTTTCCCAGTTGGTGCTCATTTTCCCCCCTAGTTCCCAGTTGTTTTGAACTGAGATTTCCCAGTTCCGAGTTTCCAATTGTTTTGAATGAGGCAGAAGTCATGCTGGATTGACAGCATGGCCAATGTATTCAACCTTTTCTGTCCCATGGCATGTGAATCTTTATCCTTTTAAGCTTGGAAAAGAGACCCTTAAATCCAGACTTTGACCACACACCCACCACTGAATAGCAGGCTAGTGATTGCTTTGCAATGCATGCAGTTAGCCACTGATTCCTTCCAAACTACTCATTGTTGAATTTGCGATTTACAACTTGTTGTCTAATGTTTATATCCAATGGACAATGAGCACCGATACGTTTAATATATAATTTCACTTCATATGACAAGGATTGAAAAGAATTTGCCAGTAGATTGTTGACTTAATTCATCATGATGACTGCTAGCTTGCTAGCTAAGATTTTGAAAGTATGACATTGACATGATCAGTCCAATCAGAGCTACTGTAGATATAACGTGATTTGACGTAATTTTATCTGTGGCCATTTACCTTGAGCGTTCTTGGATGGGCACTTCTAATGTAACTCTATGGCAGCACCCAAGGGGCTTAAATTCTCGAGCTCTCCCCGTAGATTTTGCGGTTACGTAGTGTTCCCATGAGTGACAGAACACTGAGCCATCACGGTTCAACTAGAGAACATGTTTTATTTTTGCTCTGTCCAACCTGCCCTGAATGACGGGTCGCCACTGCATGTAATGTATATCAATGTCATAGTTGACTGGTTACTTAGCCTCTTTGCAGTATATATGGTCCTGTACATTTGGTCTTCCGTCGCTGAAGGCGAAATCCCGTACCCCAAAAACATATTTATCAGCACTCTGGTTTACCTATTCTGAGAAGCTTTTCCCGTCACCGATGGCAAATCTATAAACTAATCCAGAATGCCTTACCAGTCGGGAACAGGCAATACAATGTGTGAAAAGAAAAGTTTATATGAACTTTTATAGAGTTTACAGAATTCACACCATATCTCCCTAAAGGTGCGCTGCCATCTGGGATCAGTGAACTTGGAAAAATGTAGATTTACACATTTGTTTTTACCATAGTCTAGCCCGTATCGACTGGTAAGGCATTATAGATTTGCCATCGGGGACTGTAAAAGTGTATCAGAAATAGGTAAACCAGAGCTCTGGTAAATATGTTATCTGGGTACAGGATAAGACCAATTTCTAATGATCTCCCAGAGTGAAGAGGCTACAATCAACTCCATTACACTCAAAATTTACTTCAACAAGTAAATGCTAGCGATGCTAGTTATTTTACCAGTCTGTCTTAATGATTGCTAGCACGCTAATAGCACACCGTGCACACAATTATTTGTATTTTTTTTTATTTATTTTTTTATCCCATTTTCTCCCCAATTTTCGCAGTGTCCAATCGCTAGTAATTACTATCTTGCCTCATCGCTACAACTCCCGTACGGGCTCGGGAGAGACGAAGGTCGAAAGCCATGCGTCCTCCGAAGCACAACCCAACCAAGCCAGCCGCACCAATGTGTCGGAGGAAACACCATGTACCTGGCCCCCTTGGTTAGCGCGCACTGCGCCCGGCCCGCCACAGGAGTCGCTGGAGCACGATGAGACAAGGATATCCCTACCGGCCAAACCCTCCCTAACCCGGACGACGCTATGCCAATTGTGCGTTGCCCCACGGACCTCCCGGTCGCGGCCGGCTGCGACAGAGCCTGGGCGCGAACCCAGAGACTCTGGTGGCGCAGCTAGCACTGCGATGCAGTGCCCTAGACCACTGCGCCACCCGGGAGGCTTATTTGTATTTTTTGAAGAGGTAGGCCTATGCAGTCTACTCTTAGAATTAGTGGTGACTTGAGGAACCCTGGAGATCCTCAAGGAACCCCTGGAGAGGCACGCCTCCAATCTTCTCAAAGGCTGCCACCTCTACAATATATTATTAAAAATAACTTTTTTGAACCTCAAATAACTTTTTTGAACTGGAAATGTTCCGCCGGTGTGGCAACCCAAAAGGTTCTTCCAGGCACCTTTACTTCTAAGAGGGTAGGTCAGTGGTTCCCAACCTTTTACGGTTACTGAACAACCAATGGAATGTTGCTCTGCCCGGAGTACCCCTGAAGTAGCCGTAGGCTTATGGTCTCAAGTACCCCCTACGGATAGGCCAAGTACCCCCAGGGGTCCTAGTACCCATGGTTGGGAACCACTGCAGTAGGTTGATAAAGATATCACCAAAGTATGTTGTATCAGAAATTTCAAACAACCTTCCCAGCTAATGAGAAAACAGTCATAATTTAAGAGAATGAACAAGATTTCTAGGATATTTTTTGTGATCTTTGCGGGCATAAATGCATAAATTCTGACATTGTGCATGGCAATATGCAATGATTTTGTCCAATTTGTCAGAAAATGCCCCGGTGAGGTAAATGGCTTGATGAGGTAAATGGCTTGTGGTAAATTTGCTCCCACTAAGCATAGTCCGGACAGGACTATGTTTGGCCCGAACATAGACGTCTATAATTGGTTTGGATTTGGTCCAGTCCGGACCGGCCTTGATTTCGCCCAAACATAGACATCTATAATTGGCTCAGATTTGGCTCAAATCTGAACCAATCACAGACATCTATGTTTCATAAGTTTAGACCGCACCGTACAGCAGAGTACATTACAGTACAGTGCACAGTACATTAAGGAAAAGTAGGGTACAGTACAGTACAATACAGAACAGCACAGTAGAGTACAGTAAAGTAAAGAAAATACATGTATAGTGTACTGTATTGTACCCTAGTTTACTCTAATGTACTGTACTTTATTGTACTGCACTCTACTGAATTAAACTATACTGTACTGTACTCTACTGAATTCAACTCTACTGTACTGTACCGTACTGTGCTCTAATCTAGTGTGCTCTATTGTACTGTATTGTACCGCACTCTGCTGAATTAAATTATACTGTACTTTACTAAATGAAACTCTACTGTACTGTACTATACTGTACTACTGAATAAAACTTTACTGTCCTGTACCGTACCATACCGTACTCTACTGTGCTCTACTTTACTGTACTTTACTCTACTGAATTAAACTCTACTGTACCGTACTCTACCCTACTGTGCTCTACTCTACTGAATAAAACTTTACTGTCCTGTACCATACCGTACTCTACTGTGCTCTACTGTACTAAACTGTGCCGTACTGTACTGTGATGTTCAAACTTGTGAAACATAGCATAGATGTCTATGATTCGTTCAGATCTTGATCAGGTCCGCACAGACCAATGTGTACTTGTTTTGGGGCGGAGCTCATTAGAATAATACCCAGCAAGTGTTTGTTTTTACATTTACATTCTGGTCATTCAGCAGACGCTCTTATCAGAGCGACTTACAGTCAGTGCATTCAACTAAGGTAAATAAACAACAAGATATCACAGTCATAGCAAAAAAACAAAAAACCTCTGTAACCGTTATTCTGTAACTGAGAATGTTATTGTAGTTGAAGTGGTCTGTTGGTTTATTCTGTAGGTTGGACTACTTTGAACATCATTGCTGCCAGTTTTAAAGCTTAAAGTGCATGTGACAGATAACAAAAATAAACATTATGTTGCAATCTTCAGTATATTAAGAGGCTTCAAAAAATATGATTGTGATATTCTTTCTTTTCTCTCTAAAACTCTTGAACGTGCCGTCCTTGGCCAGCTCTCCTGCTATCTCTCTCAGAATGACCTTCTTGATCCAAATCAGTCAGGTTTCAAGACTAGTCATTCAACTGAGACTGCTCTTCTCTGTGTCACGGAGGCGCTCCTCACTGCTAAAGCTAACTCTCTCTCCTCTGCTCTCATCCTTCTAGACCTATCGGCTGCCTTTGATACTGTGAACCATCAGATCCTCCTCTCCACCCTCTCCGAGTTGGGCATCTCCGGCGTGGCCCACGCTTGGATTGCGTCCTACCTGACAGGTCGCTCCTACCAGGTGGCGTGGCGAGAATCTGTCTCCGCACCACGTGCTCTCACCACTGGTGTCCCCCAGGGCTCTGTTCTAGGCCCTCTCCTATTCTCGCTATACACCAAGTCACTTGGCTCTGTCATATCCCCACATGGTCTCTCCTATCATTGCTACGCAGATGACACACAATTAACCTTCTCCTTTCCCCCTTCTGATAACCAGGTGGCGAATCGCATCTCTGCATGTCTGGCAGACATATCAGTGTGGATGACGGATCACCACCTCAAGCTGAACCTCGGCAAGACGGAGCTGCTCTTCCTCCGGGGAAGGACTGCCCGTTCCATGATCTCGCCATCACGGTTGACAACTCCATTGTGTCCTCCTCCCAGAGTGCTAAGAACCTTGGCGTGATCCTGGACAACACCCTGTCGTTTTCAACTAACATCAAGGCGGTGACCCGTTCCTGTAGGTTCATGCTCTACAACATCCGCAGAGTACGACCCTGCCTCACACAGGAAGCGGCGCAGGTCCTAATCCAGGCACTTGTCATCTCCCGTCTGGATTACTGCAACTCGTGATGGCTGGGCTCCCTGCCTGTGCCATTAAACCCCTACAACTCATCCAGAACGCCGCAGCCCGTCTGGTGTTCAACCTTCCCAAGTTCTCTCACGTCACCCCGCTCCTCCGCTCTCTCCACTGGCTTCCAGTTGAAGCTCGCATCCGCTACAAGACCATGGTGCTTGCCTACGGAGCTGTGAGGGGAACGGCACCTCCGTACCTTCAGGCTCTGATCAGGCCCTACACCCAAACAAGGGCACTGCGTTCATCCACCTCTGGCCTGCTCGCCTCCCTACCACTGAGGAAGTACAGTTCCCGCTCAGCCCAGTCAAAACTGTTCGCTGCTCTGGCACCCCAATGTTGGAACAAACTCCCTCACGACGCCAGGTCAGCGGAGTCAATCATCCCCTTCCGGAGACACCTGAAACCCCACCTCTTTAAGGAATACCTAGGATAGGATAAAGTAATCCTTCTAACCCCCCCCTTAAAAGATTTAGATGCACTATTGTAAAGTGGTTGTTCCACTGGATATCTTAAGGTGAATACACCAATTTGTAAGTCGCTCTGGATAAGAGCATCTGCTAAATGACTTAAATGTAAATGTAAATGTAATATAATACTTACTTCATTGAGAATATATACAGCAGTTGAAATTTGACCATAGAATCAATGACCAAAAAAGACGAATTTTCAAGGTCTGTAAATTACATATTTTCAACATCTGGAAAATACATCTGGAAAAAACGTATTTTCACCTTTAATTCAGGTAAAATACACCTGAAAATAATATATGTATATATATTTTCAACATAATTTTGCCTCCCGGCCTGTGATTGTTTGATTGTTTTTATACTGCGGTGAAGTATCCGTTTTATGCAATAATATTGCGATGATTTTAATGTTTTATGGGGAAATAGTGTGGCGATTGGTAAAATAGTAGCACACAGCATTCATTCTCATTTTGTTTGCAGCAGAACATGCACTGAATACAAGTGTGTTTTACATAACTTTGTGAGTCTGCGTTTCAGAGATACTATTTAATCGTTCACAAAATTGCAAAGTAGCCTAGCTATAAAGCTCTAAAAGTAACAAACCAATCAATATAAATTAGGCCTATATGTCTGAAAGCGGTAATTTAGTCACATTTTAAATTCTATAAATTATATATAAATTATATTCTATGGAGTTTCGAGTCATGCCCTGTGGTTTGAAAACAACCACCCTAATATCTTAGTTTTACAGTTCATCAAAAAAACTAATTGCAAAAAATGTTCTATGTAACTACTGTGTAAAAAAAGTGTCATGCATGTAAAATATCTGTAGAATGTACATGTCACAAAAAAAAATGTTATTTTTGTCCTCCGAAGAGGGGGAGTGGTGTATGGGCCAATAAAAAAACGTAAATAGGAAAGTCCTGGTTCTGCATTGCAATGGAAATTCTCCAGTTCTCATATTTAGAATGATCTTTAGGAGTGAATGATGGGACTTTGTTTGTAACGTAATAATTTATTTGTTGGTTAAGGGCTTGTAAGAAAGCATTTCACGGTAAAGTTGTACCTGTTGTATTCGGCGCATGTGACAAATAAAATGTGATTTGATTAGTAAGTTAATTGAAATGACGTGGAAACAAAGTTGATTCAACAAGTGTGTTCCCAGTGGGATGGGGCAAGCGTTCAGCAAATCAGCAATAGCAGCCTACAGGAGGAGTTTGTGTAAATTAATCTGGAGTATTTGTTTTAATGAGTCGCTGCTCGGGAGAAGATTGTAATCGGTGTTCAAATTGTCTCTATTGACTCCGATCTCATCTATGGAAATGTAATTAATGGGAATTTAGCTCCATGTGTAATTTGGTAACAGGATAGGCCAGTGCATGAAAGCCTACATTCTTTCAATTAATATCAAAACTAGGGTTATAAATCTTTTTCTTCAAGAAACGTTACATTGGTAACTTTGTTGCATACTTACCTGAATAAGTCAGTTATGTATAGAGAAGAATAGCCAAGAAATCTTTGAATTTGCAATTGCCGAGAAATGCGTTTAATTATCATAAACGCACCCATATCGGTGTAGGTGTATGTATGAATGACCCTAATGAGTCATTTCTTGTTGAATTATTCATATGAGTTAGCCTATAAAATACACCAGCTGAGGGAAAAAAATAAACCCAAAATAGCAGTAATTCTGTAGGCCTACACCTACATAATTCCAGTTTGCATTATAGATAGAATGACTGTATGATGCAGTCTCCATGTGACCTGGTGGAGTGAGAGGTCAGACTAGTCAAAGATGAATAATATGGTTGTTAGTCTGATCATATAAAAAGACAGCCTTAAAGCACACACACATTTATTTTGTACACATCTCTACATTATCACAGCAAATATAGATGTGTATAACCTGTGATTGCATATAACGCTTCTAATCCTTTAATACCGAACATGATTTTGTGTTCTAAGTTGATGTGTCTTGTGTGTACCGATCCGTCACCACACATGAAGTTCCCTCTCAGGAATAAAAGTTATTTGAATTTAATTGAAGAAGTTGACTGATATAAATACCCTATGATAAGGACTGTAGGGACATAGGCGTCATGTGAACAGTAGACCATGACGGTCTAGGATAAGCAGAGGCCATTGCCCTGGGGGGAGCTGAGACTTATATGATGGTGCCACACATTAGACTGTACACAGCAATTGCGTAGTTCTAGTATTCTACGTACAATACCCCATAATGACAAAGCGAAAACAGGTTTTTAGAAATGAAATACCTTATTTACATAATTACTCAGACCCTTTGCTATGAGACTCGAAATTGAGCTCAGGTGTCCTGTTTCCATTGATCATCATTGAGATGTTTCTACAACTTGATTGGAGTCCACCTGTGGTAAATTCAATTGATTGGACATGATTTGGAAAGGCACACACCTGTCTATATAAGGTCCCATAGTTGACAGTGCATGTCAGAGCAAAAACCAAGCCATGAGGTCAAAGAAATTGTCCCCAAGAACACAGTGGCCTCCATCATTCTTAAATGGAAGAAGTTTGGAACCACCAAGACTCTTCCTAGAGCTGGCCGCACGGCCAAACTGAGCAATTGGGGGAGAAGGGCCTTGGTCAAGGAGGTGATCAAGAACCCGATGGTCACTCTGACAGAGCTCTAGAGTTCCTCTGTGCAGATGGGAGAACCTTCCAAAAGGACAACCATCTCAGCAACCCTCCACCAACTAGGCCTTTATGGTAGAGTGGCCAGATGGAAGCCACTCCTCAGTAAAAGGCACATGACAGCCAGCTTGGAGTTTGCCAAAAGGCCCCTTAATAAGACTCTCAGACCATGAGAAACAAAATTCTCTGGTCTGATGAAACCAAGATTGAACTCTTAAGGCCTGAATGCCAAGCATCACGTCTGGAGGAAACCTGGCACCATCCCTACGGTGAAGCATGGTGGTGGCTGCATCATACTCTGGGGATGTTTTTCAGCAGCAGGGACCAGGAGACTAGTCAGGATTGAGGCAAAGATGAACGGAGCATGCAGAAAGAGTGGTGTGCGTGAGAGTGCATACATTCTTATGTGTGTGTGTGTGTGACATGAAGACTCATTTCCTGATTTAAAATGTTTTGTCTGAGAAGTTGACTGTGATGTCGATACGTAGTTTATTTTTATTTATTTTATTTTATTTATTTCACCTTTATTTAACCAGGTAGGCAAATTGAGAACACGTTCTCATTTACAATTGCGACCTGGCCAAGATAAAGCAAAGCAGTTCGACACATACAACAACACATAGTTACACATGGAGTAAAACAAACATACAGTCAATAATACAGTGAAAATAAGTCTATATACAATATGAGCAAGTGAGGTGAGATAAGGGATGTGAAGGCAAACAAAATATATATATAAATAAATAAATAAATATAAAAAGGCCATGGTGGCGAAGTAAATACAATATAGCAAGTAAAAAAAATAACACTGGAATGGTTGGTTTGCAGTGGAAGAAGGTGCAAAGTAGAGATAGAAATAATGGGGTGCAAAGGAGCAAAATAAATAAATACAGTAGGTAAAGAGGTAGTTGTTTGGGCTAAATAGTTACGTAGTTTATCCTCCCATCTCTCTGTCTGCGACTACTCATCCCCAAGTGTATCCCTCTTATCTAGCCTGAAAAGCAATAAGAAACGTGTCAATACCAGGATTTTTTTGTATAATCGGAATCATTTATGAGAACAAATGCTACATGATATATAGATATAATTTACATTTTAACCATATTGAGTAAAGAGAATCCCTCATAAGAATTAGGTATACAAATAAAAAATTCTAGCGTCTGTACAGTGGGGTCCCTAATTATTGGCACCCTTGATAAAGATGAGCAAAAAGTGTATAAAAAAACAAATACTGAGCTATATTGTATGCTCAAAAAAACTGAAAATGTATATTATTTTATATTAATACAGAGAAAGAGATTTGGTTTAATAAGTAATACAAACCAATCTAAAAAAGATAGGGGTAAAATTGATTGGCACCCGTTTTCCGTATTCCAGCACCCTACCCTTGCAAGGATAACGACACAGCTTTTTTCTAGAATGTTTTATGAGATTGGAGAACACATGGGGAGGGATCTTAGACCATTCCTCCATACAGAATCTTTCCAGATCCTTGATATCCTTTGTCTGCGCTTATAGACTGCCCTCTTCAATTCAAACCACAAGTATTCTATTTTAAAAATATATATTTGAAATCCACTCCATATTCAAACTTATATGAACAACAACTTACAGACGCACACAAACAATGACTACATTTCATCTGCCCAGACCCGCATGTTCACACCCCCATCCCTAGTGCCTGCATTATTGTTTGCCACTTGGACCTTAAATTGTATCAATTTGTTTTTCTTTGTCGCCCATGCTATTTCAATATTTTAAAAAATAATTAGATTTTTCCATTGTGTTAATGATGGCGGATTGATTGATTTCCACATTTTTAGTATACTTTTTTTGTTGTTGTGATGAGTCCAGACCATTGGGTATCTCACTACACCCCCATATGCCATGTCTTGAAATATGCAGACCGATGGATTAAAAGTAAATTTACATTGTAATACTATTTGACAGCCAACTTTCTAGCTCCGCCCACAATTTTCAGACTTCCCAGAAAGCATGGATTATTGAGTCATTATTAGTCTTACACTCATGACATGACTCTGCCATTGTGCTGTAGAAACCCAAAGTGTTTTCAATGGGTTTCAAGTCCTGAGACTGAAAATGTGGATTTCTTTGTGAATTTTGATGTGTGCCCTGGGGTTATTGTCTCACTGGAACATCCACTTGTGGCCAAGTTTAAGATCCCTCCCAATGTGTTCTCCAACTCATAAAACGTTTAAGAAAAAGACTCAGTGCCATTATCCTCGCAAGGTGAGGTATTGAAAGGTATTGAAAACAGTGGCGTCAATCATTTTGACCCGTTCTTTTTGAGAAATACAATTACTTGTTAAACAAAATCTTTCTCTGAGCAATTCTATTAGTATACATTTTCAAGAGAATACAATAATATTATTGATTTATTTTTGCTAATCTTTATCAAGGGTGTCAATAATTTGGAGCCCCACTGTACCTTTCTCTTGCACCCCTCACATCCGGTCTATGGGATAGCAGTAAAAGCACAGAGTGTATCCCACCACAACTTGTCCGTTCTCCCGTGATAGTAATCTACTGACTTTCTGTTTACCCTACTCGCAATAAAAGTCAATGACAAGAAACAACAGGCAGAAGGCAAACTCATCTCCGTCTCCACAGGTAAACATTCAGAAGTAACGGAAGATAAAGAAAAGGCAAACTGTTGAGTTTTTCCAAGGCTCATTAGGCCCAATAAACTCCTCCAGATAAGTCTCAGGCTAATGCACTCCAAGATGGCAGCAAATACAACTCATTTACAACTCAGTCACAACCACACACCACATTTTGTTACTAATGTTGTTGTGCCCATTACTCAAATACAGGTGTAACTAATAACAATGTATGTGCTGATGATCCTTCTTTAACAGTAAACATTTGACATTTACTTTACATAAATATACATTACCAGTCAACACACCTACTCATTCCAGGTTTTTTCTTTATATTGTAGAATAATACTGAAGACATCAAAACTATGAAATAACACATATGGAATCATGCAGTAACCAATTTTTTAAAATTATATTTGAGATTCTTCAAAGATGCCACCCTTAGCCTTGATGACAGCTTTGCACACGCTTGGCATTCTCTCAACCAGCTTCATGAAGTAGTCACCTGGAATGCATTTCAATTAACAGGTGTGCCTTGTTAGAAGTTCATTTGCGGAATTTCTTTCCTCCTTAATTTGTTTGAGCCAATTAGTTATGTTGTGGCAAGGTAGGAGTGGTATACAGAAGATAGCCCTATTTGGTAAAATCCCAAGTCCAACAACACTCCATCATTACTTGAACCTCTACAGGATTGGTGGGTCCCCCTCGGGACGATCGAGAAAACGTAGGCTAATGCGATTAGCATGAGGCTGTAAGTAACAAGAACATTTCCCAGGACAAAGACATATCTGATATTGGCAGAAAGTTTACAATGTTGTTAATCTAGCTGCACTGTCCAATTTACAGTGAAATAATACCATGCTATTGTTTGAGGAGAGTGCACAGTTATGAACTTGAAAACCAATTAGGGACATTTGGGCAGTCTTGATACAAAATTTTGAATAGAAATTAAATGGTTATTTGGATCAGTCTAAAACTTTGCACACACACTGCTGCCATCTAGTGTCCAAAATTCTAAATTGTGCCTGCTTCAGAGTTCAAGTAACAGACACATCTCAAAAATCAACTGTTCAGAGACTGCGTGAATCAGGCCTTCCTGGTCGAATTGCTGCAAAGAAACCACTACTAAAGGCCACCAATAATAAGAAGAGACTTGATGGGCCAAGAAACACGAGCAATGGACATTAGACCATTGGAAAACTGTCCTTTGGTCTGATGAGTCCAAATTTGAGATTTTTGGTTCCAACTGCTGTGTCTTTGTGAGATGCAGAATAGGTGAGCAGAGGATCTCTGCATGTGTGGTTCCCACCATGAAGCATAGAGGAGGTGGTATGATGGTGCTTTGTTGGTGACACTGTCAGTGATTTATTTAGAATTCAAGGCACAATTAAACAGCATGGCAACCACAGCATTCTACAGCGATACGCCATCCCATCTGTTTTTCGCTTAGTGGGACTATCATTTGTTTTTCAACAGGACAATGACCAAACACACCTCCAAGCTGTGTAAGGGCTACTTGACCAAGGAGAGTGATGGAGTGCTGCATCAGAAAACCTGGCCTCCACAATCACCTGACCTCAACCCAATTGAGATGGTTTGGGATGAGTTGGACAGCAGAGTGAAGGAAAAGCAGCCAACAAGTGCTCAGCATATGTGGGAACTCCTTCAAGACTATTGGAAATGTATTCCAGGTGAAGATGGTTGAGAGAATGCCAAATAGTGTGCAAAGTTGTTATCAAGGCAAAGGGTGGCTACTTTAAAGAATATAAAATATATCTTGATTTGTTTAACACTTCTTTGTTTACTGCATGATTCCATGTGTTATTTCATAGTTTTGATGTCTTCACTATTATTCTACAATGTAGAAAATAGTCAAAATAAAGAAAAACCCTGGAATGAGTAGGTTTGTCCAAACTTTGACTGGTACTGTATGTAAATATAAATATGTATTCCATGGAACACCAGATATGCTAATACTATGTTAGTACGCATGTTAGAAGGCCAGACCAAAATCCTCTGTTTGAAAAACCTCTCGCTTTGAAGACTAGACAATATGACAACTATTTTGTACTCATGACACTTGCTGCTCCCAAACATAGTAGCATCGTAGAGGGAGGACTAATACAGACAGAAACCCACTCGCTTCATTTCATGGATGTCTCCCCAGAGAAATCTGACTCCATCCAGTAGTATTGCAAGGCTTATTTAGCCTTATCTTCTGATTGAGGCAGCCACTAATGTGAGCAGAGTGCTTTCCAGTGATCCAGTCAACCCGGTCTGTTTGCACTGCAGACTTATCATTGGATATCACTGTCTGTTAGTGCAATAATTTATGAATACATGAAATGCCCTCTTGAGCGTCACTCAGAAGCACTACGGAATAACAGTAACCCAACAATGAGATGGTATTTCCCAGGGGTTTTCCATTTAATGTGGGGAACATAACCCTTGAGTCACCACACATGGGAGAGAATAGGTAGAGTAAGACATGCCTTCCGATCGGTATGTCATTTGTAGCTTATGTGTCCAAAAATGGTTCCCTCTTCTTACACGTAAAACCCTATTGGTATACATATTACTTCTCATAATGACACCCAGGCAAAATTTTAAACACCATGTTTCGCCCCACAAATCGTCAGCCTTCAGTTCTGCTAGCTGTGGATGAGAAACGTTGCTTTGATTCCCTCACAACAGATGCAGCTCGTTATCTCCACAGAGGAACAAAGCCAGTCTGCCTGTAGAAGCAATTAACCCCCCCCCCCCTTCTTAAAAAGATCGGACTAATTAAACCAATAGAAAGCCACCTGATATATCTGTTTATGACAGAAAAGACAGCCACATACACCTTATTTCCATGCGTAACTTTATTTACTCCGTCTGTTGGGAGTTAGGACTAATTGATGCCATTGATCTGAATAACTGGGAATGTAAGGTGTCTGGGGAACAAATTGATGCAGTGGCTGTATCATGGACACCAATGACACCGAATATTAAATTAGGTGTTTTTCCCCCGTAATTAAAGATTGACGCTAGTGTCACAAAAACGACAACTGCGTAAGACCGTTAAAGATTCAGAAGCAGAATCAATTCCTGATGGTATTGATTACTCAGAGAGCTCCATGAAACTGACAATGATTGGCAATTAGCCTACATGAAATCATTCATCATTGCAATATAGTCTGCATATAATATACATGTATCTACAAAAGCAATTAAGAAAAAATGGTGGATGTTTCCTGTTGGACTTCATCATTGAGACTGGCCATGGGGGACAAGAGCAAATATTCAATTTCTTATTCAATTTCTTCCAGCCTTGTTATGTTCTGACAGCGGTGTACTAGGAAATGTGTAAAACATCTAACAAGCAGGGCTTCTATGAGTCTTTGATGTACTGCCAAGACAGACTTCAAAGACTGTACAGGAATGATGGGTGCAATGATGACAGAGCCTTTAGGCTTTGTTTCATGTACTAAACATGCTACAGTATATAATGTTCTGTGGTCACTTCAGTCATCAGTGATAGCATGGTTCTAGTAGCTACACTACATGACCAAAAGTATGTGGACACCTCATTCCAAAATCATGGACATTAATATGGAGTAGGTCCCCCCTTTCATGCTATAGCAGTCGCCACTCTTCTGGGAAGGCTTTCCACTAGATGTTGGAAGATTGCTGCAGGGATGTTCCAACATCCGTTCAGCCACGCTCACAGTCAGCGTTCCAATTCATACCAAAGGTGTTCGATGGGGTTGAGGTCAGGGCTCTGTACAGGGCAGTCAAGTAAGTCCACACCGATCTGGACAAACCATTTCTGTATGAACCTCGCTTTGTGCGCAGAAGCATTGTCATTCTGAAACAGGAAAGGGCCTTCCCCAAACTGTTGCCACAAAGTTGGAAGCACAGAATTGTCTAGAATGTCATTGTATGCTGTAGCGTTAAGATTTCCCTTCACTGGAACTAAGGGGCCTAGCCTGAACCATGAAAAACAGCCCCAGACCCTTATTCCTCCTCCACCAAACTTTACAGTTGGCATTATGCATTGGGGCAGGTAGCGTTCTCCTGGCATCTGCTAAACCCATATTTGTCCGTCGGACTGCCAGATGGTGATGCATGATATCATCACTCCAGAGTACGCTTTTCCACTGATCCAGAGTCCAATGGCGGTGAGAGGTTACACCACTCCAGCCGGCGTTTGGCATTGCGTCTGGTGAAGCCCCGACTCACAGTTTTCGTTCTGATGTTGCTTCCAGGGGCAGTTTGGAACTCGGGAGTGAGTGTTGCAACCGATGAACCGATATAATTTAAAAACATAAAATACCGTCATTTTATTTTTATTTTTAAGTACCGTGATATGATATTTTTGCCATACCGCCCAGCACTACTCCTATCCACTGCCAACTATGGCGGCAGATAGCCTAGGTAATAAAGCAGCTTATCTCCCTGAGCAATTGCAGTTGTTGGTCTCAGTCGTATGAGCAGAGAGACCTATCTGGACCAGTCTTCCAGTAAACACACTTCCCCTGGCATAGACCTGTGTCTGCCAGGCTGTTTCAATGGTGGACAGAGTGTCAATGATGCACGCACCATGTAATTCTGACCTGTGTAACGTCATAAACAGGCAAGTTCCCCTGGAGACCTTAGGTGGACAGCCTACCATTGGGATTTATGGACATGGGAGCTTGTCCAATAGTTAAACATTGGATAGATTCTGTGGCACAACGGCACCAAGACAAAGCACAAAAGTCTTCATGTGAAAAAAAAGATTGTTGTACCATCGCTTGATAAAGATGTTTTTCATTTAATTCCAACTGTTGAGAACAGTTTTCAATAGCCTTTAATTTCTTTCAACCCCCCCCCCCCCCAATAAAACAAGATAAACAAACAAATCACTGAAACAATACAGAGGAGTGCATTGCTGCAGGGCACTTGCCAACCCTAATCTAAAACAAATAAAACATACCTAACTTAATGGCATGACAGCACACAATCAATTTTCACAATCTTTTTCATGGCTTTATCAAAGCCATTACTCAAGCTCTTTCATAACACTTCAGAGCCATCTTGGTCAGATCCGTTTTCAAAAAGAGACAACTCCTTTAGTTTTATCAACAACAAACAATCTCCCATAATATGAAAATAGTGTAAAATGACCAGTTTCAACCACTCTTCCGCTATTCAGAAGAAAAAACAAAAAGTGATGATTATCAGAACTCACACAACCCTTTTACTAAAAAGTCCGGCGTCATCTGACGTCATCTACCCAGTCTTCCCCATCAGTGTGTCGGCCATCTTGGGCAGGAACATCTCCAGGAAGTGAAAGAAGTCCTGGAACAGTCCGGCGCCATCGGCAGAGGGTCGGAACTTGATCACGGCCTTGGTGCTCTCTGTGCCGCCCACCACCTGGGCCTGAACCTGGAACTCCAGCGGCTCCTTGTCCTCTGGCTCCTTGTCCACAATGTGCTTGGTCACCTGGGTCTCCAGCTCCACACTGCTGCCCTCTGGCCTGGAGTCCATGTCCACCCCCCCTTTAAGCAGCTCCCTCCTTACCTTCCGCCGGCCCGCCCACACCCTGTGCCTCTGGACGTAGGTCCAGTGTGGAGAACCGGGCTGGGACCCACTGTAACTGTCCAACCTGGGCCTCTTGCCCTGCGGGGACACGGAGTCGCCGCTGCTCTCAGAGGACAGCAGGGGTCTCTTGGCTCCTGGGGTGGCCTTGCTCTGGGGGCTGCAGTCACTGGAGGCAAGGCGGCTGGCGTTCTCACCGTGGTCGTTTGTCGATTTGCCAATCGGTGATGCAGTATCCATTCCGTCAGCTCCAGGGCTTTCCCCCGTGCCGGTGTTAGTTAGGCTGCACTTAAGGACTCCCTGAATCACCCCTTCCACAGCAGAGCACACCCGCTGGAACCAGAGCAAGCGGAAGCCGTCCCCGGCAGAGTGCAGCTGGCTGCGGACCACCTCGGGGAGCGACGCTGCCTTGAAGGGGATGTTGATGGCTAGTTCCCGCTCTGCCCCCTCAGCCCCCTTGTGGTGGTGAGGGCCCTCGTCCCGGGGGGTGAAAAGGCGCACCAGGCCCCACACCTTACCTTTGGTAGACTTGCGCATGTACTGCAGGCTGCGGCAGTACTTCTCTGCCTCCTGGCACTCCCTTTGAAAGCTCCTCTGGCTGCGCTCAGTCAGGTTGCCCGCCACATTGTGGTGCAGCTCGAAGGGGTCCAGCACATTGAGGGGGCCCAGCTTAGGGCCTGAGGACCTCTCCTGCTCCATGGCCTCCCCTTCCCCCTTTACCTTGTCTCGGCTAAGAAAGCTGGTGACAGGGAGAGAGCAGCCCTCCCTGATGGAGATGACAGAGCTGGCAAAGTCGAACTGGGCATAGAAGGAGAAGAAGCCTGACAGCAGGGCACCTACAGAGAAAAAACAAAAGCTTCAAGCCATTATTCAATCTAAAATAAATCAATGGGAAAATGGCACCTTCAATTCTACTATTGATATTATGCACGCATGACTGACTAAGTTGCTTTGGATAAGTGTCTGCTAAAGGGTTTTATATATATATATATATATATATATATATATATATATATATAAATAATTGAACGCTGCCCATCCTTTTTCCCCCTGGATGTATTTTTCATTCAATTTTTGGTGTAACCTACACAGATCCTGGGTGTTCTTGCTGGGGGGCACAGCAATGGGCTGACTGGGGAAGGTGCAGTTCCAGCCTTCGATCACGCACTCTTCCTCCTCACCTTAGAGGAAGAGAAGAATAGTGAAAAAAATAAAAAAAATAATATCTGAATTTACTAGTTATAATACTATAGCCATCCTCAGGTTAAACCTATTTTCTGCCATATAGGGGACTGTGTGGGTTAATATAGGGCACTATATGGACTAAACAGATACTAGTCATAATAGTAATGTACGCGCTAATTACGTTGAACAAACATATAAACACAACATGTAGTGTTGGTCCCATGATTCATGGGCTGAAATAAAAGATCCAGCAAATATTCAAAATTCACAAAAAGCTTATTTCTCTCAAATGTTTGGAGGGAGTGTGCAATTGGAATGCTACCCGTAGGAACATCCACCAGAGTTGTTGCCAGAGAATTTAATGCTAATTTCTCTACCATAAGCTGCATCCAAAGTCGTTTTCAAGGATTTGGCAGTACTTCCAACTGGCCTCACAACTGCAAACCACGAGTATGGAGTAGTGAGGGCAAGCGGTTTGCTGATGTCAACGTTGTGAACAGAAGGCCCCATGGTGGCGGTGGGGTTATGGTATGGGCAGGCATAAGCTACGGACAATGAACACAATTGCATTTTATCAATGGCAATTCGAATGCACAGCGATACCGTGACCAGATCCTGACGCCCATTGTCTTGCCATTCATCCGCCGCCATCACCTCATGTTTCAGCATGATAATGCACGGCCCCGCGTCTAAAGGATCTGTACACAATTCCTGGAAGCTGTAACTGTCCCAGTTCTTCCATGGCCTTGCATAGTCACCACACATGTTGTATGCCGTGTTTAGATTTTTGTTCAGAATAGAAATGTCTTGAGATGAGATACGTGTTAAGGCATGCATGTGCCATTTGTGTTGAGCTTTAAAGCGGTGCAGACAGGAAGTAGTACATACAGGCCATGTCCTTCAGCTGGTCCAATGTGGGGAGAACAGGAGGGTCACACTTCTGCAGATAAAAGATCACCAGCAGTGTCAGAGCGTAGTTATTCAGCAAGGGTCCAGCACCGCTGGGGTTACCTACAGGAGAAACACCAGAGAGACAAAACAGTTATGACAAGCATGTAACACAAAGAGGCATAACACCATATCGTCTGTAGCCAAAAAAAAGGTGACAAAGTTCACAAGCAAGGTTCTGCTGACCCCTACTGAACACTGTTTAAAATGGTGTTCGATCTAAAATGATGTTAGTCTCTCATACAGGGGAGCTGTGAAGAGCACTCACCAGCCAGATGCTTCTGTTTAGCCCAGTAGCGGACGGTGTAGACCAGAGGGCGCAGCCTGGAGTCCAGCCCTGAGCACAGCTGCAGGAAACGGGTGTTCCTCACCGCCAGTCTGAGGGGTGGAGGAAGTGAGATTAGGAAGGTTGGCTGGTGGGGGGGACCCATTGTGGCCCGTCATGCTTATCATCATACCCGAAATACTAAGAGTTGCTGTCTGGGACTTTTCTGATCATTATTAGGTTTCTAGGACAAAGGGGTAGTGGTCAGTTTGGTTCTGGGCCATACACAGTACAGCAGCAAAAGAGATGCATTAAATTACTCGTTCTATTTATTTATGACAGTAGCATTGTATAGGCTGACCTGTTATTGATGGTCACGTCCCCCTGGAGGTTGAGCTCCTTGTGGATGAACTTAACCACAGGGAGGCGAGCGCCGCTGACTGGCATGACGTTGTGCACCCCAGGGACGCACTTTCTCAAGATGGCCACCACCAGCTCTAGCACTTCTGCCGGCGAGGCGGTGGAGAGGTCGATGTCAGACAGGATGGAATCCTCAGAGCGGGTGTCATCCGATGGGCCTTCCCCTGTCTGGAGGACATCAGAGGAAGAGTAGTGCTGGAGATAGCATGGGAATTTAAAAGACATTGAGACGCTGGGGGACGATATAAAAGTTGACACCACCACACCTGTTCAGAAGAATTCTTGGCCCGAGCTTGGAACACCTTGGTGTTGTCCAGGTCCAGGAACAGATCCAAGTCACAGGAGTGGATGTCAAATGTGTTGACGGAGGAACCGAAGGCCAGGATCTGACTATCTGTACCAAGACCATACACAAACATCAAAGGCCATAATTTCTGCACATAATCACTGACACGGAGTCAGCTATTTTTCATCCCCCTTGCGGTTAAGATTATGACTGGAGGTAATATGATCCTTGATCTGTGGTTAGGGGCAATTTGTACTTCAAGCTACATGATTGGGCTCAATGAAAGTTGGCCTACCTGGAAAGAACTCTGTAAACACCTCCTGGAGCAGTTGCACTAGTAACTCTCTAGCCTTTTTCTCATTCTCCCCCAACTGGAATCGCTCCACCACCCTCTGCATCTGTTCATTCACCTGGAGACAGAGGACCACTTCAACAACACATATCCATCAGCACTTCGATACTTACCCTTTTTATCATTCCCTACATTAATAGCGCATATCAGACAGAAAGAGCCATGGAACATGAAATGAGGAGGGACACTAAACCAAAGAACACTTACCGAAGCAGTCTGGCACAGCTCTTTGGTGAGCCGCTCCAGTATCTGCTGTAGGTTCTTGGAATCCTGCCTCTTTTTAGGGATCAGTTTGAACTCCTTGTTCTCCCTGGGTTTCACCCGCAGCCTCAGACCGTTCATGTCGTGCTCTAACCGGGACAGCGTGGCCTGCAGACTGTCATTCTCACTAAATTCCACAATAGCGTACACACCCTGTGGACGGAACACAATGGATTATAGACTTGTGACAAGGGGTATGTCCGAGGCTTGTGTCAACCAACTGTTAGGGCTGGGGGTCCATAAGAATACTGCAAAGAATATTCCTCTCCAGCTAGCTATGGAAAAAACTTTTATAACGCAATGGATAATCCTACCATTAAATGTTTCGCATGTCAGCAATCAAATTTAAGATGTCGAACTTTCAAAATACAGAAATCTGCCAGATTTCTTTATTTTTTTTTTAAAATTTTTTTAGGGGTGGATCAGCTTAATATTGCGGAAAGAATGTTGCTTCCAATGTAATTGTCTGCATCATTTCCATTCCCCCATATTTTTTTGGGTAAAGATATATATCCATACACGTATGCATACATATACACATATATACATACACATACCTATATAGACACACATACTTTAAGGAATATGCCTTTATTATTATTCCCCGCGACCCTACTACCAATCCCCCAATTGGAGTAAACTTATAAACACTTCTGCTTTTACCTTCAATTTCTACATCTTATACCTATCTTACAGACACAGTCCACTTTACAATAGTTCTCTCTTATTTGTTCTTAGTCCTTCCTCTATTTCTGTTGTCCATCCAATTTTATTTCCACTTGTAACTGTGCTATTTCACAAAAGCTCCGCACCTATACACATTTCACAGATCCCGTATGCCCTACATTGTTTATCTTGTTATTAGTCCCACCCTTCAGCTCCACCCAACCCCTCCCATCTATCTTCCAACATCATCCATTTCGGATTTCTATTTGCCATACATTTCTCAACTGTGCTGTGATGCTTCACAAAAGACCTGAACCTTCCTATTCTCATAGCTTCTACAGATTGTAAATTAAAAATAAACATCTTTGCCAAAATAATTATTATATTATTGATTGATTGACTATGGCTTTTCAAATCCCCCAGTATTGCTATCTGTAGCGTTAGTTTTAGGCAAATGTTGCAATTCTTCAGCCATTCCTGGACCTGTGACCAAAAACGAGCTACATATGGACAATACCAAAATAAATGATCTAATGACTCTGCCTCCTCACAACAGAATCTGCAGAGCTGGGAAGATTGTATACCCCATATATATAACATTCTATTAGTTGCAAGAATTTTGTACAGTAATTTATATTGAAAAATTCGAAGCTTTGAATCCGGCGTTGTTTTGCGTATCAATTCATAAACCATGTGCCATGGAATGGGTACATCGAAAATCTCTTCCCAACTATTTTGCAATTTGTATGGCACAGCTGTTAGTTTTTTGGTCCTTAAATGAAATTGGTATATGTTTTTATTTATCACACTTTTCTTTAACCATTTTTGTTCTTTAATACAGGGCCGACATACAAGTTCCTTACTTTTTTCCCCTTCTACTTGCCTCTTCCATTTTTGTGGTAATGCTGCAATTAATTGGTTGTAATTTTGGGTAGAGCAGACTTTTCCATATGTCTGTGTTAGCTGCATGTGTGACATAACTCCACCAGTCCTATTTATGATATCATTCACAAAAATTATACCTTTTTTAAACATTTCTTCGATAAATACAGTTTTTTTATCAATTATTATATTTGAATTTAACCACAATATTTGTTGTACTATTTGTTCCGTCCTTTCAGGTGGATTAAACTGAAATTGCAACCAACTTTCTAAGGCTTGTTTAAAGAATAAGGATATTTTGGAGATCATTTCCTTTTCAAACAACCGAAAATGAGCAGGTGTAATCTGAATAAAGGGAAAAAGGCCCTTCTTGAACATAGGATGAGACATTCGTACCAGTTTACTAGAGAACCAGTTTGGATTTAAGTATAACTTTTGTATGACCGATGCCTTTAGTGAGAGGTCTAATGCTTTAATATTTAATAATTTCTGCCCTCCGAATTCATATTCGTTATATAAATAGGCCCTTTTAATTTTATCTGGCTTGCCGTTCCAAATAAAATTGAATATTTTTTGTTCATATAATTTAAAAAACAGGTCACTAGGTGTAGGCAAAACCATAAGCAAATAGGTAAACTGTGATATGACTAAAGAGTTAATTAGGGTGATTTTTCCACAAATAGACAGGTATTTTCCTTTCCATGGTAGCAAGATCTTATCTATTTTTGCTAACTTTCTATAAAAATTTATTGGAGTGAGATCATTTCTTTCTTTTGGGATTTTTATACCGAGTATGTCCACATCTCCGTCAGACCATTTAATTGGTAAACTACATGGCAATATAAAATGTGTATTTTTTAGTGATCCAATACGTAATATGGTACATTTATCATAATTTGGTTTTAATCCAGAGAGGATAGCAAAGGTATCTAGATCCTCTATGAGGCCCTGGAGAGACTCTAGTTGTGGTTTTAAAAGAAAACATGAATCATCAGCGTACAATGACACCTTAGTTTTTAAGCCATGGATTTCTAATCCTTTAATATTAATGTTTGATCTAATTTTAACAGCTAACATTTCGATGGCAATAATAAATAGATATGCCGATAGTGGACAACCTTGTTTTACTCCTCTAGATAGTTTAAAACTTTCTGAGATGTAGCCATTATTTACTATTTTACACCTAGGGTTACTATACATAATTTTAACCCATTTTATAAGAGATTCCCCAAAATTGAAATATTCTAGGCATTTATATATAAACTCCAGTCGTACTTTATCAAAAGCCTTTTCAAAATCAGCTATGAAAACCAGGCCTGGTGTCCCCGATATCTCATAGTGTTCTATTGTTTCCAGTACTTGCCTTATATTATCTCCAATGTATCGTCCATGTAAAAAACCTGTCTGATTAGGATGAATAATATCTGACAAAACTTTTTTTATTCTATGCGCCAAGCATTTTGCTAGGATTTTTGCATCACAACACTGAAGTGTAAGAGGTCTCCAATTTTTTAATTGGACTGGATCTTTATATATACCACTTGGGTCCTGTTTCAGTAATAACGATATCAGACCTTCTTGTTGTGTGTCTGATAATCTACC
Organism: Salvelinus fontinalis; assembly: GCF_029448725.1. Lineage (NCBI taxonomy): Eukaryota > Metazoa > Chordata > Actinopteri > Salmoniformes > Salmonidae > Salvelinus > Salvelinus fontinalis. Next base: position 48,706,501 of record NC_074665.1, on the reverse strand, counting down.
ATTTATATAGGAGTGGTTAAAACAAGTTAATAATGGTCCTTTGAGTATATCAAAAAACGTTTTGTATACTTCCACTGGTATGCCATCCAGCCCTGGAGTTTTCCCATCTTTAAAGGCCCCAATTGCAACAAGCAGTTCCTCCTCTGTAATTTGGCCTTCACATGAGTCTTTCTGTTCAGATGTTAATTTTACATTATTAATAGGAAAAAAATCCATACAATTAGTTTCAGTTAGTGGAGATGGAGGAGCCTGAAACGAAAACATATTCTTAAAGTACTTTACTTCCTCTTTCAAAATATCATTTGGTGAATCATGCGTGACTCCATCATTTGTCACAAGTTTTAATACATTTTTTTTGGTAGCATTTCTATATTGAAGATTGAAAAAGAATTTGGTGCATTTTTCCCCATATTCCATCCAGTTCGCTTTATTTTTATAATATATTACACTGGATCTTTCTTGAATAAGTTCCTCCATTTCTTTTTGTTTTTCCTCTAACTTATTCTGTGCCTCTATGGTACCGTTTTTATTGCTATCTAACTGTACTGTTAGTCCTTCAATTTCCTTTGTTAATATGGACTCTTTTGATCTAAATTGCTTTTGTTTTATAGATGAGTACTGAATTGCATGGCCTCTAAAGGCACACTTAAAAGTGTCCCATACAATAAGGGGATCTGCTGTACCTATGTTATGTCTGAAAAAGTCAGTTATAAAATCTTCTGTCCTAGTTCTAAACAATTTATCATCTAGTAGACTTTGATTAAATTTCCAATATCCTCGCCCACGTGGAAATTCTGTAAGAGAAATATATATGCCAATTATGTGATGATCCGACCGCATTCTATCCCCTATCAACACTTTTTTAACTTTTGGTGCCAGAGAGAATGGAATAAGAAAGTAGTCAAGACGACTAGCTTGATTCAGCCTCCGCCATGTATATCTCACTAAATCAGGGTATTTAAGTCTCCATATATCCACTAATTCCAATATATCCATGACATTCATGATTTCCTTAAGTGCCTGAGGGTGATAATTTGTAGTGTGATTTCCTTTCCGGTCTATAGAGCTATTTAAGACCGTATTAAAATCTCCCATTATAATAATAGAGTCTAGTGTTGCTTGTAGAGTTGATAAGTTCTTATATATATTTTCAAAGAAGCTTGGATCATCATTATTCGGACCGTATAGGTTAACAAGCCATATTTGTTTATTGTCCAATAACATATTTAAAATAATCCATCTACCTTGAGGATCTGTTTGGACAATTTGCACATTTGGATCAAAATTATTGTTAATTAAGATCATCACCCCTTTTGAATTTCTTTGCCCATGGGAGAAATATATTTTGCCCACCCAGTTCTTTTTCCACAAAACTTCATCTAAAACTGTTGAATGGGTTTCCTGTAAACAATAAATATTATAATCCTTCTCTTTTAGCCAGGTAAATACTGATCGTCTTTTCTTATTATCTGCTAAGCCATTACAATTGTAACTGGCTATACTTATTTCACCACTTACCATGAGACACACCTTTCATTCTTTTAATCAGAATATATTTTTGTAAACGTACTATTAAAAAGTAACACAATGATTGAGTGTCTATATAGTTGTACCATGATATTTGCATTTCTACTAAGTAAACCTCCAATTGGTCCCTACTATTCCACCCGCTAAAAGGCCTCATCTCGAGATGGCTTGTCATCCCAATGCCCGGCAGACCACCCTCGACCCCCTGTATCCCATAGCCCTGAACCGACTGGGATCCATTCTTTGAAAAGAGCATACAGTTCCATTTACCGAATTGAAGTAAATCAATTGCCATATGCATTTCCATTGCCGTCACCTCGATTTGTATTATATATAGCTGTGGATCATCCTCTATTGTACCTTACATCTTTTACTTCTTCTTTCGCAACAGTTGTGGGATACACACATACACACTCAGCCCTTACCCCCACACAACCATAAGCTCACTTTCTCAACAGTTGCACCATCCCAGAGCCCAACTCAAGATGGGTCATGATTTCCAAATGCTATTGCAGTTGCAGCTGCATGAGAAGGCCTGCAAGACCGCGCAAAAAAATAAGCAAAAATTGAAATTTATTTACCATTGTCATATCCTAGATAATTACATTTACATTTAAGTCATTTAGCAGACGCTCTTATCCAGAGCGACTTACAAATTGGTGATGGCAGTCAAATGTACACCCTATTCCTGAAAAAAACACCCACAATACGGCCACCAGTCATGACCATGTCCCCACGCATCTCCATGCAGTCCGACCTTGATTCTGTGCCGCCAGGGCCACAATAATATACCCCCTCTCTGAATGTCCGAGTGTGACCCCCTCCCCATGGGTTACTGCAGCTAGTGTTGCCAGCACTGCCACTGCCTGGGTGGGGGTACCCCACCGGAATCCCCACCGGCTAGGTACAAGGTCGTCAAGGTTCTCATTAGCAGCTTTGAGAAATTCCTTGTATATTTTCCTCTCCCTTTAGGGGGCTTTGGCTTTGCAGGACCAACCCTGCCAAGCAGGCTCAGAATCTTGAGGGGGCAGTGCTGCTCTTGGTCTCTGACCTCATTTTAGCTGCATATAGACCGCTTACAGCGAGCACATAAAACAGTTAGGGACTTCTCCTTAATATCTGGGTCATTCAGGTGGGTGTCTAGGGTATAGGGCCATAGACAGTACCATTAAAATAGGATAATAATTAGATATAATTTATTAAGATAAAAAAAATGTAGTTTTCCATGATAGGACAATAAATAAATAAGACGTATAATTCATTATAAAAGTATATCCATCATCTGAACAACATTGAAAGCCCTCTCATACCCGGCTCACAGCAATACATTGGCTCTGGGATATGCAACCATTTCATTACTCACTCACTCAACTTTCCAAACATAACAAATAAGATAAAAAATAAAATAAACACAAACCATACCATCCACACATACTGTGCCTTCTGTTTAGTTAGTTTTTATCTTCACTGTGTAAAAATAGTGCTTGTGTGTTCAATTAGTTATATGTGAAGATTTATAAAAAAGCTATATTTTTTGTTGTATTGTTACAATCAGTAACCGGGCTTGAATTGTGTTTATTTTCCTCGTCTATGAGAACTTTGTAAATTTTAAAATAACCATGGAGTAGTCTTTGTGTCTCTGAACAACTGGTTATCAATATATAGTTTATCAACGACGAGAGCTACTCGTTTCGCTTTTAATCTGTTTTCTTTGAAAATTGGATACAGAACTTTGCGCCGTTCTGCAATTTCTTTCGGAAACTGATCATTCATGCCAATTTTGGTCCCAGCAAGTCTTTTACCTAGGCTTTTAACCATTATTTTATCTTTAAATGAAGCAAATTTTGCAACGATTGGGCGTTCGTACCTCTGCCCTCTCTGTCCGAAGCGGTGAACACGTTCAAGTTGGATTTTGTCGACAACTTCGCATGGAATCTGAAGCGCTGTACGGAGGAACTCTCTAACTATAGATTCAGGAACTTCTCCTTCTTTTTCTTGGATACCTGTAAGTACCAAATTCTCTCTCATGGATCTAGTTTGAATCTCCAGTAAGGCTTCCTTCAGAACGATGTTCTCTTTTTTAATTCCATTCATTTCGGTTTGAATCTTATTGACTGTCCCTTTTAGCGCGTGTGTTTCCTTCTCCAATGTCGCAGCTTTTTCATCACTCATCTCTAGGCTTGCCTTTAACTCTTTTATATCCTTACTAAGTAATTCAAGTAAACCCAGTTTGTCATTTATTGATTTTAACAGATCGGTTTCGACCTTTACCATTCCCGGTGGTGAGAATATTAAATCGTCAGTATCTGTCGAAGAATCTCGCTTGCGTTTTGTAAACGGTTCCCCTGTCTTACTCTCCATCATGTTTTGTTGTTGCCTGTTTTGGTAATATTTGTCGATAAATGTCTCTAGTCTTAGGATTTGTTTTGTGTTATTATCCAGATTGAAGGTTTATCACTCACCAGATTATGTAGTGCTAATATTTTAGTCTATTTAGCAGATATTTCGAATATTATGTTTTATCTTGAGGTGCTCTACATAACTTCGTTCAGTCCGCCATTACCTTTACGTTACCTTTACGTCCGCCGTCTCAGATTTCTTTATTTTGAAAGTTACATATCTTGAAAACTTGATTGATGACATGCAAAACATTTTGGACCTATATCAACAATGGACTAATGAAAGTTTTCCTTTAATAATTATGGTTTGGGATGTTCAAATGCATCAGGCATTATTTTTCAACCAACCTTTACTTGCCGATACTTCCTTAATTCAGCTTGGAAGGCACCAGTGTTTTCTAAACTCACATGGCTAGTTGCAGGTGGAACTTTGGAATTTAGCAAACGCTCCGTTAAATGAAGTTTGGTGCCATGAAGTAATCTGACAAAGTATACGCCGCCATCTTCTCGATTTCTGATATTTTCTCATCGATCGAGAAAAGCCAATGTCATTCAAAGCGACGCTTGAGCCCGGAGAGACCCACCTGTCTCGATAATTGAGAGAATATCAGAAATCGAAAAGATGGCAGCAAGATTATATTGACAATGGCCCCGATCCTAGATCAGCACTCCAACTACTTAGAGCTCACCTTGTCTTTGTCCATGATGACTTCTGACACTGGTCCAAACTTTTGGAAGTAGTCTACAAGGTCAGCTTGAGCTGTATCCGGTTTGATCCCACTGACAAACACACTGTTCTCCACCTGAGCCTTCCGAGTCGCCCGCACAGTGCTCAGCTTCACATGCTTTCGCCCTTTCACATGGGCATCCAGACTGGCCTCTGTAGATTCAGTGTTTTCCAGTCAGTAAAGAAAATTGGTCACAAAACTGATATGCATAACGTTAGATTATCCAGCAGACATGTGTAAAACTAAGCCAGCGTGCATATCAATTGTCATGAATTGATATATCTAGCTAAGCATTTACTGTAGGTATCTACTTCTGTTAACTGAAATTGATCAAATATCATAGAAATTCAAAAAGGTTAGCTAGCTAACGTTACTGTCCTAGCCACCTGTACGATTGGCTGATTAGTTTACAGACGACAGGGTAATGAACTAGCTAGCTAACAGTTATCCTGCTAAGATAGCTGACGTTAGCTATCTTATAAAGTAAGTTAGCCATATAGCTGGTTGGTTTGTGGTTAGCCGATTGCTAGCTAACTGCAACCAAATAGCAAAACTACGAAATTCACTTACTATTGGGTACATTCACATTGCATAGGATGCAATGAAAACCTCTCGCAGTGGATCGTATGTCTTTGTCCAAATCTTCCATTTTGCAAGAAACCAAATAATCAATTCAGCAAAGTTAATGATTTTTTTTTCTCTTCTCAAATCTCCCCCCGTCGTTCACCGTGCGTTCTTCTCCTTAGTCCATCCGCTATCTCATCCGGGTAAATGTGCAAACCTCAATTACTAGTTCCGCTAGAAATATGAATTTCATAATTTGAAATGGACATAATATTGCATTCTGGCTTGCTTTACAAATTAAAATCTAAATATGTCAATAACCTAAGACAGACCTGGCATGTAAAACTTGTTGCACAGAGTATCTGCTATAAACTGCATCCCCTTTATCGCTGTATGGGTGGGTCTGAGAATGTCTTTCTGCGATATTTCATACTCGAGCTGTGCTCGAATACCCATACCAACTACATACTACATACTTAATGAGTATACACTACCGGTCAAAAGTTTTAGAACACCTACTCATTTAAGGGTTTTTCTTTATTTTTCTACATTGTAGAATAATAGTGAAGACATCGAAACCATGAAATAACACATTAAATCATGTAGCAACCAAAAAAGTGTTAAACAAATCCAAAAATATTTTATATTTGAAATTCTTCAAAAAGCCACCCGTTGCCTTGATGACAGCTTTGCACACTCATGCCATTCTATCAACCAGCCTCACCTGGAATGCTTTTCCAACAGTCTTGAAGGAGTTCCCACATATGCTGAGCACTTGTTGGCTTCTTTTCCTTCACTCTGCGCTCCGACTCATCCCAAACCATCTCAATTTGGTTATGGTCGGGGGATTGTGGAGGCCAGGTCATGTGATGCAGCACTCCATCACTCTCCTTCTTGGTAAACTATCCCTTACACAGCCTGGAGGTGTGTTGGGTCATTGTCCTGTTGAAAAACAAATGATAGTCCCACTAAGCCCAAACAAGATGGGATGGCGTATCACTGCAGAATGCTGTGGTAGCCACGCTGGGTAAGTGTGCCTTGAATTTATCAAAGACAGTGTCACCAGCAAAGCACCACCACACCATAACACCTCTTCCATGCTTTGCAGTGGGAAATACAGATGCAGAGATCATCCGTTCACCTACACTGCGTCTCACAAAGCAATAGCGGTTGGAACCAAAAATCGCCAATTTGGACTCCAGACCAAAGGACAGATTTCCACCGGTCTAATGTCAATTGTGTGCGTTTCTTGGCCCAAGCAAGTCTCTTCTTATTATTGGTGTCCTTTAGTAGTGGTTTATTTACAGCAATTCATCCATGAAGGCCTGATTCACAGTCTCCTCTAAACAGATGATGTTGAGATGTGTCTGTTACTTGAACTCTGTGAAGCATTTATTTGGGCTGCAATTTCTGAGGCTGGTAACTCTAATGAACTTATCCTCTGCTGCAGAGGTAACTCTGGGTCTTCCATCCCTGTGTCGGTCCTAATGAGAACCAGTTTCATCATAGTGCTTGATAGTTTTCCGTATTGACTGACCTTAAAGTAACGATGGACTGTTGTTTCTCTTTGCTTGTTTGAGCTGTTCTTGCCATAATATAGAGTTGGACTTTGGACAAATAGGGCTATCATCTTAAATAGCATATAGTTAATATAATGCCTGGCAAGTTCAACGTATTAGTAGGTAGCTAATGTTTCTTAAAGGATAGCATATCTAATCAATTGTCAGCCAACATAACGTGTAATGTAACTTATTTTAAAAGTAATTTCTTAAAAGGATAGCATATCTAATCAATTGTCAGCCAACATAACGTATAATGTAACTTATTTTAAAAGTAATTACTTTATTACATTGCTCAACATTTTAACATTTGCCATAACTAGTTAAAGCAATGAATTAGTATCCGCTCTCGCTCTCTGTATATTTTCTGCCATTTTCTTCAAATCTGAAAACGTTGTGAAGCCACTGCCATTTTCTTAAGAAATTGCATTATGGGCCCTAAAAGCATGGAAATACTGTCCACTGCCTGTATACTTTTTATTTTGGCGAATTTAGTGCGACATCCGGGAACTTTTGGTATACTAACTATATCTATACTGTAATGAAACAGGCAGGGAGCAGGTCTCGAACCCCTAGCCCGGTGCGCTATCGACTTTGCGGCAAAAGCATGCTCGTGCGGCAGAGTCGATTTCCGCGCTTATAAACCCAGGGTCGTTACAATACTATGACCAATCAGCATACTACATACTCAATTTCTGTCACATATAGTTAGTGCAGGTTAATGAGTATTCAAACACAGCTTCGGTATTAGATGGTCAATGATCATAATTATTGTATGTTTATAATGCAGCTAAAATAAACATGGCACATTTCCTACACAGCTTGTTTGCACATACTAGCAATTATAAGAGGAATACAATATCTGTCAGGGTCAACATACTTGCCAGCTGAAAACTGCATCATCTTTATTTCTAGATGCAGTCAGAAGTAGTCTAAAGCACATTGCATTTTTCTGCACCATATGTGAACATTTTGAATTCCCCCTTTTTTTTTTTTCTCCTAGACAACCGACAGACAATTACTTTATGGCAGGGGTGTCAAACTCATTCAATGTCTGCTGGTTTTTGCTTTTAATTAAGACCTAACTAGACGAAGGAAGTTCCTAACTAATCTGTGACCTCAATTCATCAATCAAGTACAAGTGAGGATAAAAAAAAACTGCATTCCCTTCGTGGAATGAGTTTGACACGTTCTTTATGCAGATCGCAAATGTTTAAAGCTTACACACAAGGCTTCTTTTTGACAGTAAAGATGACCACTCGTTTCCTCAGAGGGTCTGGGGCAGAGATAGGGAACTATGCACCATTTGTTCTCTTCACAGGTTCTGGAAACCGCTTTATACAAGACCCGACTCCTTGCTTTATTTGTGTTGTGTCAAACAAAGCATTGTTATTCTTTTAACCTCTCTGGTTAACAGCCATGTCATTTTGGCCAAGACAACCACAATGGAAATACTTTAATCCTTTGTGAATGTATCCTGAATAATTTGAATAAATAATGTGTGGGGATAACCTCCATGCATGTGGTATTGTATGTGTTGGAGTTAAATCAAAGACAAATATAAAAATGTACAGTACCAGAACCTACTCAATTTGAGTTAATCATGCCTTATCAATAATGCTACAGCATAAGAAATTCAGACAACTTAATTTTTTGATTTTTAATATGAAAAATTTCCCCCAAACTATTTTCAGTCTAAATAGAACACCATACATTTTAAAAGGATTGTAAAAAAAAATATTCAGAGAATGTAGCAAAACTAACCACAATTAAGACCAAAAATCTGAATAATATTGTAAAGCACCGCTAAGAGCATCAATTATACATCTGTAACATTAGCATTTCTATATCAAAGCATTAAAACAAACAAAAATCTATGAATGCCTAAGCTCTATTTTCTTGCTGCTCTCCCTCTGCGGGGCTTACACGGCTGCTCTGACTCAGTACCTTGCTCAATGTCAATTTCCTGAGATACAGCTTTTCCCTTTGCCGCTTTACCTCTTCCTTTAGTAGCAGCCACAACTGTGGCTTTGGGGATGGTCTCTGGCACTTCCTCCGGGACAGCAGGAGTAATGCTAGTGGCCTCAACGGGAGCTGCTGCAGTAGACTTTGCTGCTCGTCTTGTTTTCTTGACAGGCTCCTTTGGAACAGCTTTATCAGAGAGATTTGCCTCCTCAGTTTTCATATTTCTTGCTGCATTTCTTTCGTTTACTGGCTTTGAAATGGGGATCGTGGCTTCAGCAGCAGAGGTCTTTATGGTGCTATGGCGTGCCCTTTTTGAGGGTGTTGATTGGACGGTCTCCTCTTTGACCTCGACATAAGATCTTGCTCTTCTTCCTCGCACGGTCTTCACAACCTGCTGTTCTTCAACCTTAGTAACAGGAACACTATCATTCCGTCTGGATGTCTTCTGTTTAGGAAGAGGGGTGACCTTGTGTGTAACTTCCAAATCAGGTTTCCAATTCACAGATTTTGAGGCTTCGTCAATGGTTTCCATGCCTTCAATAGAATTTGCCTGGTCAGAGGTCGTTTCAGAAACAGCATTTCCCTTTTTAGGGGCTTTTCCTCTTCCCTTTTTAACCACAGCAGTGATTACCTCCATGTCTGTTACCTCAGCCTCCAATGGAGTGCTCTCGGCTGCAATGGTGGTTTCATCTGCAGAGACTTTGGATTTAGCTGCCCTTCTACCTCGCTTGACAGGCTCGGTTGGAACTTCCACAGTTGCTTCTGCAACAGTGGGCACCTTTGTGGAATCAGCTGCTCCTCTGCGTGCTCGCTTGGCAGGCACTTCATCCTTCACAACGGCTTTTGCCTTCCTTCTCCATCCTGGTTTGACAACCGGAGCTTCCAGCAGTTCTTCAGCATCAGCCTCTTCACACTCTGGTTTAGCATCAACCTCAGTTTGTGCAGGAAGGTGGACCTCCTGCACTACCATGTTCTCAACTTCCACCACTTCAGGAACCTTCTGCTGCTTTGCTCTTCTTCCTCCTCTTTTAGGTTTCTCTGTAGGGGGAGCAGATGTTTCCTCCTGAGTCTCTGTGGATACTGGAGGGACGACACACTCAGGTTCCTGTTTAGTCCTTCTTCCCACTCTTTTAGGTTCCTCAACCGAAGCCAAGGTAGCCTGCTCCTGGAGTTCAACAGTCAGAGACTCAACGGGGTGATCCTCAACTTGCTCTACAGAAGCCTGCTTAGTCTTTCTTCCCCCTCTTTTGGGTTTCTCAACTGGAGCCACAGTCTGCTCCTGGGCTTCAACTTCAACAGTCAGAGACGCAACAGGGTGATCCTCAGACTCAACTTGCTCTAAAGAAGCTTGCTTAGTCTTTCTTCCCCCTCTTTTGGGTTTCTCAACTGGTGCCACGGTAGTCTGCTCCTGGAGTTCAACAGTCAGAGACTCAACAGAAGCCTGCTTAGTCTTCCTTCCCCCTCTTTTGGGTTTCTCAACTGGCGCCACAGTAGTCTGCTCCTGGAGTTCAACAGTCAGAGACTCAACGGGGTGATCCTCAACTTGCTCTACAGAAGCCTGCTTAGTCTTCCTTCCCCCTCTTTTGGGTTCCTCAACTGGCGCCACGGTAGTCTGCTCCTGGAGTTCAACAGTCAGAGACTCAACTTGCTCTACAGAAGCCTGCTTAGTCTTCCTTCCCCCTCTTTTGGGTTCCTCAACTGGCGCCACGGTAGTCTGCTCCTGGAGTTCAACAGTCAGAGACTCAACTTGCTCTACAGAAGCCTGCTTAGTCTTCCTTCCCCCTCTTTTGGGTTTCTCAACTGGCGCCACAGTAGTCTGCTCCTGGAGTTCAACAGTCAGAGACTCAACGGGGTGATCCTCAACTTTCTCTACAGAAGCCTGCTTAGTCTTTCTTCCCCCTCTTTTGGGTTTCTCAACTGGAGCCACAGTGGTCTGCTCCTGGGCCTCAACTTGTTTGATGGGAGTTTCAACACTCACAGACTCCACTTGCTCTACAGGCTCCTGCTTAGTCTTTCTTCCTCTTTTGGGTTTTGCAAACAGGACTGAGGCCTCCACCTCTTCTGTAGGAGTATCAACCGCCGCAACATTTTCTTCAATTTTTTTGGCTTCTTCAGACTCCTGTTTAGCCCGTCTTCCTCTTGCCCGCAGGTTCTCAACAGGAACAATAGCAGGCATCTCCTTGGCTTCCACAATCTCAATTGGAGGAATTTCAAGAACCTTCGCTTCAACTTCTTCTACTGAATCCTGTTTAGGCTTTCTTCCTCTCTTAGATCTAACGACTGGAGTCTGGGCCTCAATCTTCTCAGTGACAGGAACACTCACGGCTTCAACAGTGTTCTTCAACACTGTTTCAACTTGATCTACAGAAGCCGGTTCGGCCTTTCTTCCTCTTCTGGGTTTCTCCACGGGGACATCAGAAGTTGGCTGCTGGTCCTCAATTGGAGAAATTTCAGCACTCTCACTTTCAACAGCGTTCTCCTGCACTGATTCAACTCTCTCTACAGAAGCCTGTTTGGCCTTTCTTCCTCTCTTGGGATTTTCAGCAGGAACTGGGTCAGCTGCCATTTTCTTCTGGACATCCACAGAGTCCATAGTTTCTGCTGGTGCCTCAACGCTACTGGTTTCATTACGCCTTGCCGATCTCCCTCTAGCAGGTGGTGGCACAATCCCCTCAGTTTTCTTTCCTCTACCTTTTACTGGAACAGAAGGCTCTTCACTGTCAAGATGTGCTACCGCTACTGCCTCAGCAGGTGTAGCAACTGGCTCTTCTACCTCAGCAGGTGCAGAAATGGGCTCAGTACGAGGAGCAGGTTGTTCTTCCTCCACTGCCTCAACAGGACCAGAAACTGGCTCTTCTACCTCCTGCACTGCCTCAGCAAGAGGAGCAGGTTGTTCTTCCTCCACTGCCTCAGCAGGACCAGAAACAGGCTCTTCTACCTCCTGCACTGCCTCAGCAAGAGGAGCAGGTTGTTCTTCCTCCACTGCCTCAGCAGGCGCAGAAACTGGCTCTACCCCCTGCACTGCCTCAGCAAGAGGAGCAGGTTGTTCTTCCTCCACTGCCTCAGCAGGAGCAGAAACTGGCTCTTCTACCTCCTGCACTGCCGCAGCAAGAGGAGCAGGTTGTTCTTCCTCCACTGCCTCAGCAGGCGCAGAAACTGGCTCTACCTCCTGCACTGCCTCAGCAAGAGGAGCAGGTTGTTCTTCCTCCATTGCTTCAGCAAGAGCAGCAGCAAGCTCTTCCACCGCCTCTGTTGTCATGGCATCAGAAATCTCTTCAACAGGTTGCGCAATGTGTTTGGGGGTCTTCACACCATCTAAGCTTACTTTCTCAAGAGCCTTAGGCCCTCTTGGAGTGTTCTGTTTAGAACATCTATTTTTCTTTGGAGTGGGTGCTTGAGGGTATTCAAACCTGAAAAGGAAAATAACAGTAAACCATTAAACCTATGGATCCAAGTGTATGATGCTGTGTTTAACGGCTGTACCAGCCGTGTCTGACCAGAATTGTCTCTCCATCAGTCCCCTGGAGTGCACAGGTATTACGGTCCCTGTCCTTTCAGCACAGTGAGCCTGGCACCTTTGATGTGACACTTGTCGCTATTGTTGATAGTGGTGTGCGGCACTGTCTGTGCGGCAGCCCGAACCGCAGCCAGGCCTGTTTAATTAATAATGTCAAAAAGTATTGATTAAAGATATTGAGCGCATTAGGTGATGCTTCGTTCAGTTCATTTCTAGATTTGTTTGATACAACGTATTGAAGATTTGATGCCTCTGAATGCCTAGTTTCAGGATAAAAAAAACGGAACTAAGCACAGGTAAAATCCTAGAGGAAAACCTGGTTCAGTCTGATTTCCACCACACTGGGGGGAGATGAATTCATCTTTCAGCATCATAACCTAAAACATGACCGAAGCTACACTGGAATTGCTTACCAAGAAGACGTTGAATGTTCCTGAGTGGCAGATTCACGGGTTTGACTTAAATCTGCTTGAAAATCTATGGTAAGACCTGAAAATGGTTGTCTAGCAATTATCAACAACCAATTTGACTCAGAGATTGAAGAATTAAAAAATAACAATAATAATAAAAAGAGGGAAATGTTGCACAATTCAGGTGGAAAGCTCTTCGAGACTTACCCAGAAAGACTCACAGGTAATCGCTGCCAAAAGTTGATTCTAACGTATTGAGGGGTTGAATACATTTCTAAATCAAGATTGGTTATATTTTTCATTATTGTTAACAAATCTTAGAATTTTTGTTCCACTTTGACAAAGTACTGTGTAGATTGTTGACTGAAAATGACAATTAAATCAAATTTAATCCCACTTTGTAACAACAAAATGTGGAAAAAATCAAGGGGTTGGAATAATTTCTTAAGGCACTGTATATTTATTCTTAGTTGTGTTTAGCTCAGAAAATGTAATTTAAAAGTATGCATTAAAAGGTGTCTAATAGAATAAATGTGTCAAACAAGACAGACATTTATAAATGCATTTCTATAGCTTCCCACCGTACCCGAACCAAACCATAACCCTTACTATTTTACATTTCACATCAATGGAGTAAGCAAGGACCGGTTACTGAGGCAGCGCTTGGGGGCGAAAGGCAGCAATATGCCAGCAGCAAATTTTGTGATTTAGGTTTTCATTTTAAGTGACAACTACCAGAATTCAGTGACCACAGCGCTACAATTGATGACATAGCTACCGTAATTACCAATACATTGAAAATGTGTCCCATGTCATTTTCCAGCGGGCTAGCACGAGGCAGCCGACTTCAGAGGCACATTTTTTGCTGCAATCCGTGCCGTTTATCCTCCTTTCACTAGAGTAACAGTTTTCCCATTAACAAATCTTGTCATTCTGGTGCTTATACATTGTGTGGTGCTTACATTTAATATTCTTTAATCAAATTTAGGAAATAAGCTTTGAGTATTTTTGCAGGGCTGTTTTAAGCACAATCAAGAGAAATTATATTTTTTCTTTCCAGCTATAGTAATAAAAATATTGGCAGATATCGTTAACAGTGAATATTTACATTAAAAAAAGAAAACCGGATCCAAAACTCCCATATCGGTCGGGCTCTAGACTAAACACATTAAATAAATTCATATTCTCTGACTTATAAACGGACATAAAATGCACAAACCTGAAAGAACGGTCAATAATTGTGATTAGATCCCCATGTTTCAAACGTTCAGACTGCGGCAAAACCTCCCCATTGACACGGGTCGGGTTCGTTGAACTCAAATTAGTTAAAATAACCTGCAAGAGAGAAGAAAAATAAGTATCTTACAATACTTGCTCTACAGACACTAAAATGAAAGTGACCGACTTACTGAAGGCAGCAATTATATTGTCTGACTCCGCAATTACCTCGTTATTTTCATTCAACTCAATCCTGCAATGCTCCTTGGATACTTCAGGAAGTTTAACGCAAATGTCGCAGTCAGGTTTCCTAAGAGACAATAATAAATATTCTGTAGAAAGGATGTCAACATTTCCTGATTTCATTGTATGCCGGTCATCAGCTATGCAAATACATGATTGTCACTTTTTTATATATATTTTTTTATTGTTTATTAAGGCATGTAAGTTGTATTTCATGGTTTATCTTTATCCCCATAAGCTGTTACTCCAGCAACAATTGCTGGGGTTCACACAGCACACATATGGAAACAAAAGTTCAGTTGAGTAAATGCTAAATGTGTGGCAATTTATAAACAAGTGCAGGCTAAATCCAATCCATAATTAATTTTCAGTGTAGAAGGCTGAATGGATCTCTAGGGTCTGTGGTGACATGTCTTTTGAGACGTTTCGAAGCGCTGTAATAGTGAACAAAGCTCAACAACCGAAGACAGCAGTAGAAAGGCCGCCTCTTCGCAAATTCAAAATGGCCCCAAGTTGGGATCGGCAGTCTACTGACTTTCATACCATTTCTATACCATACCAGGGTATAGAATGTGCACACAAGGGGGTGCCATTTCAACAAGAAAATACAACTGCTTCTTACTACAAGTAAAAAAAAACTATAAGAAATCTAAGATGTGTCAAATAAATTATATCCTGCTCTGGGCTCAAGCTATGCATTTGGTTTGCTAACTTGCTAGACGTCAAGATTAAGCTTCTTGGTTACAGAAGAGAAACACAAAACAATTTAGGCAACAGGGATCTTGCTCCGGAGGTGGGGACTGAATGTCTCTGCTGTAATCAAGAAGCTTGGTCAGCTAGCAAGTAAGCAAACCAAATGCATAGCTGGAGCCCTGAGCTAGATATAATTTGACACATTTCAGATTAAATTTTTTCTTCCTCCCGGTATTGTAAATCACCCTGTTGGTATTTCAAAATATAATATACACCGGGGTTTCACCCAAGCTCAGTACCAAGTAAAAACCACATTCCATACATGCAGCAAAAGTAGACTCATACAAATAACAGTACCATACAAAACGATGAATATATTACATTTAGACAATGGCACTCACTGCTATGGCATTTCACATAAACAGATTCGAACAGCTTTTTCTCACCTTCCAAATAAGCACGATGCAGTCAGAGGAAGCGCAGTCCCATCTCCGCCACTCCTTTTGATTACAACTATTTTCCCGTACAGGGGCATTTTGAATTCAACGTTACCTAAATAAAAATAAAACGTTAGGACATTGAGCAATCATGTGAAATGTGACTCAATTATTCTAGCTACTGGCACGAGCTAGCCAAGTTGTTACGATTCGGAAAAGAACAGCAACCAATAATCTGTGTGCAAACTGGTTAGTACTGCCTAGCAAGATTAAGTTGGCCTCTTGATAGTAGTAAACTATTCGTAGGTTACATGAGTTAAGAATTTAAATCGCCAACCAACATGCATTGCTGCATTGAACACGCATGCGACTGTGCTTACCAACCAAGTAACCACGCGCTTCAGTGTAAACTAATTACCGATAGCAGAACAAGCAGAGCATCAAACACCAATTTATAATTGCTATTCCAACATTGATGTTGACTGACGGCCGAAGCTAACTTATTGTCACTCTGTGCATTGTGAATGCTTATGTTAGCTATCTAGCAAGCAGATATGTTACCTGAGAGGCATTTAGGAGAAATAGCGTCACCGTGAATCTGAAAATGAAACAAAAACCCTTTTAATTAAAAAGGTGATACAGTTGAAATATTCCGAACCTATTATAGTAGTCATGGGATAAGATGAAATAAATCATTCAACAGCAAATAAACATAACAGGCAAATAAGTAATGCAAAACACTTTTTGGTATGTAAACTTACCATTATACCAAACAACATCTGTGTTATAAAAAGAGAACAATGGAGTTGAAACTACACTGTGTTGCCTTTACCTCTTTTGTCTCGCTGTGGACGTTGTCATCTTGGACTTTACCAGAAATCTCTTCAACACGTTCAGCGATTTGTTTGGGGGTCGTCAGGAGTTCCTTTACACCAGCTAAGCTTACTTCCTGAGAAGCCTTAGGCCCTCTTGGAGTTGTCATCAGTTTTCCTCTGAGGTCTTCGATGGGTTGCACCTTCTGTCTTGGGGTCTTCATAATCCTCTTCACTCCAGTGAGACACTCGGGTTGTTCAGGTTTCTTCTGTTTGGGAGTCGAAATCGATTTTTTTGAATCTGGCTGCTGTACTTCCTTCAATTCTTCTGAAGACATCTCTAAGGCAAGAATCTCATTTTGTGTAGTACGGGAGTCATCAGCTTCCTCCGTGATGAAACTGGATTCTTGACCATCCCGAAGGAGTCTAGTGACTGCATCGCTGTTGTACGCGCCCCGTTTAGCAGTAGAAACAACAAGTGGAGACACCACCATTTCACCTGTGAAGATAAGATATGTTTAGTGTCAAGTGATTTCAACATGATACAGCTAACTGCCAAAATAACAGAAAAGCATGAGTAAATGATGGATACAAAGTATATTGAAAGCAGGTGCTTCCACACAGGTGTGGTTCCTGCGTTAATTAAGCAATTAACATCATGTAGGGCAGGGGTGGGCAACTCCAGACCTCGAGGGCCTGATTGATGTCACACTTTCTCCATCCCTAGAAAACAGCTGATTAATCAAATTGCATTCTAAACTGAAGATCATGATTAGGTGATTATTGGAATCAGGTGTGTCAGCTGGGGCAAAACTGTGACACCAATCAGGCCCCCAAGGACTGGAATTCCCAACCTGTGTATAAGAATGCTGGGCAGGCCATTATTTCAGCTACGCCCCCCATAGGATGACAATGCTCACTATCCACAGCGCACAAGTGGTCACTGAATTGTTTGATGAGCATGAAAACAACATGTACAATTCAACAACAACAAAAAAAGTCCCCCACACCAGATTCTTCATCACTCACTCATCTTGACATGATCATAGGGAGAATCTCCATTGCATACTCCTTGCGTCCTGTCCTCCTAAAAACTCCATTGGATGAGAAAGCCAGAGGTCCCTCCCCTCTGACCTTCTCCAATGGGTTTTGAGAAGAAGCGAGAGGACACAAGGAGTACCGTAATTTCCGGACTATAAGCCGCTACTTTTTCCCCACGCTATGAACCTCTCGGTTTAGACAATGACGCGGCCAATTTATGATTTTTTTTCTCACAAGATTCACGCTGCCAAAAAAGTGAGCACCGTCACATAATGTCACGTAAATCGAGCGCGCTCAAACTTCCCATCATTCTGATTACGGTAGTCATTTTGTCACCCTCATCATGGCAAAGACACGGAGAAATGCATATGATGCAGCTTTCAAGTTGAAGGCGATCGATCTGGCTGTTGGAAAAGGAAATAGAGCTGCTGCACGGGAGCTTGGCCTTAATGAGTCGATGATAAGACGTTGGAAACAGCAGCGTGAGGAACTGACGCTGACAACAAAAGCTTTCAGAGAAGAAAAGCAGATGGCCCGAACTAGAAAATGAGCTTGAAGACTGGGTCAACACACAGAGCAGACGGCCGAGGTGTTTCAACTGTGCAGATACGACTGAAAGCCAAAACAATCGCCACCGCAATGAAGTTTGACTTTCTTTGTAGGCTACTGTTTACTGCTAGTTTTGATTTTGTTGTTGTTACAAACCGTGTTTCGTTGAAGCCTATTTATTTTTGTTACAAGCCGTGTTTCGTTTAAAGGCTGTGTAAAGTTAATTTGTTTCAATGTACCGGTAGGCACTTGCGGCTTATAGACGTGTGCGGTTTATTTATGTACAAAATACATATTTTTTAAAAATTCAGTGGGTACGGCTTATATTCAGGTGCGCTTAATAGTCCAGCAATTACGGTATGCAATTGAGACCCCACCCCCAAAATCCCTTACCAGTCTCCTCTGGGGTATTCATCACTGATGATTCAATCATAGATGTAGACTGGGCTCTCAGGGGTGTCTTGAGGGCACTCTGCACTTTGACCACAGACTTCCTCTGCCTTGCCGGGGTCTTGAAAATGTCTGCAATGCCTGAAACCACAAACACAACCAGGTTGCTTTACTTGAGCACAATATGACAATGTAACAAGTCCTTTATATACCATGGATGCACTCATAAATTCACCCTGGCAATCTACTCCGAATTCTGAGCACCCTGGTTTGAGTTCCAGAGCGCCGAATAAATTAAGAATTTAAGACAGCTTTTTTAGCGCATGTTTATGTATACTTATTAAATTGTTGCCAGTAACAGAGCAAGTCACTAATCCTCTTCATAACATAAACACTCATCAGCTCTACTCTCTAGGGCAAGTAAAATGTTCAGAGTGAGGCGTTCTCTTATTTGTGTCTGGAAGTAGCTAGCCGACTTAAGCCAGTTAGCGTGGGTGCTTGACTAACGTTGTGAGGTCAGAACGCTCGGATCAACCCAACTCCTCAGCCAGAGTGCCAATGCGAAATGCTCTGAATTTAGGAATGGACAATGTGACAACGCTGTGAATTTACAAACTGCCCAGGGCCCACTGACAATACAGTATATTTACCAACACCCCATATGAAAAACATACGCACATAGAAGTGGGATTAGGAAATTCACTAATTACCTGACAAATCCTCATCCATTCTCATGTTCTTTTTTAGCAGTGCAATGTTGTGGACAAGCTTTGGGACGGCCCCACTTGGCTGAATGGCTTTCAGTCTGTGAGCTTTGCCCACAACAATGGTCACAGGTGAATCTGCATGACCAGTGCTGACATGTCCTATGAGTTTCATCACAGGTGTCTGTCACAGAACAAACATCAACAAGTTAGGTAATGTAGCCATAGAAAAACAAAACCAAGACAACCATTTTTAGTCAATTTAACAACAAGCTTCAATGTCCTACACTAGACAAATTTCATAAAGTGCAGTCGTGGAGGGCAAAATACTATCGAAACATACCTTCGGTTTTGGTACAACATTCTTCGTCTTAGTCACTCGGGCGGAAGTTTTCTTGGTTGGGATAACAGCTTGGGTCTTGGTCTGGCCAAACTTCACAATGTCAGCCCAGGAATTCACAACTTGAAACAAAGGAAATTAAACACTTAACACCTTTTCTCAATAGGGGGTGCTGTTTTCCCTTTGTAAAAATTTTGTTCCCAAATTAAACTGCCTCGTACTCAATTCTTGCTCGTACAATATGCATATTATTATTACTATTGGATAGAAAACACTCTAGTTTCTAAAACCGTTTGAATTATATCTGTGAGTAAAACAGAACCCAAGTTGGAGCAATTTTCCTGTGAGGAAGTGAGAAATCTGAAATCAGTCAGGCTGTTCTGGGGTCAGTTTATAAATTTGCATGTCTTCTATTGTTCGAGATGCACTGCATACACCTTCCCCTAGATGTCAGCAAATAGTGAGAATTGGAATGGAGTTGCTAGGCAGATCTGAGGCCATATAACTGGTCTGGGAACGTGGGGTCTAGTCTTTCCTTCATTCGCCATGACGCAGTCTTTCCTTCATTCGCCATGACGCAAGACAGACCTCAGGATGGTGTTCTAGAAAGCTCCCGTTATAGGCCTTAGATATATCCGGCTCTGATTTTATTCGATGTAGGTGTTAAAGACATCATAATGTTGTTATTTTAAACAGAGTTATCAGTTTATATTTTATTTGTGCTGCGTTATGGTGAGTTGGACACGTCTTCGCCACATGGCTAATGTTTACTGCTAATTCCAAAGTTGAAGACGACAATCTACAACCGAGCAACGATTCCTCTGGACAAAGGACAACTTGCCCAAGATTCTGATGGGAGCTCATCAAAAAGTAAGAAGTATTTATGATGTTAATTCGTTGTTCTGTTGAAAAATGTAAATCTACTATTCCGCCATTAATTTCGGTGCGGTCTCGCTTTAACGCACGCTGTATGTCGTAGTAACGTTAATTTAAAAAATCTAACACAGCGGTTGCATTAAGAACTAATGTATCTTTCATTTGCTGTCCAACCTGTATTTTTTAGTCAAGTTTATGATTAGTTACTGATTAGATTAGGTGCCTCTCCCAAGATTTCTCCCGACATATTATTGGCAGCTTGGCTACTATTCTCATTGTATAACCACGATTTGTGCCACTAAATATGCACATTTCGAACAAACTCTATATGTATTGTGTAATATGATGTTATAGGACTGTCATCTGAAGAAGTTTGAGAAGGTTAGTGAAAAAATGTATATCTTTTGCTGGTTTATTCATTATCGCTATTGTTGGCTTGAATCAATGCTGTTGTGTGGTTGGCTATTGTAGTAAGCTAATATAATGCTATATTGTGTTTTCGCTGTAAAACACTTAAAAAATCTGAAATATTGGCTGGATTCACAAGATCTGTGTCTTTCATTTGCTGTACGCTGTGTATTTTTCAGAAATGCTTCATGATGAGTATTTAGGTAATACACGATGGTCTCTGTAGTTATTCTAGTTGCTTTGGTGAGAGTTGTGATGGTGGCTGCAATGGTAAACTATGATTTATACCTGAAATATGCACATTTTTCTAACAAAACATATGCTATACAATAAATATGTCATCAGACTGTCATCTGATGAAGTTGTTTCTTGGTTAGTGACTATTTATATCTTTATTTGGTCGAAATTGTGATAGCTACCTATGCAGGAAAAAAATGGTGGGGAAAAAAAGTTGTGTCTTTTGCTATCGTGGTTAGCTAATAGAAATACATAGTGTCTTCCCTGTAAAACATTTTAAAAATCAGAAATGATGGCTGGATTCACAAGATGTGTATCTTTCATCTGGTGTCTTGGACTTGTGATTTAATGATATTTAGATGCTAGTATTTACTTGTGACACTATGCTAGGCTATGCTAGTCAGCTTTTTTACTGATGGGGGTGCTCCCGGATCCGGGATTGTGTGCAAGTAGAAGTTAAGATTGCTATCAAAATACAAAATCAACAAAAAGTTACTGAATCCCAAAGAGGAAATAAAGTAAATGGACGCATACCTTTCATAGATGCCCGAGAAACACCACTTCTTCTACGGATTACCTGAATGGCATTTTTCATTGCGCTTTTCTGTATTGTCTTCGAGGTAGACAACATGGTCGTTCGCCTCAAGGGAACACGAGGCGTTACAGTGACAGACGGCTGTAGGACAGAGTCCTGGTCTGCGGTGGGTGATGGGGTGCTGATGAGGGACACTGAGAATCGGCCTTGCATGGTGGGTGTCGTGTTGGCTGATGGCAAACTTGCACGGGGCTTGGGAGTTTTCCCAGCCTTGGGTGTTTGAGACTCATCTTGTAATGGAGCAGGAGATTTTCTTCGAGCAGGAGATGGAGTCTTGACAACGGTTTTCGGGGTCTTCTCTTTCCCTGGAGATGGAGTTTTAGCTTTCGGTGACTTCTTGGCAGGCGAGGGAGTCTTGGCAGATTCCTTCGGTGACTTCTTGGCGGGCGAGGGAGTCTTGGCAGATTCCTTCGGTGACTTCTTGGCGGGCGAGGGAGTTTTGGCAGATTCCTTCGGTGACTTCTTGGCGGGCGAGGGAGTCTTGGCAGATGCCTTCGGTGACTTCTTGGCGGGCGAGGGAGTCTTGGCAGATGCCTTCGGTGACTTCTTGGCGGGCGAGGGAGTCTTGGCAGATGCCTTCGGTGACTTCTTGGCGGGCGAGGGAGTCTTGGCAGATGCCTTCGGTAACTTCTTGGCGGGCGAGGGAGTCTTGGCAGATGCCTTTGGTGACTTCTTGGCGGGCGAGGGAGTCTTGGGAGACGCCTTCTTTCCTGGACTTCCTTTCACGCTAAGACTCTCTGGGGCAGAATGTTCATTCTCCTATGAAATGCAAAAATTATTTAAGTAGGAATCAGCAATATATGTGAAATTAGCAAAGTCAGCACACAAACCGAGAGTATATTATTAAACGTACCTTTATCAGACCAATTGCTGACGCTCTCCTGAGGAGTGAATGTTTCATTTTGGGGGCACACAGGCTTCGCCGTCCAGGAGTGGCTCCTTTGCATAGTGGGGAGTCAGGAGGAAGACGTTTATCGAATAGTTCCGGCTCCAAATGACCTCCAAATGAAACCCTTTTCCTCTTGCACAGAGGTGTTGGAAATTCAGTTTCAAGGTCTCCACTCTTCCGTTTCTTAGCAGACGACTGTTTACCTGAGTAGATGGAAATAAAAAATATTTGATTATAGTGGTCAAACACATGCAATCACAAGAGAACATGACACCTTAGGTTAAACAACTGCCTCCTCTCATTGAAGCCAGAGGTTCATGGCTGTTTGCAGTACTACAGGCATTGTTAGCAGAAAACAGGACCCCTATTATAGTGAATGGAAACAGTTTTTTTAAGAAGACAATCATGGTACCAATACACCACATATCCTTGAACAGATATTTTTTTTAATTGCACACAGAAGAAGTTATGGATAATTTAGTTGCTAACGGCGGCCTGCAGTACTCTGGTCGGCCTTGAACTTTGAGTCACTGATTGAGAGAGGGCAGCTAGGCTGTAAAGTCACTTCCAGGAGTAGCTCAAACTGTGCATGTCTCCATGATAGCCATCTTAAGACTTCAATGCGCTATTGAGTATTCACATGGCCATTGATCACATGACACCATTCATTCCTATGTTTATACATATATACAGGCATTGGGTTAAACATTGGAATAGTACAGAATGTAATAATCAAATAATGGACATTGCTTGAGTTTCAAAGTAGGTAAATAATTATGTATGCATAAAAAATGTGACAAATATTGGGAAATAACCTGGCATTTTTTCCCCACCATTGATGGGTGTGGTCACCTCCAGCTCACAAAGCACATCCTGGGCTTGAAGATTTTTCCCAGCAGGCCTTGGAGAGCGGGAGTGCTTGGTCTTAGGAGTACTTGGCGTGGAATTTTCAGTTAGTACTATCTGGTCTTGGGTTGAAACAGCATCAGCAGGTGGTTCTACCCCAGTTATCAAAGATTTGATAGGAGTGGCTTCCTTGCTCTTCCTCCTAGTGGGGGTCGTAAGTGTTTCTGCAGTCGGACACTCAGAAATCTGCTCAACCACTTCACTAGCAGTGAACTTCTCGGGGGTTGCCGGGCGACTTTTCCTCTGAGAAACAGGGGTGGATTTTTCTTCAACAGTGGTGGGTGTTTTGGACTTTGAAGAACGCCTTTTACCTTTGGGAGTTTCAAGAATAGATGGAGGCAATTGGATGTAATCTTCAACTGGCACATTCCCCTCAACAACCCGACCTTTGAAGGACTTTCGCTTCTTCTGAGCTGATTTTGGAGTCACTCCAGTGAACGGTGACACATTTTCAGTCTCCGCCTTCTTGGGTGTGGAAATGACAGACGCCCCATCCACTTTCCTGGTTGAGATAGGATTCTGTGGGCAAAGCCTCGAAGCAGGTGTTTCAAGTGTTTTCTTTGGAGTCTTGGAATCCAGATCTTGTTTGAACATTTGGTACAGCTCACAGAAGGGTGAGCTTGGCTTGTTCTGTTCAAGACTTCCATCCTCCTTGGGTTTGACATCAGAAGTGTTGTTTCCATCTTTAGCGCTGGTATCCCTCGCTTGGGTTTCATGTAAAACCTGTGACAAACAAAGACAACTGGAGCAGACTTTCTAGGCAATTCATGAGGTAGATTTCCTCAATGGTGCATATAATGAATAGTAAGTCATGCTTTATTATCAAATATGCTTCAAGCTTTTACTTTTAGTGTGCAACATGCATAATACCTGAGGAGTGTCACTTTTGCTAGCAGTAGAATATCGATTTCTCTTTGGAGTGGGTGGTGGAGGGTATTCAAACCTGAACGGAAAAAATTACAAAGACCCATTATCATATTATCTATCAAAGTGCATGTTCAAAATGCCAAACACTTGTCCAATTATGACATGCTGTACATCAAATTGGAGGAAGACAGTAAGCAGACTAAACAAATAACAATTCTTATTCTCTGACTGTTATAAACCGACATAAGATCCACAAACCTGAAAGAACGGTCAATAATTGTGATTAGATCTCCATGTTTCAAACGTTCAGACTGCTGAAAAACCTCCCCATTGACACGGGTCGGGTTCGTTGAACTCAAATTAGTTAAAATAACCTGTAAGAGAAAAACTGTCTTTCAATAAATGCTCTACAGACATTAAAATAAAGCAATTGGTACATTTGGAAAGCATTCAGACCCCTTGACTTGTCACAAATCTTTTTACGTTACAGCCACTCTAAAATGTATTACATTGAGGGGGGGAGACAATCTACACACAATACCCCATAATGACAATGCAAAACAGTTTTTTTTTATTTTATGTATGAAATAAAAATGTAAACGTGAAATATGACATTTACCTAAGTATTCAGACCCTATACTCAGTACTTTGTTGAAGCACCTTTGGCAGCGATTACAGCCTTGAGTCTTCTTGGATATGACACAAGCTTTGCACACCTGTATTTGGAGAGTTTCTCCTATTCTTCTCCGCAGATCCTGTCAAGCTCTGTCAGGTTGGATGGGAGCATCGCGATTATCAGGTCTCTCCAGAGATGTTTAATCAGGTTCATGTCCAGGCCACTCAAGGACATTCAGAGACTTGTCCTAAAGCCACTCCTGTGTTGTCTTGGCTGTGTGCTTAGGGATGTTGTCCTGTTGGAAGGTGAACCTGCACCCCCAGTCTGAGGTCCTGAATGCTCTGGAGCAGGTTTTCATCAAGGATCTCTCTGTACTTTGCTGTTTATCTTTCGCTCAATCCTGACTCGTCTCCCAGGCCCTGAAAAACATCCCCACAGCATGACGCTGCCACCACCATGCTTCACCATAGGGATGGTGCCAGGTTTCCTCCAGATGTGACACTTGGCATTCAGGCTAAAGAGTTCAATCATGGCTTCATTAGACCAGAGAATCTTGTTTCTCAAGGTCAGAGTCCTTTAGGTTCCTTTTGGCAAACTCCAAGCAGGCTGTCCTGTGCCTTTTACTGTGGAGTGGCTTCCGCCTGGCCACTACCATAAAAGCCTGATTGGTGGAGTACTGCAGAGATGGTTGTCTTTCTGGAAGGTTCTCCCATCTCCAAAGAGGAACTCTGGAGCTCTGTCAGACTAACCATTGGGTTCTTTGTCACCTCACTGACCAAGGTCCTTCTCCCCTGATTGCCCAGTTTAGCCAGGAGGACTGCTCTAGGAAGAGTCTAGGCTGTTACAAACTTCTGCCATTTAAGAACGATTGAGGCCACTATTATTGGTGGACCTTCAATGCTGCAGAAATGTTTTGGTACCCTTCCCCAGATCTGTGCCTCGACAATCCTGTCTTGGACCACTACGAACAATTCCTTCAACCTCATGGCTTGGTTTTTGCTCTGTCAACTGTGGGACCTTATATAGACAGTTGTGTGCCTTTCAAAATCATATCCAAACAATTGAATTTACAACAGGTGGACTCAAGAAACATCTCAAGGATGAGCAATGGAAACAGGATGCACCTGAGCTCAATTTAAAGTCTCATAGCAAAAAGTGTCTGAATAGTTATGTAAACAAGGTATCCTTTTTTTTAAATAAATACATGTGCAAAAAAATAACATCTAAACCGGTTTTTGCTATGTCGTTACAGGGTATTGTGTAGATCTGATTTATTTTTTATTTAATCCAATTTAGAATAAAGCAGTAACGTAACAAAATGTGGAAAAAGTCAAGCCATCTGAATACAATGTATATTGACTGATAGTTACCTCTTTATTTTCATTCAACTCAATCCTGCAATGCTCCTTGGAGACATGAGGAAGTTGAATGCGAATGTCGCAGTCAGGTTTCCTACAAGACAAAAATACCATTATATTATGTAAAAAGGCTGTCTACATTTTCTGATTTCATTGCATACATAAAGATTTGGTTCTGACAATACAACATTTGTGTTTATGGCATGTCAATTATATTTCATAGTTCATAACACTATAAGTAGGGTGTCCAATCAAAACCGCCTCTTTGACCAATGGGTAAAAAATATATATATATTGTGTAGATGGCCCTGAGAGAAAGTAATGGTCCAAACCACGTCTATCATAATTCGATAAAGGCTGTTTTTTAACCCTTGTAGGATGGCCAAAAGTAGGATTACCAAATAAATGGAAGCACGAGAAAGGGTGATAAAAAAAAAAAAAAAAAACTTTAAGTGGCATTGCACCTGACAGGCTTACTTTCTTCTCGAATAGAAAACTATTTAGAGCTAAGATGGAGGTTGATTTTGAGACATGTAGTATTTTCATCTTTCAGCATACGCTTTTCATATGAATGTAAAATATATATATATATTTAAAAAAATATATATCTGAACTACACATTTAATTCAGCTCCTGTCATGCAACTTTGAAGAGCACCACAAAATCCTCTAAAGTTATGAGAAATCTGCACAACTATGTCAGAGCTAGGTGCTTATTATCAGATGTATTAGGTGACCAAATCCAAATCTTATTGGATATCATGTTGATGTGTTAGAGAAAGACTCCACTGAAAGATTTAGAACATGAATAATCATTTATTGGTCAAATGTATTTTATAACATAAGGAAGTACAATTTTCACACATTGGTGGACACCCTACCATAAACTGTTACTCCAGCAAAACTTATTGGGGTTAACATCAGCACATACAGGAACAGTCCAGCTGAGTAAATGTTAAAATGTGTGGCAATTTATCAACATGAGTGGGCTAAACCCAATCCAGTTGACTTTCAGTGGATAAAGTTGAATGGGCCTGTGGTGACATGTCTTTTGAAACGCTGTAATACTGAACACAGCTCAACGACAGCAGTAGAAAGCCCGCCTCTTCGCAAATTTAAAATGGCCAGACTGCAACATTGAACCACCGAGTAAAAACACGTTCCATACATGCAGCAAAAGTTGACTTTCGTACATTTAACAGTACCTATAAAAAACAAAAATACACTTAATGACGCTCACTTCCATGGCATTACACGTATTGTTGACAGAATTTGAATGCCTTTTCTCACCTTCCAAATAAGCACGATGCAGTCAGAGGAAACTCAGTCCCATCTCCGCCACTCCTTTTGATTACAACAATCTTCCCGTGCAGGGACATTTTGAATTCAACGTTACCTAAATACAAAGAAACAAAACGTTAAGATATTGAGCGATCGTGTAAAATATGACTGATTCAACAATGATTCTAGTTAGCCACATTGTTCTGATTTGTAACAGCATGGCAACAATGTATTGACCAATAATCTGTGCCAACTGGTTACAACTGCCAAGTAAGGATACGTTTGACGATTGTAACGCTAGCGTCAGTATTTGTAAATTAGTAGTTACATTTGCGTTTAAAATTGAATCGCCAACCAACATGTATACAACACGCATGGCACTGTGCTAACCTAGCTAGCCAACTACTTCAGTGTTAACGAATTATTCATATTAAACAAATTTAGCAAACTACAAACCAATTTAGAATTGATATTTCAACATCGTTGTGAACGGGCGGGCGAAGCTAAATGTTGTTGCCACTTTGAAACGTTCTCTGCTATCTAACTTTTGGCCGGCGTTAGCTAGCTACATTTCAAGCAATTATAAATTATTATGTTAACGTTACCTGAGGCAGTTCAAATATTCTTCAAAACAGCTGGTCGTCCATAAACTACAGGATATTTTACCCTTTATTAAACTATAACAATGATTGATAAAATCATCAACCTTGTTTTAAAAGACTCGCCTTCCCTTCCTAAAACTGTTTGTCGTTATCTTGCCCTACCCAACTTTAGCTAATGTGTAGATGTAGACCGTTCCTTAATGCGCTTGGCAAAACTGTTAGCGTACTACTGTACATGAAATCCCTCCGCCCAATTCAATCTTATTAAAATACATAGCTGTGCTGTGGACTTGGTAGGTCATAAAATATATTGGATATTATATTTTGTAAAACATATACCCCGTTTACCAGATTTCAGTGTCAAATGTGCTTTAAAATATGAAGGACTATTTTGTTTACAAGCCCGGCGGAGGACTTCATCGCCTTCTAACAGATAGTAATTTGAAAACGTTTGAAATTACGCGCGAAGTGTGTCCATTGGCTGAAATTCTGTTAAAGGTACACCCACAGTAGTAGAAGGCAGAGCGGATTTGTTGAAGGTGAAATAACGTTGTAAGAAATTATACAGTGATATAATTAACTTGTTTGTCAGCAATGTATGTTAAAAGTAAAAATTCCCAGAAACAAAAAGGTACAAATATTAGTTCAGTCTTTTCGTTCCTTGGAACTGAATGCTCAATGTGAACTAATCAAAATATCAAACAAATATATTTGTGAGTATGGTAATGTTAACTTCCCTGAATAAATACAATAATGCGATTATTGTGGAGTCAGATTAAAATAATAGTTCGATTAAAACGTTTACATGCTTTCCAAGAAGAACGATTTCCCTAATAATCATATTTACATGGACACGTCTGAAATCTGTCTACCTGATGGCACTGATAAATACAGAACATCGACAACCAAAATAAACGTTCTACCACAGCGACAATGTTATTTTCGGGTATGGACATATAACTAAAGTTTGTATGTGAAAACTACTTCTAAAACGCATACATTCACAACTCACTCACGCCAACAAAAAAAAAGAGTCTCGCTCTGCTCGTGCTAGTAAATGGGCAAATTACACAGAACAAAAATATAAACGAACGCAAAATGATCCCATTTTCCACAAAAGTGTATTTCTCTCAAATGTTGTGCACAAATATGTTTACATCCCTGTTAATGAGCATTTCTCCTTTGCCAAGATAATCCATCCACCGGACAGGTGTGGTATATCAAGAAGCTGATTAAACAGCATGACCATTACACAGATGCAACTTATGCTGGGGACAATAAAAAGACACTAAAATTGGCCGTTTTTTCACACAACACACTAAAATACCACAAGATGAGCCATAATACCCATAAAAGCTAGCGGTCAAACAGGGAAATGGTTCCAATTGTTTTCCCACCATACATTTTCCCATAGAGCATTTTAGAAACACTTAAAATGAGGGCTGTGTTTCGTGTAGGCTTACCGGAGGCGGTGCGATGCACTGTTGAGTGTTTAAATCCCAGAGGGTCTTGTGCTGATTGTACTGAGATTATGACAGCAGGTTAATGGCGTCCCTTGAGAAGGCAAGAACAAGAAGATATATCAGGAGAAGTGCAGTATTATCATAATGATACGTATACTTGGAATGCTGAGAAGGAATGGAGGGAAAAAGAGAGGCAGAGGAGATCTAAGATAAAGAGGGAGGAAGAGGGTGAGCTTGAGTCGGTTAAAAATGGAGTAAAAAAGGGACATGGTTTGTTAAAGATGAATGGTAGAAAGTGTAAGCAGAGTGAGCTGAAGACAGGAGGAGAAATGAAAGTGAATGAGGGCGAAGTATTGGAGGTGGTAGGTGTGGTGAAGTTCTCGGAGCCCGAGAAAGATGAGTCTGACAGTAGGAGTGTGTATGGGAAGTGTGTATGGGAAAAAGTGGACCCTTGACTTTTGGCTGATCCATTTGTGGTGTCAGGGTAGGTGAAAACAGAATTGAGTGCTGTGGAATCGGTGAGGGTAACCAGCAGGCACTCTGCGTTAAACGAATGGGGACAAGAGATGTGAATTATTTTTCTCTGAAGAAAAGGGTGCCCTTAAAAGGAGTGATAACTGGGGTAGTGGTAAACTCTTTTTACCACTACCCCAGTGGCCCGACTCTTTTTTTCTGTATACATCAATGATGTCGCTCTTGCTGCTGGTGATTCTCTGATCCACCTCTACGCAGACGACACCATTCTGTATACTTCTGGCCCTTCTTTGGACACTGTGTTAACAAACCTCCAGACGCGCTTCAATGCCATACAACACTCCTTCCGTGACCTCCAACTGCTCTTAAATGCAAGCAAAACTAAATGCATGCTCTTCGACCGATCGTTGCCCACACCCGCCCGCCCGACTAGCATCACTACTCTGGATGGTTCTGACTTAGAATATGTAGACAACTACAAAAACCTAGGTGTCTGGTTAGACCGTAAACTCTCCTTCCAGACTCACATTAAGCATTTCCAAAATTAAATCTAGAATCAGCTTCCTATTTCACAACAAAGCATCCTTCACTCATGCTGCCAAACATACCCTCGTAAAACTGACTATCCTACCGATCCTTGACTTTGGCAATGTCATTTACAAAATAGCCTCCAACACTCTACTCGGCAAACAGGATGCAGTCTATCACAGTGCAATCCGTTTTGTCACCAAAGCCCCATATACTACCCACCACTGCAACCTGTATGCTCTCGTTGGCTGGCCCTCACTTCATATTCGTCGCCAAACCCACTTGCTCCAGGTTATCTATAAGTCTTTGCTAGGTAAAGCCCCGCCTTATCTCAGCTCACTGGTCACCATAGCACCACCCACCCGTAGCACGCGCTCCAGCAGGTATATTTCACTGATCACCCCCAAAGCCAGCTCCTACTTTGGCCACCATTCCTTACAGTTCTCTGGTGCCAATGACTGGAACGAATTGCAAAAATCACTGAAGCTGGAGACTTATATCTCCCTCACTAACTTTAAGCATCAGCTGTCAGAGCAGCTTACCGATCATTGCACCTGTACAGAGCCCATCTGTAAATAGCCCACCCAACTACCTCATCCCCATATTGTTATACATTTTTTTGATTCTTTGCACCCCAGTATCTCTACTTGCACATTCATCTTCTGCACATCTATCACTCCAGTGTTTAATTGCTAAATTGTAATTATTTCGCCACTATGGCCTATTTATTGCCTTACCTCCCTAATCTTACTACATTTGCACACTGTATATAGAATTTTCTATTGTGTTATTGACTGTATGTTTGTTTATCCCATGTGTCACACTGCTTTGCTCTATCTTGGCCAGTTCGCAGATCGAAATGAGAACTTGTTCTCAACTGGCCTACCTGGTTAAATAAAGGTGAAATAAAAAAATGTATTAAGAAAAATGGAAAAATGGAAGATTTCCGGTGTTTGTGATGCTCGTCGTTTGGTGCGACGCAGACAGGGTGGCATGAGTGGTGAAACAGAAGAGTCGTTGTCTGTTCTTTTGAGTTTTGATGAGTCTTTTCCCAACAAAGTCATGTTAGCATATATAGTACCAGTCAAAAGTTTGGACACACCTACTCATTCAAGGGTTTTTCTTATTTTTTCTTATTTTCTACATTGTAGAATCATAGTGAAGACATCAAAACTATGAAATAACAGATATGGAATAATGTAGTAACCAAAAAGTGTTAAACAAATCAAAATATATTTTATATTTGAGATTCTTCAAAGTAGCCGCCCTTTGCCTTGATGACAGCTTTGCACACTCTTGGCATTCTCTCAACCAGCTTCATGAGGTAGTCACCTGGAATGCATTTCAATTAACAGGTGTGCCTTGTTAAAAGTTAATTTGTGGAATTTCTTTCCTTCTTAACGCGTTTGAACCAGTCAGTTGTGTTGTGACAAGGTAGGGGTGGTATACAGAAGATAGTCTTTTACCAAATAAAGCCAAGTCCATATAATGTCAAGAAAAGCTCAAATAAGCAGTCCAGAAAATGTCAAGAACTTTTAAAGTTTCTTTAAGTGCAGTCGCAAAAACCATCAAGCGCTATGATGAAACTGGCCTCATGAGGACTGCCACAGGAAAGGAAGACCCAGAGTTATTTTGCGTTACCAGCCTCAGAAATGGGCAATTAAATGCACCTCAGATTGCATCTCAAATAAATGCTTCACAGAGTTCAAGTAACAGACACATCTCAACATCAACTGTTCAGAGGAGACTGTGAATTAGGCCTTCATTGTCAAATTGCTGCAAATAAACCGCTACTAAAGGACAGCAATAATAAGAAGAGACTTGCTTGGGCCAAGAAACAAGAGCAATGGACATTAGACCCGTGGAAATCAAATCAAATCAAATTTCATTGGTCAAATACACGTGTTAAACAGATGTTATTGCAGGTGTAGCGAAATACTTGTGTTTCTAGCTCCAACAGTGCAGAAATATCTAACAAGTAATATCTAACAATTTCACAACATTACACACAATACACACAAATCCAAAGTTAAGGAATGGAATTAAGAATATATAAATATTTGGACGAGCAATGTCAGAGCGGCATAGACTAAGATACAGTGGAATAGAATACAGTATATACATATGAGATGAATGCAAAATATGTAATCATTATTAAAGTGACCAGTGTTCCATTATTAAAG
Organism: Salvelinus fontinalis; assembly: GCF_029448725.1. NCBI lineage: Eukaryota > Metazoa > Chordata > Actinopteri > Salmoniformes > Salmonidae > Salvelinus > Salvelinus fontinalis. The sequence continues at coordinate 48,674,123 of NC_074665.1, read as the reverse complement.
TGGCCAGTGATTTCAAGTCTATGTATATAGGGCAACAGCCTCTAAGGTGCTACTGATGGCTATTTAACAGTCTGATGGCCTTGAAGTAAGAAGCTGTTTTTCAGTCTCTCGGCCCCAGCTTTGATACACCTGTACTGACCTCGCCTTCTGGATGATAGCAGGATGAACAGGAAGTGGCTTGGGTGGTTGTTGTCCTTGATGATCTTTTTGGCCTTCCTGTGACATCAGGTGCTGTAGGTGTCCTGGAGGGCAGGTAGTTTGCCCCCGTTTATGTGCTGGACAGACCGCACCACCCTTTGGAGAGCCCTGCGGTTGCGGGCGGTGCAGTTGCCATACCAGGCGGTGATACAGCCCGACAGGATGCTCTCAATTGTGCATCTGTAGAAGTTTGTGAGGGTTTTAGGGGCCAAGCCAAATTTCTTCAGACTTCTGAGGTTGAAGAGGCGCAACACCACACTGTCTGTGTGGGTGGACCATTTCAGTGTGTCAGTGATGTGTACACCGATGAACTTGAAGCTTTCCACCTTCTCCACTGCGGTCCCGTCGGTGTGGATAGGGGGGTGCTCCCGCTGTTGTTTTCTGAAGTCCATGATCAGCTCCTTTGTTTTGTTGACGTTGAGTGAGACGTTATTTTCCTGGCACCACACTCCCAGGGCCCTCACCTCCTCCCTGTAGGCTGTCTCGTCATCGTTGGTAATCAGACCTACTACTGTTGTGTCGTCTGCAAACTTGATGATTGAGTTGGAGGTGTGCGTGGCCACGCAGTCATGGGTGAACAGGGAGTACAGGAGGGGGTTGAGCACACACCCTTGTGGGGCCCATGTGTTGAGGATCAGCGAAGTGGAGGTGTTGTTTCTTACCTTCACCACCTGGGGGCGGCCTGTCAGGAAGTCCAGGACCGAGTTGAATAGGGCGGGGTTCAGACCCATGGCCCCGAGCTTACTCATGAGCTTGGGGGGTACTATGGTGTTGAATCAGAAATGTCCGGTGCAAGAGAGGCAAGTTGAGGATTTCAATGTTAGAGTAGTGCAGAAGTTTTCATATGCTGAGGCAGTGAAGAAAGTAGAGGAAGATGAGTCAAGGGGGAGGGATCCTGAGAGGAGTGTTATGAGTAGTAGATCTTCACCAGTACAGAGGGATAAGCCAACAAGTGATATACAGTGCCTTCGGAAAGTATTCAGACCCATTGACTTTGTTCACATTTTGTTAGCCTACAGCCTTATTCTAACATTTATTAAATAAAAATCTACGCACAATCTACGCACAATACCCCATAATGACAAAGCAAAAACAGGTCTTTAGAAATTTTTGCAAAAAAAAACTAACTCTAATACCTTATTTACATAAGTATTCAGACCCTTTGCTATGAGACTCGAAATTGAGCTCAGGTGCATCCTGTTTCCATTGATCATCCTTGAGATGTTTTTACAACTTGATTGGTGTCCACCTGTTGTAAATTAAATTGATTGGACCTGAGTTGGAAAGGCACACATCTGTCTATATAAGGTCTGTAAGTTGACAGTGCATGTCAAATCAAATCAAAGTTTGTCACGTGCGCCGAATACAACAGGTGTAGACCTTACAGTGAAATGCTTACTTACAGGCCCTTAACCAACAGCGCAGTTTAAGTAAAAAATAGGTATTAGGTAAACAATAGATAGGTAAAGAAAAAAAGAAGAAATGAGGCTATATACAGGTGTCAGAGCAAAGACCAAGCCACGAGGGTGAAGGAATTGGGCGGCAGGTAGTGGTTAGAGTGTTGGACAAGATCGAATCCCTGAGCTGACAAGGTAAACATCTGTCGTTCTGCCCCTGAACAAGGCAGTTAACCCACTAGGCCGTCATTGAATATAAGAATTTGTTCTTAACTAACTAGCCTAGTTAAATAAGGGTAAAACATTTTTTTTCTTTTTTCTAAGTGCTCTGAGACAGGATTGTGTCGAGGCACAGATCTGGGGAAGGGTACCAAAAAATGTCTGCTGCACTGAAAGTCCCCAAAGAACACAGTGGCCTCCATCATTCTTAAAATGGAATTCGTTTTGAACCACCAAGACTCTTCCTAGAGCTGGCTGCCCGGCCAAAATGAGCAGTTGGGGAAGAAGGGTCTTGGTCAGAGAGGTGACCAAGAACTTGATGGTCACTCTGACAGAGCTCTAGAGTTCCTCTGTGGAGATGGGAGAAACGTCCAGAAGGACAACCATCTCTGCAGCACTCCACCAATCAGACCTTTATGGTAGTGGCCAGACGGAAGACATTCCTCAGTAAAAGGCACATGACAGACCCCTTGGAGTTTGCCAAAAGGCACCTAAAGACTATCAGACCATGAGAAACAAGATTCTCTGGTTGGATAAAACCAAGATTGAACTCTTTGGCTTGAATTCCAAGCGTCACATCTGGAGAAAACCTGGCACCATCCCTATGGTGAAGCATGGTGTTGCCAGCATCATGCTCTGAGGATGTTTTTTAGCGGCAGGGACTGAGAGACTAGTCAGGATTGAGGCAAAGATGAACAGAGTCAAGTACGGAGAGATCCTTGATGAAAACCTACTCCAGAGATCTCCGGACCTCAGACTGGGGTGAAGGTTCACCTTCCAACAGGACAACGACCGTAAACCCATAGCCAAGACAACACAGGAATAGCTGTGTAGCAACTCTCCCCATACAACCTGACAGAGCTTGAGAGAATCTGCAGAGCTGAATGGGAGAAACTCCCCAAATACAGGTGTGCCAAGCTTGTAGTACCATACCCAAGAAGTCTCAATGCTGTAATCGCTGCCAAAGGTGCTTCAACAAAGTACTGAGTAAAGGTTCTGAAGTTTTAATAAATCAGCAAAAATGTCTAAATCTGTTTTTGCTTTGTCATTATGGTGTATTGTGTGTAGATTGATGAGGAAAAAATACAATTTAATAAATGTTAGAATATGTGAAAAAATGTGGAAAAAGTCAAGAGGTCTGAATACTTTCCGAAGGCACTGTATGTTTCAGTAAGATTGTATTTTTAGCATTAATAAGTAAGTCGCAGAAAATTGAGGTTGTGGTGGCAGCCGCAGAGAGGTATTTGGGTGTGCGAGACTTGATGTCAGAAGAGTTACAGGGCGTGTTAAGTGGTGGTGTCCCATAATTTCAGGCTGATGGCCTGAAGTAGGACTAAATAGATGTAAATCATTTAAATAGCAGTAGGGTGGTTTTATTTATTTATAAAAAAAATCTGAATATAATTTAGTGAGTGTAGTGTTAGATGGTAGGGTATTTTCTTTTTAGCACAGTATAAGGGAGTTATACTTCAGTCTAGTAGGTGGCGGTAATGCAACATTTATTGGATGCGAACCGCCGTTAAACCTCAGTGAAGAAGTGTAGGCTTACCTTGGCGTGACGTTCTGATAACTGTGTAAATCTCTATAGGACAAGGTGACTTTTATCAATATATTTGTCTGTATTTACCCCCTCAAATATGAACTGCTAATTAACTGCTAATGTGGCTATCATAAAGAACTACAAATGCCATGATTATCTGGACTAGACTGCCAAATCGAGGCAAAGGTAAGAATCTCTGGATTAACTATCTAATGTTAGTTAAATGTAGTAATTAATAAATTGGCTACATTTCTTTAAATGGACAATTCTGTGAAATGTCTTGTGCAAGTTTTAAATGGACACAATACCTGTTAGCAAAGGTGTCAGCTAGAAATGACGTGATGGAGCTTGCAGGGAATTGTAGTTTTGCATGGTGTCTACTTTGATGCTAATTAGCATTTTCGAAACTGAGAGTAAGTAGAGCTGAATATATTGATAAGTCACCTTGTCCGAAAGATATTTACAAAACCTCAAACCACGGTAAGCCTACACAAAACACAGAGTGATATTAAACGTTCTATGCCAGATGACAAATAACCACTCTCAATGGCCTGCTTGCTACCAGTAAAACTCCGTAGCCTTCGTTAGTATTTGAGGGCCTAACATTTGTATGGTTGTCCTTGTACTGTACTGCAGTCTGCAACAGCACATACCATCCATTTATTACTGCGTACTTACATTATGCAAGACATTATGACTGTCCATAAATGGTAGCCGTTGCTGCCATCAATGTATTTCTTCTATCAGAAGAGGCCTACTCATCTATCAGTGGGGTGTATATGACAGACATTTGTTTACATGCTAAGTAATGCTTCTCAAAGTACAAGGCTCAGGTGCAGAAGACTCCTCATGTATAAGACAATAAAAAAATGAATTATAGTACACATCTTGATGTATTAACACAAATGTGTAATCAAACACTGCTACAGGCACACACAAACAAACACTATTCTGAAATGTTTTTATTTTAAGTTGCCTGATGAATTTTGAAAAAAATTGCAACATATTCCATACTTCTCAAATCGAGGGGTTTGTGTTGCTAATTCAGATTCGCTGGGGAGAGAGGCTTGTGCGCTGTTGTGGACAGGTGTTGTCCTAATTGAGGAAAAAAAATGAACACATTTATGATCCCAACAGAATCCATATTGACATCCTCTTCATAGCTCTTGTTGTTCAGACCAGTCTCTCTGCAAAGTACTGGCCTAGCAGAGACGAGTGATTGTAGAGTTGTAGAATTCAAGGGCTCAGTAGCATGCATATGTGTGTTAGTGTGTGTGATTGGCAGTAGGGTGCAGCACAGTGGAAACTCTTACAAAGAACAAGCAAAGCATATAGAATGATTCCTTCCTGAGACATCGATATGTGTTTGTGTACAGTGATGAATGTTTGAGCGAGCTGCGTGTGAGAATCAAAAACTAGGCTCAGTGGTGATGTTGGGCTTCTATGAAGAATCACAGGTGGTATTGCTTTGAGGCAAAGGTCAAAGGTCCCATTTCCCAAAACGGGGTCACATTCATTAGTGCACACTGCAAAACATTTTACAAGGGGGGGGGTAGACTCTCCCTGTGTCAATCACTTATTAAATTTTTTTTTCATGCCTAATGAATACGACCCAGGTTGTTGGTGTATTCGTGAGAGCATAGTCAACAAGGCCAACTTCCTTCACCATCAATAGGGGACCCTAGATCACTCAAGTTACCCTCCCCCACATATCATTTTTTAGATTCTTATAGGAATCACTTGTCTTGAAAATACAGTGTACTGTACTCCATCCTTCACATTGTAATCCATTTGGGAACCATGCTGTGTCTAGTCTCTGTGCCTAGCTGGATGTACCCAGCACCTGGCTCTCAACCCTCCAACTCCACATCTTTCTTCAGCTACCAATCACCAAAAAGCCCCAATATGAGTGCTTTGGTTTTCTTTTTCGTATTCATGGGAATCTATGTTGTAATTTAAGGGGTGAGAGTGAACTAAATTGTGGCTGCCGTTTTTAAGAACAATAGTGATTTCTATGGACATGTCCCTCCTTCAGGAAAATGTGCTTAAAATATATTTTTCTTCAAACAGAAACATACGAACAAAACAAGTAAAAGGTATCCGTAGTTTTTTTTTTTTTTTAAAGAAATGAATACAGCTTATATACATGAACTCAAAGGCTACTTAAAATACACCTTAACTTCATTCATTTGATTTCTTGAAGGACCTGTGACCATATCATACATCCAAGCTCATACAATCATTTTTTCCAATTCTCTTTGCAGCAGAAAAGAAAAAGGAGAGAAAAAGCAAACCCAACCTGGAATAGTTTGATATTTATCGCAACTCTATTCTGTGCACATTTGCGTGTGTATGTCTTTAAATTGAAAAAGTAAATTTTAACTTCTTTACTTTTGTTAATTAAAACATCATCAGTATGTGATAAAACAATGGAACAATTAAAACACACAAAAAAGTTGTTTTTCTTCTCAACCTGTTATTCCATCAAGAAGAATTCAATCACAACAGTTTCTTACTTTTCTATATATATATTTTGTATGAAATCTGTTTTTCAAAGATGGAAAAGGAGAATGACCCAGTCTTTTTGTGGGGTCTTCTTCGACAAGTCCATGCCTGCAGTCCGCCTTGGAGAAACGAGAAAAGTGTCTGGTGTTAGTCTGTCTGCTTGTCCTGTCCGTTTGTCTGTCTGTCTCCCCCTTTCCCGCCAGCCCCTCTGAGTGGACCAGTGTCCACAGCTCTGACTGCTCCTTTCGATTCCTTCCCTCAGTCTTTCAGGTGGAGAGAGAGAGAGAGAGAGGGAAGGGTGAGGTGAGCGATGGAGGAGATATCAGCAGTGTTCCAGAAAACGGAGAAATCACACCACCGCCCGTCCGCCATTTTCCAGACAGTGTCTTTGAGGGGGTGGAGCAGGAGAGGGTGTATCGCACATAGGGAGGAACACTCAAGAACACGCCAGTCTCTGTGTACATTGAGGACGCCCCAACCACAGGGAGAAAGAGGGGGATGAGAGAAAAAGAGGGCGGCTTGCTACGGTGACTGCGTGGTGGGGCTGGGGCTGCTTTGGGCGGAACTTGGGGATAGGCTGGGGCTGCAGCTGCCTGGGAGGGCCCCACTGGTCCGGGAGCCTGTGGCCCCACTCTCCAGACCCTCAGAATTCTCCAGCATCTCCTGGATGAGAGGGGGCATGGAGCCCGGAATCTCCATCTTCAGGGTGATGACACGCTCGGCTCCTGAGGAGGGGAGGACCAAGATATGGTGTTAGTCTGTCCTCAGTTGTGGACATTCAACCCCTTTATATGAATGAGTCACATTTGACTTGGATCTAAATTACAAATGTATACCTTTATAATTGAGTTTAAACCTTTATGGACGTTGCAAAGTAAGTACCTTAAACGGTACACTATGCAGAAATTGAGCCGCCATTTCCTGGTTGCTAAAATTTAAATAGTTTGCCTAATTTCAGTTTGTGACAAAACAAGCAAGTATAGTGTAGAGAATCATTGTACCATCTAAACCGCTGTGAAATATATTTTCCATAACCAAAAATATTGTATTCTCAGCTAGTTTACAAAACAAAGTAAAAGACGCAAAAACAAAACTTAAGAATGGAAAGCATATAATAGCACACATAGAACAGATCTATGCTTCTTAGACTTGCTTTCAATAAAAATTACAGATCTATAAATCCCATTTCTATGTTAATTTGGTCAAGTCGCCCAAAAAGTTGAATATTGCAGCTTTAACTACTATATATAGTAGACCATTAGAATACAAGGCTAATTGAAACAGAAGTACAGTATATGGCTAATCCACAGCTGGGTGTATTTTATTTGTGTATTCTTTATTTAACATTTAAACAGTGGGGTCATCATTGAAACCAGGGTCTCATTCTCAAGGGAGCCCTGTGAACATTAACACATAATTCAATAGAACATAAAGCAAAATAGCAACATCAATACAACAAGATTAATCAAAAACAAACAACTACTACCGTATCTCCCTCAAAATGGATCTAATCTGTCCAAGGGAGACAAGCGAGTCCAGCTTCAATGCTGCCTGAAGGCTATTCCACAAGATAGACATAAAAAGCATTTTTCCCCAGCTCAGTGGAGACCCGCGGTACCTCCAGAACCAGCCAGTCCAGAGAACGGCTCTGAAAATTCCTGGACTTCCAATTAATACGTGAGCTGAGTAAGTGGGGGAGTCTCTGAAGAAACACTTCATATACAAAGTGGGCCCTTCTGGTAGTCAGAGGCTCCCAGCCAACAGAACTATACAAAATGCAGTGATGTGTAAGAAAATTGTCCCTAGTGATAAAACAGTGTTGAGTGATAGACAGTCTGAAGGTTTTAAAACAGAGGCTGCCGCATGCATGTAGATTATATTACAATAAAGTACTGGGAGAAGCGTTCTTTGAACAAACTTCCTTCTACTTTTCAAAGTGACGCAGGATTTATTTCTATAAAAGAACCATCTTAAATTCTCAGCTCTTTTGTCCTTTTCTTCAATGTGTGTTTTAAAAGAGAGTATCATCACGTGCAAATACGCAGGTCCTCAGGGTCAATATTACAAGACCTAGAGAACATCACTAGTTTAAAGATCAGTAAGTGACTTTTGAATTGAGTCAAATACATGTTGAAGGTCATGAAAGGTCTGCTATACTGAGGGGGCACAGGAGTAAATAACAGTAATAACTGTACCATCCGCATACATTACATTACATTTAAGTCACTTAGCAGACGCTCTTATCCAGAGCGACTTACAAATTGGAAAGTTCATACATAATCATCCTGGTCCCCCCGTGGGAATTGAACCCTGGTCCCCCCGTGGGAATTGAACCCACAACCCTGGCGTTGCAAGCGCCATGCTCTACCAACTGAGCCACACGAGAGGAACGCTACAGGTTTCATATAAATAGTGAAGAGAACAGGGCCCCAAAAAGCGACCCCTGCTGCACACCTTTCGTAATACTGAGGAAACTACATTTGTGTCCTGTCCGTTATCGATCATTCTTGAACCAATCGCCAGATGCCGGATCTAGGCCTATTTCAAACAACCTTTGAACGAGAAAGAAATGGTCAACGGTGTAGACGGATGTCTCGGACTGCCTATCACCTTTGGCACTGATGCTCCTCAGGTCGGTGATCTTCATCAGCATCTTGGGAAACATGTGTGGTTTGTGAGGCCTCCTCTTCCTCACGTAGATCTTCAAAGCCTCCAGTAGGGGCTCCTGTAGTACGTCCACCTTGTCTGCCTGTTCCAGGTCCTGCCGATCTACACACAGCCACAAACACAATACAGGGGTGTGTTCAGTGAGTTGAAATGTAATAAATAGAGCTCATGCTAAACTGTATTTTACATGACAGGCCATCATATTTTCACCACATTAGCTACATTATCTGAACGTTCTGTAACGCTGCAGTGAGTGCGCACCCTCCTGAACGTTCTCCAGGTGGGTCAACGCTGAGAATTTCTAAGTACACATTGTTATATGTTTACTATTAATCAGTAGATGGTGCTCAAGACACAGCACTCGTCTACATTTCTATACTGACCAAAAATGTCAAAGATTTTACTTTAGTTATAGTTCATATGAGGAAATCAGTCAATTTAAATGAATTAGGCCCTCATCTATGGATTTCACATGATTGGGAATACAGATATGCATCTGTATTTTATGTGCATTCAAATTGCCATCATTCAAATTGCCATCGATAAAATGCAATTGTGCTCGTTGTCCATGGTTTATGCCTGCCTATATCATGCCTGCCCACCATGGGGCACTTCTGTTCACAACGTTAACATCAGCAAACCGCTTGCCCTCAGAACACCATACAAGTGGTCTGCGGTTGTGAGGCTGGTTGGACGTACTGCCAAATTCTCTAAAATGACGTTGGAGGCGGATTATGGAAAAGAAATTAACATTAAATCATCTGGCAACAGCTATGGTGGACATTCCTGCAGTCAGCATGCCAATTGCACGCTCCCTCAATTTGAGAGATCTGTGGCATTGGGTTGTGTGACAAAAAAGGCCTTTTATTGTCCCCAGCACAAGGTGCACCTGTGTAATGATCATGTCGTTTAATCAGCTTCTCAATATGCCACACCTATCAGGTGGATGAATTATCTTGGCAAAGGAGAAATGCTCACTAGCAGGGATATAAACAAATTTGTACACAACATTTTTGATGAATAAGCTTTGTGTGTGTATGGAACATTTCTGGGATCTTTTATTTCAGCTTATGAAACATGAGACCAACCGTTTACATGTTGCGTTTATATTTTTGTTCAGTATAGTTTTGAGCCTGTCCAATATGTGAATGCTGGAATACGGTACAGTGACAGTTGCCTATAATGAGAAGTGATGTGACCAGCTCTATTTGTTTGAGACAGCGACACCGTCACAGCCACATGAAGATGAGGCAGATTAATCCCTACCCTACTCGGGCACAATGTCATTATCAACTTCAATCACTGAGTGTGTATGGGTGCGTCTGTATATGCAGTAGCATTGGTTAAATCCAAACAGCCGCAGTACCTCCACACAGCAGACAGATGGCGCTGAGCAGCCCCGTCTCGGCGTCGTCCATCTCCAGGGGGAGGAGCTGGTTGGCGAAGGCGAACACCAGGTCGGTGAGCGGTCCGAAGCCGGCATTGTGCATCTGGGTCCGGTTTAGTGTCAGGCCGTCCGAGAACGTCATGGTGTCCTGCTCCGGTGTGTAGCGCGTGCAGATCCGCAGAATCTGAGGGAGCAGAGCGCAGGATTGGTTGAGCATGCCAGAAATAAAATACATAGGCCAATCATGCAATAGCACGGGGTATGAGTCGATAAGTAGCTGTAGTACCTTCAATAATCCTATGAACAGATCTCATCAGGTCACCACTCACTAATCCCAGGCCTGAAAAAACTAGACTGTGTGCAGGTTTTTACACCACCCCAGCACTCATACATCCGTTTCAACTGATCAAGTTCCTACTTATAAGGTGATTTGTTGGTGATATGGTGTTTTAGTGCTGGAAGAAACGCCTATACTCCCTCTCAGATGGACCAGGACCAGGGTTGGCTAATCGACCAACTCTGATCATGAAGAGCGATCCGAGAGGGTGTGTTAGCATTTGTTCCAGACAACCATTAGTAGACCTAACCAAAAGCGATCCCCTTACCAGTATGTCCAGACAGGCGGCCTTGAGCAGGGTGATCTGGTCAGCGATGGTGAGCGTGGTGAAGCCGGGCAGCTGCTTGGCAAACTCCACCGTCTTGATGATACACTTGGTGGACAGCTCGCTGAATTTGTCCCACAGGTTCACGTCCAAAGCCACACGCCGCTCCGAGCTGTTACTCTGTGAATGAGAGAGAGACTAGTAAGAGTTTGATGGCTAACCAGGTTTTATTGGATGAAGATGGTTTTACATTGAAGCAGTGGCGCAACTTTCACTGGGGACGGGGGGGTCACATTCTGAGTAAATTAAGTAAATTAACTTCGATTGCTTTTGCCAGTTGATGTACAGAGAACGAGAGCTGGCCAAAATTAGCGGTTTTTGTGCAATGTGAGTTTTTATTACAGTCAGTATAGCAATGTAATCTTATTGATTTGTCAGTTTCCCGAGATAATTCCTTACTTTTCACACTGACACAGTAATAAACAGCTCTACAGGCTTCACTGTCATGGTGCACCGTCAGTACACAACACTATGATCATCATGTCGTAGCAGGATCAGATGGTGACAGGTGTCCCAGCAGGGTCAGACAGCCAGGGAAGACCAGTCTACGGAGTTGTGGTGAATTTTGCAGTATATTAACAATATCAGTAATTGATACAAAGTTCCATCTTGAGTTGATGGGTAGACCTACAGTAGCTACAGGACAGCAGATTAAAGCTACAGTCTGGAATCTGGGAATAATGGTCAGTTCTATTATTGAACCATATAATGAATAAATAAATGTACACCAAGGTAATTCTTTGTCATGCCTCATTTTAGGAGGATCAGCTGGTGACGGATCTCAGCATGGTCAGGCAGCCAGGAAAGACCAGTTTGTGATGGAGCTCAGGTGAATTTTTGCAGATACAACACTTTATTTTCTCTGTGCAGCAAACACTGGACAAGCCAGATGCCTCAATATTTCAACTGTACTTTCATACATTTCATACTGAACAAAAATATAAACGCAACATGTAAAGTGTTTCATGAGCTGAAATAAAATATGTATAATGTATGTGTAGCTTTGCGCTTATTTTTTGTATTATTGTTAACCTTTATTCCCAAACCTAAAGATTGGGGGAAAAAGTGTGTTGGTTATTGACTAGGCTGGTGGGGTCGGGCATGTAGACGGATCGGGCTGGCTGGGTGGTCTGGCTGAAATTTGATAGAGGATTTCTTAACAAACACAATCAAAAGTCCTTTATTTTTGAGTTGTTAAGTTGTTCATTTGTTAGGCTATTGGTTAAAGGTGCAACAATATTGATTATTGAATTAGCTTTGATCTTGTTCAGTCTTATCACTTAAACATATTTAACAATGATCTCTTAACTAGCTAGATGACTGGGACATTTTTGCTTATTTTTTTGTTCTAAATAAAGACGGCTAGAAGGTCCATGGGTCATATTGGATTGTGTAGAAATGCAGGAAAATAGCTTAGATGCCCCAAATTGTTTTGGGGGGGAGGGAGGGAATCCCCAGATCCTCCACCAGATTATGCCCCCCCCCCCCCTCCACTTCTAAAAACAAAGTTGCGCCCCTGCATTCAAGACTCCACACAGACAACATGAATGACACAATAAATCAAATGAACGTACTCTGTGGCTATGAGAATCACAGGTAGCAGCACCAACAAGGTTCTGAAGCTATACTTAAACAACACTTTGAAGAATCATTCAGTTAAAATACCAACCACAACAGATGAGCGAATGCCCTGTCCTGGTTAATCTGTGAGATTTTACATACAGAAACACACACACACCTCTGTCTCTAAGTATTGTGGTGCTCACCGTAGTGTATTTGCCCAGCTGGCAGAGGGAAGGGAAGGTCTCCTTATGCGCCTTGCTGACCCTGTTGATCATCTGCTCCGTCTCAGTGCTCAGCACGTAGCTCTCAGTACACTCCGGCTTCTTCTCATCCTTCTTCTTCTTGTTCCGGTCGTTCCTCACCGCTGACGGGAGGGAGAAGGAAGAGAAGCAGGGTTTAGGAACAGGGAGGCCATTCAGCAGTGGAATGTCTAAAAGGTGTGTTAAAAAGGGGGCTTCTGAGGTAAATTTGGTATGTCTCGGTTTCAGTTGGTTGGTTTACAAACAGTCTAGGAAGGATACTGCATTTCCTGCCTAAACTAGAAAGTAATTGTGATATCAAAGACAGAAATAAAACCAAAATGAAATGGCAAGACCATCGGTGAAATTAAACTGCGGGTAAAGCACCCAGGATTTCACTTGTGTTGGGGGAACAAATTGTATTTGAACAGTATTTCAATTGTGGCGGTATCTAGACCGAAACTAAGAGGGGATTGAGATATAAAATAGAGGTAGCAAAAGGACAAGAGCAGTAGGTGGTGTAGGTAGGCTAGCTAGCAGGACAGATACCCGATAGAAGAGGATGATTAAGTGGCAGTAGGAAAACAACAAGCTCCAAGGGCCTCTGTAGCTAAGAAGCCAGCAGAACACATTCCAGCTCTGATCCCATCCGGGAAGATAAACGACCATGAGAGGTTGGCCCAGGGGGGACAGAGATATTACTGAGGAAATAATCCAAAAGGAAAGCCTGAGAAATGCCATTCCCTGCGGCGCTCCGACCGCTGCTGCGAATGTAGCTACACTCACTCCCGAAATGACAAATACACCAGCCGCTGCTGTGTTTAGCATTGGAAAGCCATTAGGGTATATTCAGCTCTCCCCCTCCCTCCCCTCACCCACCCTGGGGTGTATAGGTCTGACGAGGGGAGGCTGGTTAGGTGATAAATAGCGTTGGCGGATAAGGTCGTTCATAATGCTGACACATTGCTACTGCTTTCATTAGAGGCCCTGGCTAATCTAATAACATAATATGACAAATATCCAGGCGGTAATGGTTTTAAGGGCTCGACTGAGCCCCCGCTCCCACTAGCTGCACAACCCCCTCTAGCATTCGCTCTCATGCACTCTTTCTATCTCCATCACTGTTGCGCATTCCTCTCTTCTCCCTCTCTTTAATCCTCAATAGCTAGCTTATTTCCCTCTTTGTCGCTCCAAGCTTCACTTGTCCTCTGATAGGTCTTCCCTGGGTTTGTTGTTTTCCTCTTCTCCCCCTTTCCCCAGACCACAGCTCGAGTCCCAGCGCAGACCCAGTGGTCCCAGACCTCGACTCAGAGGTTACCCTTAAGCACAGATCCTGGATCAGTTCCCCTGTCCAAATCCTAACCATTATAGGGGTACACAAAACTCATCACAGGTTACTGTCTGTCTAGGGCCAGAAAGGGATGCACCGTACAGGGACAACATTCATTAAATCAGTCCACAGACAGGGCTCTCTCTCCCTGGGATAACTTCCGGTGAGACGGGGGGGATCCAGGTCTGATACTCACACACTATACAACAGCAGATCATGCATTTGCTAGGTAAGCGCACCCTCACATCACTCAGACCCAAGGGACTTCAGATGAAAATGTGACTTTTGGAAAAATTTGGCACAATTACAGAGATATTGATTAATGTGTGTCACTAACAAATAAAAAGCAAGCAAGTAAAGTAAAGCACTTTCTTACATCTATACATTGCCAACAGCTATTTATCCTTGCCACAAAGTCCATCCACCTTTAAAGGAGATGACAGGTGAGAAGCGCTGAGAATGATGTGTGTGTGTGTGTGCGCGCGCGCGCGTGTGTGTCTCGGGCCCTCCCCCGTTCTCCCGTACCTGTCAAAGCGACTTAGCAGCGCCCCCCCCCCCCCCCCCCCCAGCCGCCATCACGGCGCCCGTTGGAGACGTTAAATGAATTCCCTAAATAAAAGTGGAGCATCCTTAACGCAGAGACATTACCCGTGCTGACAAATTGACACCGCAATCAAAAGCTGCACAACACAATTGAACGCAGTCATTAAAGAACTATTAGCCGGGACTCGCGATCAGTCACGGAGAATTGCTGTGTGCAATAACTGGAGGGCGATCCATAGCAGGGCTAGCGAGGGGGAGAAGAAATACAGCCCACAGCATTATTTTGTATGTGTGTGTGTGTGTGAATCATGGGAATGTGTCTACATGAATGCTTTGTTTGAATATGAATGTGTTTGAGCTATGAAGGATTCTTTCTAGCATTCTTAAAATGGTACGACCGTGTGGAATTGGGTTTCCCACTGATATGAAACACATTCTAGCAGTCTATTCATTGTAGCGTGCAGTATTGTATTGGGTATGCTAGAAGCAATACACATACTCCCATCAATCAATCACTTGTACTCATAGTGGATTTCATAATATAAAAGGCTACGTTTGACAATGTGTCTGCGTGCGTGTGTATGAATGTGTGGGTGCGTGCATATGTGTGTGTGTCTGTGTGTATGAGAAAGAGAGAGAGGGCCAGCTAGCTGACAGACAGGGATAATTTGAAGGAGGAAAATTAAACCCATGACAGGTCGTCCATCACACAGATTAAATTCAATGGAAAGATAAAAATGTCAATGTTCCCCTGCTTCTCCTGCCTGCCTCTCTCGCTGCTCTGTTTTGGCCAGACAATGATGAAACTTATTCTCCCTCTATCCTCTCCTACCCTCCTCCTCCTCCTCCGTTCATACATGCAGGAGATGCTAGGGCACTGCACGGGAGATGAAAACAGGTGATGAGGGATGGATGGAGGGAAAGAGGGGACGGAGGAATGGGGTTGGGAAGGAGGGGGGGTGACTGCTTACCCGGGGGAGCTGCCCTGTCCGCCCCTGGCGCCCCAGTCTGTCCCCTCCCGGTCTCCAAGGGTGGGGGCGGCGGCTGGGGGCCCAACGCCATCCCGCCTTTGGAGCTGGAGCGAGGAGCTGAGGCGACAAGGAGGGGCACAGTTTTACCCCCTCGACAGGGCACACACTAACTAACACAGGGCTCCCCCGTAGTACAGTACAGCCACACACATACCCTACCGCAGTAATTACAGCGGGGAACGTTTACGCATGTACAATGAAATGGACCGTCCTATAATCTGAACGTTAATAACCAAATTCAAAACACACACAAAAAAACTATAACTTGAATAGGCATATTCTCTGTCGTACACAGAATGTATTCTGAACACACGTTCACCAGAAGACATCATACAAACCAAATTCAAAACCACACAACATCATGACATGGATCAAGTCTACATTCTACACGCATACAGTAGTCACCAGCAGAGTTTTAACGGCACGCCTAAGGAAACAAACATAGTCAACATTGATATTGTAAAAGAGCATTTCCCCCAAAAACTCCAGGCCAGCCCTGCCTTTCCTCGACATCACTGACTCCTCTTCTCAGGCTGTCCCTGGTAACCCCCATCTCTTTCACTCTCTCTCCCCCTCTCTGCCTCGGCATGGTCACCTGGCACTGGTCCTGACGGTGTTGGAGCTGTCGAGCAGACGCAAGGTCACCGAGACGTCCCCTAGCAGAGCGGCCGGCACTCCCAGCCTCCTCGGTAGCTCCCCGCAGGCCCCCAGATGGCCAGCCCCCCCCCCCCCGACGGAGCCCCGCAACACAACCAAAGTCATCGGCCAGGACACACGGAGAAAGAAATCTCAACACCCTCACATAACCCAATCAGTACACACACACAGAATAAATAGTACACACACACACAGAATAGAGGTAGTATGGCAGAGTAAAGGCGTCTGTCCGCATGCTTCCCAGACGAAACAGTTAGGAAGAGTTTGTGCATATATTATGACGACATTTTTGTTCGTTTTGGACTCTGGTGAGGTTTTTAAAATCGGCTGTTCAGGAACCCAACATTTTTTCTCGAGGAAAGCCGAAGTCCGGAGCCAAAGTCTATACCCGTTAGTCGGTGATTGGTCAACAGTAGGGATTCTTCAATAAAGTCTGTTGTCATTCAATGAGAGACGAAATACTGCACCAAACATCTTAGTTAGCTGTAAAATTGCGTGACTAAGATCTCCTCTGCAAAAACGTTCAAATTGATGAAAGATTTCTTGAGTTATCTCAGATTAATTCTGACTATTGTGAGGAAGTGTATACTGGCTACTGTGTCTCAAAATGGACAATATGTACAGTATTGTCGCTTTTTTCTTGTTTTTCAAGCGAAGGCTGAAGGGAGCATGCAAGCACACTCTTTCGGTTCACCTAGCTGAGTTCAGCATGCTGACGCCTTAAGAGTGAACCTATATGGCTACTTTTAGAACTTGAGATAGAAGTTGGCCCTTAACCATTAGGGAGATGAACAGAAGAAACATCTCACCCTGTATCAGTTGTTAGGTTCCACTTCTACCTATCCTGTCTATTTACCTTCAGCCATGCAGTACCGACTTCAAGCCACAAGATGGCAGTGCCATCTCAAACTATCTCCTGTCTGTCCCTGTGGTGGGTGTTGCAGAGCC
Source organism: Salvelinus fontinalis (assembly GCF_029448725.1). NCBI lineage: Eukaryota > Metazoa > Chordata > Actinopteri > Salmoniformes > Salmonidae > Salvelinus > Salvelinus fontinalis. The sequence continues at coordinate 48,657,237 of NC_074665.1, read as the reverse complement.
GGCCTGCTGTAATCCTCATAATCATGATTAATGGGCCCATTCAGAGGTAAGGAGCGCTGAGGATAACTTACTTTACAGTAGGCCTCAGACGGCCAGCCGCATGGGAAACTCGCAGAGCGCTTACAGTACCATGAAGAGGGTAAATACCATAGTAGAGAGACGACAGAGAGAGGGAGGAGTTTGCCCGCCTGTGTGTGTGTGTGTGTCAGTATATTTACAATGCATACAGTGTGGACCTGTGTGTGTGTGTGTGCGTCTCACCTCCACCAATTAGCTAATCTGGTCTGACAGTGTGTGTGTGTGTGTGTGTATGTATGTGTGAGGGGAGGGAGTGTGTTCACACAGCCCCAGGGATGCACTGATCAGAGGCGACGCCTGCTCATTCACTCTCCGCAGGTGCTAACATATTCATCACAGAGGTCCACTAAGACTCACTATGCTTTGTATACTATACTATGTTTGCCAATGACCATCTGGATGATCCAGGTGAGGAATAGGAGAAGGTCATGTGGTCTGATGAGACAAAAATAGAGCTTTTTGGTCTAAACTCCACTTGCCGTGTTTGGAGGAAGAAGAAGGATGAGTACAACCCCAAGAACACCATCCCAACTGTGAAGCATGGAGGTGGAAACATCATTCTTTGGGGATGCTTTTCTGCAAAGGGGACAGGACGACTGCACATTATTGAGGGGAGGATGGATGGGGCCATGTATCGTGAGATCTTGGCCAACAACCTCCTTCCCTCAGTAAGAGCATTGAAGATGGGTCGTGGCTGGGTCTTCCAGCATGACAAAGACCCGAAACACACAGCCAGGGCAACTAAGGAGTGGCTCCGTAAGAAGCATCTCAAGGTCCTGGAGTGGCCTAGCCAGTCTCCAGACCTGAACACAATAGAAAATCTTTGGAGGGAGCTGAAAGTCCGTATTGCCCAGCGACAGCCCCGAAACCTGAAGGATCTGGAGAAGGTCTGTATGGAGGAGTGGGCCAAAATCCCTGCTGCAGTGTGTGCAGACCTGGTCAAGAACTACAGGAAACGTATGATCTCTGTAATTGCAAACAAAAGTTTCTGTACCAAATATTAAGTTCTGCTTTTCTGATGTATCAAATACTTATGTCATGCAATAAAATGCAAATTAATTACTTAAAAATCATACAATGTGATTTTCTGGATTTTTGTTTTAGTTTTTGTCTCTCACAGTTGAAGTGTACCTATGATAAAAATTACAGACCTCTACATGCTTTGTAAGTAGGAAAACCTGCAAAATCGGCAGTGTATCCAATACTTGTTCTCCCCACTGTATACGAGCACACACACACACACACACACACACACACACACACACACACACACACACACACACACACACACACACACACACACACACACACACACACACACAGTTCTGAGGCTCTATGATAGAGTATGATGTTGAGTGTGAGTTTTTGTTGTGTAAAATACGCTCGACTGGACAGTGTAGCGTACTTCAGTGACGCATGATATCCCATCAATCGGAACTCAATCAAATACCCAGACATTTCATCCCAGATGGCAGTCGAACGGAAATTAACGGATTGTCCTGATTGTCAGTGCATAGTTTAGATAACGACATGGCCTCTGTGGTTGACGTCCTGACCGGGAGGTGTAGCGTATAGTGTACTGAGGTTAGGGTTGGCAGGGTGGTGTAGTTTAGCAGTGCTACTCACACTCCTTGGACATGCCCACTTCCAGGCATTTCTGCAGCCGGCAGTACTGGCAGCGGTTCCTGGTGACCTTGTTGATGATGCAGTTCTTCTCCCGGTGACACGTGTACACCATGTTCTTCTGGATGCTCCTCCGAAAGAAGCCCTGGAGGACGGAAGAATGAAGACAGAGAGCGAGGAGAAGAGAGAGAGAGATATTGTCAGTGAGCGTGAGGAGATTCAAGGACCTATAGACAGGCCCAGAGTGTTCCATAAGGTCCACAGTGCGTTACCTAAACACTACGCTCTTGAAAGTCATAGCATTGAATAATCTGCAGGAGAAATATTAACTCCTGTTGCCATCTCATGAGATCACCCACGTACCTTGGTAATAGCCCATTAGGACATTGAGAGATGCTTTTAGGACTTTAAGTAAGTCAAAACGGTTTGGGGATATGAAACGCAGAGGCCAATGGGCCTCTAGCTATTTTCCATGACCTACTTTATATATTTAAAATGGCCTAGCAAAAAGAAATTCTGGGTCGGGGCCAACTGAAAATCATTACAGAGAGAGAACATGGGTTTAAAATGCTTTACAAGCACTCTCAGAAGCAAAACAACTCGCCGCGGATCATTTTGTTTCAGCAGATATCTGAAACAAAATGAAAGGACAAGAGGAGGGTGTCAGATAAACAAAAATGGCCAAACCATGCTTCTCAAAGATCCAAAACCCTAAAAATCTTAACAAAAGCTCACAAACAGTACATCTACCCCCTTTGTGTATTCTGGCAAGGCAGATACTGTAGAGGATGCCATCAGTATCAAGCACAATGTGTTATAACTCTTTTATTTCTTTTCATTAGTCACTCAATGGGTTAATCACTGGCAACATTGACCGGCGGAGGAGCGACGGTGGGTCATAGGTTATATTGAATCACGGAGGAAAAGGGGTGGGTCATGTTGAATCACGGAGGAAAGGGGGTGGGTCATATTGAATCACGGAGGAAAGGGGGTGGGTCATATTGAATCACGGAGGAAAGGGGGTGGGTCATGTTGAATCACGGAGGAAAGGGGGTGGGTCATGTTGAATCACGGAGGAAAGGGGGTGGGTCATGTTGAATCACGGAGGAAAGGGGGTGGGTCATGTTGAATCACGGAGGAAAGGGGGTGGGTCAATGTGTATCACGGAGGAAAGGGGGTGGGTTATATTGAATCACGGAGGAAAGGGGGTGGGTCATGTTGAATCACGGAGGAAAGAGGGTGGGTCATGTTTGGGTGGGGCCGGCTGGCAGGGGAGCGCCACAATTCCAGGAGATTAGCTCTCTGGCCGACAGATGGACGAAAACCCACAATTTGTCCTTCCCGGATCATCGGCTATCCTTCGCTCTCCTCGTCCTACCCCTCCTGAGAGGAGAGACGGCAGGCTGATAGGTGGGGAGGGATCCTATTTGAAGGTGAGCGAGACGAGGAACAGTATTATTACAGTCTACTGTAGGCTATATATGTGTGTTTGATCAATCGATTAAAGTGCTATTGCATAAACGTGGCACAACTGTAAGGGACGGCAGCAACCAGAGGCCATCTCAGTCTACGGACTGGAACCCCATTGAAAACCTGTGGTTTGAACTGAAGAGGGCAGTCCCATAAGTGCAGACGAAGGATATCATTGTTCTGGAAAGACTGTATGAAGGAATGGTCTAAGATCCCTCCCAATGTGTTCTGTAATCTCATAAAACATTCTAGTAAAAGGCTCAGTGCCGTTATCCTCGTGAGATATTGAAAGGTATTGAAAACAGGGGGGCCAATAATTGACCCATATCTTTGAGAGAAAATCTGTTTTACTTGGAAAACAAAATCTCTTTCTATGAGCAATTATATTAGTATAAAATAATATTATTAGATTTTTTGGGGGGAGCATACAATATAGCTCAGTATTTATATTATTTTGCTCACATTTATGCCAATAATTTTGGACCTGACTGTAACTGATGTTGTGCATTTGTGTGTGGTAACGGTTGATTGCGTGGGAAAGATCTGAAACTTCACAGCAAAAAATACTTGTAGTTCACAAACTGTGCCTCGAGTAAAGCCAGCCTCCCACTGAGTGTGCAGGTGTCCTCATGCGACCATCTGAAAATGCCCAGAGACTCTGCCTCTCCTGCTCGGCGACTACGTCTGTGACAGGCACATTACTAAAGAAGTGACTAACAAGGACAGCCAAAAACACCGCAACATCAGAGAGACGAGCAATGTTGGGGGGGGGGGTTAAGATGCTAGTCTCTTTCGCATCAAAGAAAATAAAAAGAGAGGGTTCATGCTGTGCACCGATGCCTCGGAGGCAAAAACATAAATATGAAGAGAGCATGCAAATGTTATGTTAAAGTGTTTATATCTGGGAGAAAGAGAGGGAACATGAGTTCTCCACTTCAACAACAAACAAATGAGCCATCTCTAAGTAGCTTGTTCCGACCATATCCCTCAACGCCACCCCCCCCAGGGTTGGGCTTTGTAGCTGGGCTAGTTAAGGCGATGCTAAAATGCTAACCCTCAACTTACCCCAGTCTCCGATGACTGGCCATATATACATGAATATGCCTGTAGGGTTGAATTATTGAGAATGCCAAGCTTACTCACCTCCTATGGTGAACAGGACAGAGGGGAGGCGAATGCTGAATTTGTGTAAGTTCTGCTGGGGGGGCGGTGACTAGCAGCTGGTGCTGGGGTAGCTACCACCCGGCAGGGATGTACACACGCACGCACACGCTTGCACGCACAGCACCCAGTGAGTTTTAGCCAGTTTGTTTCTTATATAACCAACATGAAGTCATGGTCCTGCTTTCATATCGACTCAGACTGCACGCACACACTCACTCTACATCTCTCCATCAATAGCTAGTATTCAGTCATTAGCATATTTAAAATCAGAGGCTATTAGACAACAAGGAGTAGAGTGAAGTTAAGAGACATTAAAAGATAGAGGACGTGCAACAGGCAACTCCGGCAAGTGGTGCATTTCTGCCCTCATAAAAGGGCAGGTTAAGGATTTATTTTCCTTGTTCACTTTTTCTAGGTCTCTATTAGAGGGCAGGTTAAGTTCCATTGAAGGCGGCGAGATCTTGCTGTGTTAAAATCGGACTCTGTGGGCTCCAGAAGCTCCACTCATCTCTTTGTTCTCCCCTTTCGGTCATCTCTACTCTCCTCCTCTCCGGTCCTTATGTCCCCGTCTTTCTAATCTCTCCTCCTCTTCTTTCCTTCTCGCCCTCTTCCTAATCCCCCTTTTCTCATCTCCACTGTGGATGCCGTGACCCGTCTTCCTTTGAGTGTCAACTGGGCTCCTTCCTGCAGCACCTCTATCCCTCCCTCCGTCCCCCGCCCCAGGCCAGGTGTTCTCTTCCCTGGGCCCAGCCATGTGAGGCAGACCTAATGGTCACCTGTCACCACCGCAGCCAGTCATCCAGCCTCCCTCTCTGCCTGCCAGTCTTAGACCATCGCCCTGCCCTCAACCCCTCAAACACCATCCCCTTAAACCCCCACCCCTCGACCTCCATGCATTACAGATGAACAGCGAGTCTCCCAGCGCACCACTGATTACACAAGCTTACACAACCCCACATGCCGGTCTTATGAAACACTGTACTGCAGATAAGGCGGCCAGATACCACTTCAGAAGGCAGACGGTTGCCTTATTACAGGACATTGTGGAAGTCAGTGTACCTGCTGCTTTCATAACACGTCTCACATAACCACATGAAAAGGCTTGCGAGGCCTGATCAATGGAGAGCTCGGGAGTGAAGGGCACATATGATATCCGAGGACGTGCTGGAGATGGCTTATGACACATGCATGGAGAGTGGGGATGACAAGTGTACGTGTTGACTCTTGCTGAATGAGGGTGCAGCTCTTCTGCACCCGGCCGTAGCACCCGCTTTCGATAATGATTTCATTTGGAGTTGGAACGACACAGCAGATCCACACTCTCCAACTAAAGCCACTAACGGAAGACATTTTTTACATATAGTTTATGAGAACTGTATAGCGCAATATTTTTGAAGCATAGCCCACATCTGGCAGTCCCATCACATATAGATAATGTATAGGGCGGCAGGTAGCCTAGTGGTTAAGACTGTCGGGCCAGTAACCGAAAGGTCGCTGGTTTGAAACCCCGCTTCGACTAGGTGAAAAATCTGTCGCTGTGCCCTTAAGCAAGGCAGTTGGCCCCCACAACAACTGCTTCCCGGGCGCTGATGACATAGATGTCGATTAAGGCAGCCCCTCTCACCACTCTGATTCAGAGGGGTTGGGTTAAATGCGGAATACACATTTCGGTTGAGCAACTGATTAGGTATATTCCCTAGATATAGGAGGTTAGAATAAGCAATGACATAAGCGATGGTCCAGTCCACTATTTTTAGTCCACCCCTCAACCGGTCTATGTATATTCTGAACTTTGGATAAAGTTAATTGGAAATGCTAGGCATAGCATGCGTTCAAATGTTCAGGGGTGCCACAGGGTGATGACCCCTGGGACTCGTTACTCCCATTCCAAACCAGGACAAGCAGGATATGTGTTAGAAATATCAACATGGGCACCCCTATATGCATTCAGAACATTGGGCCAGCCCACCACTTACAGGACATCCCCCAAAATCAATGTACAATTTGCTCCTTGGATCAAACAGAAAGAAATACAGCATATAATAGAATATAGTATAGAATATCGTGTATGGATATAAGGTTAGGTGGTGTGTCTCACCTTGCAGCCTTCACAGGCGCTGACTCCATAGTGGTATCCTGAGGACTTGTCTTGGCACACGAAGCAGGGCTTGTAGACCCGCGGGGGAGGAGGGGGCGACGGCGGGCTCGGCACTATCTCCTCTGAGCTGGTACTCTGCGTCTCTATAGCTGTGGGAGAGAGAAGAGGGGGAGATGCTTAGTACATACTACTTAACACACACACACACAGTCAACATAGACACACACTTCCTAACAACGCATTCAGCGACAGAAACGACAAGGACAATATCTTTTAGAGGCCACTATCGTATCCACTATCGACATGAAAGACTGGGTATTGTCGAGAGAGTCTCTCTCTCTGAGCGCTTGGCAGAAACAGGCCTGCACGGTGAATCAAAGCAAGGCTTGAGCCGAAGAGAAAAGCAGGCCATCCTTGTTTACCGGTAACCTTGGGGGGGTTCCACATATCAATCGAGACAATGTTAGCAGCGGAGATCACATAAGGATGTCCTGAATGGCTGTATAGAGGAACTGGCTCACCCATCAGGGAAGGAACTCGACAGATAACAGTATTCTCTCTAGGCTGTGTGTGAATGAATGGTGCTTCTAGCGAGGAATAATGTTCTGCTGGACTAGCGTCCATTACGCTCCGTTGTATAAGATATACGAGTCCTGTGGTATATGGTCACCAAGGGTGTGTAGGTCTAATGAAATCGAGCGGTATCATCGTGTTTTCACAGAGAGAAAAGGTGACAAAAGCTAAGGTCAAGTTGGACATTGAGAACCAGACACCCCAAGGCTGTCCACACAGTCATCCTTTCTCTTCCTCTAATTCCCCCCCCCCCCCCTCTCTCTCTATCTCTGAGTCACAAAACAAACAGGGCTTAAGACGCTGAAGACGGGCGAATTAACGAAGATAATTAGTCGGGAGCCCTTGATATGAGACCTAAGATGATTATTCTTGAGATAGACAGGCTATAAAGGGATCAGGTGACCAGCAGCACTCAGCTGTTCATCCAAGGCCATGGCATACGGGCTGTAGAATGTAGTTCTTTTTTGTTTTATTTAACTAGTATACGGCAGGCCTCTGGGAGGGTGGGGGGTAGAGAAATGCTGTTGTTGGGTTGAAGTAACAGGCATGGTGGACTATGCCCTTAATATCCTCTGTGTGTTTCACAAAACCACTGTAATCACACACACACACACACCAGTCATACACTGTAGCACACACAGACAGATTGAGAAATTGTGACGTCTCGGTCTCTGAGCTGCCCAGAGGCCCGGGCGGCACTCGTGTGTAAATAAACAAACTATATTTAACACAAGGCTCACGGGTTCACCAGGCTTGCAGTACAGCTGGGAACAGACTCCACGTTACGCAGCAGACAGCCGTTCTGGATGGAAACACCACTGTCTCGCGCCCCGACGCAAACACACTTATGTCCATCATCCACATAATCTCCCTCTCTTCACTCACAGCTCTCTTTGTAATGTGTCTGTTCATGTTTCTGCAGTTTGCATGGTCCCGAAAAACTCTTGGGAAGAGTACATTCAGACAACCCAAATGCACCAGGCTGATGCACACCAATACGCTCACGCTCACCGCTG